>NW_024355327.1:2633815-2878683 GCF_902729225.1 Pteropus medius
TGTGTATACCACATCTTCTTTAGCCATTCGCCCATTGATGAACATTTAGGTTGTTTCCATACTTGGCTATTGTAAATAATGCTGAAATGACCATAGGGGTGCATATACCTTTTCAAATTTGTGTTTTTGTATTCTTTGGATAAATAATCCGAAATGGAATACCTGGATCATATGGTGGTTGTATTCTTAAATTTTTGAGGAACCTCCATACTGTCTTCTATAGTAGCTGCACTAATTTACATTTTTGCCAACAGTGCATTTTCCCTGCATTCTCTCCAGCACTAAATGTTGCTTGTCTTTTTAATGATAGCCATTCTAACAGGTATGAGGTGATACCTCATTGTGATTTGGATTTGCATTTTTTTAATAAATAGTGATGTTGGACATTTTTTCATGTGCCTGTTGGCCGTCTGTATGTTTTCTTTGGAAAAATGTCTATTCAGATCTTCTGCCCATTTTTCAATCAGATTGTTTAGTTATTTTTGTTAAGGTGTATGAGTTCTTTATATAGTTTGGATATTAACCTCTTATTGGACGTATGACTTGAAAATATCTTTTCCCATTCAGAAGGTTGCCTTTTCATTTTGTCAATGGTTTCCTTCACTATGCAGAAGTCTTGTAGTTCGATGCAGTCCTATTTGTTTATTTTTGCTTTTATTTTCTCCCTTGCTATTGGAGTTGAATCCACAAAAACACCACTAAGACTGCTGTCCAGAAGCTTAGTGCTTATGTTTCCTTTTACATATTTTACGGTTTTGGTCTTACATTCAAGTCTTTAATCCATTTTGAGTTAATTTTTGTGTATGGTATAAATTAGTGCTCTAATTTTATTCTTTTACATATGGCTGTTTAGTTTTCCCAGCACTATTTACTGAAGTCAAACATTTGTTTTTAACGTTTACTCTTTGTGGGTAAGGGCAGAGCTGTAGGGAGCAAAACAGGAAGCAAGAGAACTCACTTCCAGTCTTGGCAGAAGGGATGAGATCTCCACCAAGTACTGGCTGGCCTTACGCAGCTGGACAGGAGGTGGGAATAAGCTAAACCACTGACTAGGCGGCTGGGAGAGGTAAAGTCTATACCTCACCAGACACTGCATTTCATCCCACTGGGGAACATGGAGTGATAATCTCACAATGCACTGGTGAGTGTTGACTTCATCCCTTGAAAGGGATTTCAAGCATCAGGGTACACTGGTGCATGTCCTCATGGAGGAATGCCAGGAAGCCTCATGAGAAGAAAAGAATCCAGAATTGGGAGTGTATGACTTTGTGCAAGTCCTTTATCTTCTTTATATTTTTATTTTTTATCTGTAGAATGGAAACAATCCACTCATTGAGCATCAACCATGTACCAGGCAGTAGGCTAAATATAATTGATCTATTCTCCCAAATCCTCAGATTTAATGAGAAAGTTAAACAACTTGCTAGCCAATAATCAAGCCAGGATTTGGCCCCAGATTTCTCTGATCACAAAAATTATGCTGCTAACCACTGGACTATACTGCCTCCTGCTTCACAGGAGTAAGCTGAGCAAAGCGAGTGAAACTAATGTGTCAACCATAAAATGATAATCAGATATCAGGGCTGGTTGTTATTTTTAACTATTTATAAGAGAATCATAGAGACTAAGGTCATAATTTCTAGCAAAAGACAGTCCAAAGTAGACCAGTGCTGGATACACATTTATAATATCCATATAAGTTAGGGAAAAGTAAACCAAAATATTGACCAATGAGTAAAAAATAAAAGCTAAAGAAAAATAAAATAATTTGCTAATGTTAAGCAAAAAGAGACAACTGACACATTCATTAAATGAGGTTCTGTTTACCCATCTGCTGAGACCTCAGCCACTTTTGCTGGTCCCTAGGAGATTGAGACTCACAAATGAGTGTTGGTGAATCTTATACACATAAGCCCTCTGATAGAAACCTCAATCAATATTTTCCTTGAACACTTCTCATCAAGGGACAGGGGCTTAGCTAAACTAATAAACTATTATCATTCAACAGAGAGTCTAAACGGGACCCAAGTCAATAAATTTACTTAGCTTTCTTTATGGATTTAGGTCAAGGCCTCTGCAATGAATTTTAAGAATTGTTCCAGCGGCCAAATGCATATGGAGAGGCAGCCAAGAGTGAAAGCTGAGCTGGGACAAAAACCAGAAATGGAGCCAGAGTAATGAGTTTACCACCTGAGTTTTCTGTCCTAGGAAAATTTATCCCCTGAGTTGGCGATAGGGACCCTCCCTATCACCAGGCAGCAGGACTTTGGTTTCAGAACCTCCCCAGAACCCAGGCTCTTCTTCCTAACAGAGAAGTAGAGACATGGACTGCCTTCCTGCAGAAATTCTGCCCCATCTCAAGTGCTGGGAATGTACTGTCCAGCCCACTCGGTGAGGTCATGAATTTTAGAAAAACGGAGTTCTGAAATATTAGATTCTTGGAATCATAACCTCTTAAAATCATTGATTTCTATGATTCCCTTCAGGGCATAGATCATTTCTTCTCATATTTGCTCCTCAGAGTCTGGCACGGTAGAGGTAATGAAATATATTCAGGGGCCTTTCTGGCCCAATCTCTGCAAAGTTATGTTCAGATAAGTGAGGGCCAGCCTCTAAGAGAAAATTTTTAAGGAATTCCTCTTTTAACCTGCGTTTCTCAGGAAACCTGAAAGAGGAGCCAGTTAATAACAGCCAAGTACTCCCCAACGCCCTCCGCCCCAGATTCATGGACATTTTTTCTCTCTCCTTCCTTCACCCTTATCCCCAGCCTTTTATACCCTATTTCAACCCAGCCTCTCCAACTAAGTTCTTGTCTTTTTTTTCTCTAGGCTTCTCTCTCTACATTTTCATGAGAGCATCTATGAAAAAAGCTCTGAGAACCGGGATGGGAGCCACGGAACCCATCTTGGATAGAAAAGAGAAGGTGTCAAATGTAAAGGAGGCAAATCAGGGTAGACAAAGGCAATATTTAGCAGGAAAGGCAAGGCAGGAAACTCCTCTCCACCATAATTTGGTGAAAGACCAACATGGGTAGGTTGATAAACAGGGAGATGAATAGATTGTCAGAGTCTACAAGCACCCAGAGCCCACCTCATTCTTTTGCAACCCCCCACCAGCATCAGAAACTCTCTTTGTGTTAGCCAGAGTTTACCCGGCTTCCAAGGGAACACTTCTGGGAGTGGGGAACACCCAGAGAGTAGTAGCACCTAGCGGAGGCACATTTCCTCCTGAGCCCTAAATTTTGAAGGCTCATGAGAGATCTGAGACAAAGTTAAACCCACAAACTGCTTCAGACGGACAGAACTTGCCACAGCTACCTCTTTTCTACAGAAAATTCCCAAAGAAATGGCTAGAGAAGACCAGGAAGCAAAGGAAATAAAGGAAGAACTAGCAGGAGAAGGGCCCAAAGCCTTGGGCCATTCCACAGCCTGTCTGGGCAATAGATAATCCAGGACTCCGGACCCAGCGTGAGCTACAGTCCTGAGACTGTAGCCTTTATTTCCTTTGCCATCTTGCTCCCATATTAAAGGCAAAGGTATTTTGGAATGCTCATTCTCTTTATTTCCCTCTTTCCCCAAGACCTCATCAGTGCTTACCAAAGCTGCCTGAAGGGGCGGGGGCTTCATTTGAGATGGGTGGATGTCCCCATTAGACTTGCCCCTGGAGGCCATTTTTAAATAAGTTCACCAACACCACTGTATCTTCCCCCTGCCCCACAAGGAAAGAATCTGGCATCATTTCCAAGCTCTGTAAGCACGCTCTCTCTTTGCTTGTGGGCAAAGGTTGACTTTCCATGCTCATATGTGCAAGCCAAAAGGTCACAGATAAGAAAATCCACCTTCTCAGCAGCTCTGGAGGCTATATCAATCTGGCTTTCAGAGGTGGTGACTAGCATAGTTGGGGCGGAGAACGAATGGTACATTTAAGTGTTTTCAGTAACTCTAAGTGTGTTCTTCCTTGCAGTGCTATTGGGCAGCCATCCAATCGTACCAGCTGCTGTCATGGAGATGCTTCTGAAACAGCTGGGAGGGCTGCCTGGACTGGGATCGGCTGAGACATAATGTGATTGCACAGGAGTTGTAGGTGGGGGGTTATTCAAAAAAGAACAGTGGGAACATTTGATCAGAATGGCTTTGGGAAGGACAAAGGCTATAAATTAAAAAATAGAAACTTTCTCTTTGGGGCAAAGGTCAGAGGACTCTAACATGGTTTTTTGATATGAGAATGAAAACTAAGGATTTACATTGCTAGCCATACTAAGGTGCCAATCCAATATGGCCTCTTCCATTCACTAGTAAATAAGATGATTTGCATACCTCTTGTGTGGTGGTTCCTGTGCTACGTGCTATAGACCATGGATGATCCCAAGATGAATCAGGCATATATGAGAGGCTGTTTAGTATAGTCTCCCATCAGACAGAGCCCAGTTACATTCCAGCTCCTCCATTCTCTGGCTGTGTGTCCTTTTGTATGTTACCAAACCTCTCTGTGCCTCAGTTTCCTCATCTTAGAAATAATGCCTGTTTCATAGGCTGTGGGGATTCAGTGAGATAATATATTTAAGGGGCATAACATAGCACATTGTCAGTGCTTAAAAATTAGATGCGACTAATTTTAGTAAATTAATTTTTAATAAGACTCAGGGTAGACTCTGGTTAGTGCTATACTGGGAGAAATTCAAAAGAAAGAGACACCGTGTGCATGTGAGAAAAGCAGGGACGCCTCCTGGTCAGGAGATATAGGCAAAATTTACAACACCTGTTCCACTATGAGGTGCTAATGGGGAAGGTACCCTTGTCTTGAATTTTCACCCTCATTTTGATCAAAAGGCTTGGAAGTATGAGAGAAATATCCACTGATAAAATTTAACAGAGGTGGAGGTCATTTTAAGAGGCAAAAATAATAGTTAACTCTCATAAGTCATGGAATCTAAGACACACCAGTATTTCACATACCATGAAGAACAAAAACCACGAACTAAACAAGACAGCGTTTTCTTAACAGCAGTTGTAAGATGCATTGATTTCATATATGTTAAAAGATAAAAACAAATGTGCATCTGAGAATCAGTGACGTATGGTATTTGCCATACTCTATAATAATGACGATGCACTTTAAAAGCACTTTTTCATTGACTCCCCACAATTAAACAGTTATAATAGAATCCATCTGACAGATGAGGAAACTGAGGCACAGAGCAATGAAGTAATTTGTCTAGGGTCCTATAACCAGTAAATACTGGAGCTGGCAATCTGATTTGGAGCTGTCGACAAAGTCCAAGAGCTATATACCAAGTTTTACATGAAAGACCTAAAATCCAAAGCAGCTGGGTGAGAGAGACAGGGAGGAGTGCTGTGGACTAGATCAGATCCTAGAGAGCCCTGAATGCCTAGTAAGGACGGGCTCTCTACTCCAGGATTATCTACTGAGCTCTGCTATATGGCAGGCACTGTTCTGAGCACTGGGGGGAGGTCAGCACTGAGTAAGAGACAGAGTGGGTCACCAGCCTTTACAGAGCTCACAGCCAAGCAAAGGCCATCGGCAGCTGGCCAGACAATGCAGGGGGATGCATGCCAGCTTAAGGGTGTGCATAGCTCATACATAGAAGGAGACTTTGACCCGGTGCTGGGGAATTAGGGTGCTTCCCAGAGGAATTAACTTTTCATGACAACCCAAAGAATGGGTCAGAAGAGGAGAAGAGTGTGGCACCTGTGGCACCAAGGAGTGGTGCTCACCAAGCATCCCATGTGCTCACCTACATTACCCAACCTTCCTTGCAGTTAGGCTGGGGCTATGTGACAGATTCTGGACAATAGAGAAAATGACCTGTGATACCTCCATAATGAATTAAGAACCAGATGCCTCTTCTAACTTCTGTTTCTTTCGTATCAGTGACCTTGAAGTTCACTTCTCCACATGGAGGAGGACCACCCAACCCACTCTGCACCTCAAAGGAATGAGACATGAACTTTAATATGTTAAGTGACTGAAATCTGGGAGTTAATTCATTATCACCACATAATCTAACTGATCCTAACTAATCCAATAGGAGTATTCCATGCAGGGAAACAGAATATGTAAAGGCAAGAGAACATGGGAACTTGGAGGAATTGAATACTTCCTATGACTGGAGCAAGACCACCTGGGGCTGGTGGCATGAGATGCAGCTAGAGAGATGAGCGTGCCTCCAGAGTCCTGCAGGCCATGTAGGAAGTTTGGGCTGCTGTGCCTCAGAGAATGGATTAGAGCCTGAGACAGACCAGGTGACAGATGCTGGAGACAGATATGAGAATACCATAACGTGGAATCCATGTGGGAGACAAATAAGATTTCTGGGTCAAAGTTGCCTCCAACATCCTGAGCTTGAGATACTGGGGTAATAGTGGTGTGCTAGGCATGAATGGGAAAATTGGAAGAGAAACTGATTAATGGGGGATGCTGATGGAACATGTTGAGGCCGAAGTTCTAAAGGAGTGTCGTAAAAGGGAATTCATGAAACAGGACTTAATTCAGGGGCTGTGTTCTGCTAATTCCGAGACTGCGGTTCCTTCCTGCTTCTCCCCATTCACAACAAGTTCACTTAGACATATTCTCTAGACTAAGGCTTCTTAAGACAGCCTGGGTTTTCCTAACTGCTTTTAAAGACTAATTAATTGCACTAATTTATCTATCAGCTTTTTCTGGAATGAGCTTCTAAGACATAATTAGACAATTGTTGTTAAACCTATGGAACGCTCCCTGAGAGCAGTCAGCAATGAGATGGTGTGTGTTTCTTTGGGGCGGGCACCTCAAGTGGCTATAGGAAAATACAAAGAAACAGAGGCATAGAGGGGATGGAAAGGGAAGGAGCTCTCCCGGGCTTTGAAGCCACCACCTGGAGAATCACTCTCAAGAGAGGAATGTGCTGAGACCTGGTGGTAGTTTGGTGTGCTGGCACTGGCTCCTGTGGGCTCCAAGATCTGATTATTAACTTTCAGGATTCTTGCAAGCTGGTCGATAGCTGGAAGCTGGCTATGGTGAGAGTATTTATAGCATGGAAATCAGCAAATGCTATAAATCAGGGCTTTTTGTGGAAAGAGGGGGAAGCCAGTTTACCAGCAAACCACTGTTTATACCAATGAAAGAGAGCAGCAATGTGGGAGTCGGAGCCATCTCATTATCTGGCTCCACCAGTTCTCATGTGAATATCTGAATCATTCGTGAGAGCTGCCTTTCCCTCATCCTCTAGTTCAAGTCCTATCAAGTCTATCTCCAAAATATATCTTCATTATCTGGCCCCTGCTCCCCTCATTCAGCACCCCCTTTCCTTCCCATTTACTACACTCTAACCACACCAAGAATTTTCCAATCTAAGACTTTGCATACTTTGGTCACTCCTCCTAGGATGTTCTTCCCTCAGTTAAGAGTGACTGAGGTCATACAGAGAACAAACTGGTGATTGCCAAAGGGAGGGAGGTTTGGGGAATGGGTGAAAAAGGTGAAGAGATAAAGTACAAATTAGTAGTTACAAAATAGTCATGGGGATGTAGAGTATAGCATAGGGAATATGGTCAATAATATCATAATGGCTATGTGTAGAGCCAGATGGGTGATAGAGTAATTGGGGGATCACTCCATAAACTATATAAATGTCTAACCATTATACTGTATACCTGAAACTAATATATTAAACCAAAGAGTGGCCAAGATCTTCTCATCTTTCAGATCTCAACCTAAATGTCATTTCTCTTAAAGACATCTCCAGACTATATTACCTAAAGCAGCACTCTCCATATTATTTTTCCATACTGTATTTGGTTGTATAATTCTTTTGTTGGCTTCCTACAGGACTAGGAACTCCGTGAGGGCAAGCGTGTTTTCTACTCTAGGGCTCATTCCTTCTGCGGCACATGGCACACAGTTGGAGATCAATAAGTGTTTACTGTAGAAACACTGAATGAAGTGGCAAACACCCTGATTTTGTAGTTGTGAGTAGTATCGGAGCCGCTTTTTCAAAATCTGGGTCTCCTTAAGGTTGGAGGGTATTACTATAAAATTCAAATCGATGGAACTCACAGGGTGGTTGATTTCACTGATGCTATGAGGCCTCTCCAGTGCCCCCACGGAAGTAAAATGATGAACGTTTTCTGCCTTCCTGATACTGGAGTGCATGTCGAAGGACATCTATCCAAGTACTGAGCCTACTTCTTCCATTGCGTTATTTCACAGCCTCCTCTCATCATCACGACGATCCCAAGTCAAATCAAGAAGAGTTTGCCTACCACTGTGACCTTTACTCCTAATCCTGAGGTGTTTGTTTTTGGTGATGTCTTCTTCCTGAAGCCTCCTGATGTCATAGGACACTCGGCACCTGTCTCAGAAGTACAGAAGTATTTAGGTTTACCAGATATCTTGGTGCCAAGGAAACCACTTGTCTCCTCTTATGTGTCCAACACAGCATTAGATAAGTACCAAAATTATTTAGATCAAACACCTCAATGAGAGAATGCAGAGATCATTGGCTGACGCTCCTCAAGAGCTAAAGCCATATCTCATGATGGGGCTGAGGGCAGGGATACAAAGCAGTGTGCCAGAAAATCCCTAGTGACTGCCACCTCCTGGTGTTCATGTCCTATATAATCCCTTCCCCTGAGTGTGGGAAGAAACCATGACTTGCTTCTAGCTAAGAGAATAAGGCAAAGGTGAAGAGACTTTGCTGATTTGAGGTCTATTTTTAGTTTAGAGTCTATTTCAGTTTATTTTGAGTTAATCCAAAAAGAGATTTTCCACAGAGTGTCTGACTCAATCATGCGAGTGCCCTTAAAACAGGGACTGTGCCCTTCTTGAGGTGAGAGAGATTCTCCTTGTGGGCTTGATGAAGTATGAAGCTGTGATGAGGAATCCCATGCAGCAAGGGATGGAGGGCCATTTCCAGGACCTGAAAGTGGCCTCCAGCCCACAGCCAGTTAACACCTGCGGCCCTCAGTCATACAACCACAAGGAAATGTGTGACAACCTCAGTCACATGACAATATGAATGAGCGTAGATGTGGATTCTTTCCCAAATGAGCCTCCAGATGAGAATGCCACCCAGGTAACACCTTGATTGCAGCCTTGTGAGACATTGATCAGAAGACTTAGTTAAAATGGCCTGGACTCCTAACACAGAGGAACTTGGACATAATAACTACGTTTTGTTTGTTAAGAGTGTGGTAATCCATTATGCAGCAATAGTCGACTAACACAGGCAGTAATATGTGCTAAACCCAGGAACAGTAACCAGAGATTCATCAACACTCCCCTCTGTAATGCACTACTTGTGGCAGTTGTGGGTCATTTCTGCTTTCGTACACCTTAGAGTGTAAACTTGGTCATTCATCAATTTGCTGAGCACCTACTATGTGCCAGGCCCTGTATTGGGGACTGAGGATTCAAAAATGACTATAATATTGTCCTTCTTTCAAGGAGCTTACAGACTAGGAGGACAGATAATGCAAGTGACCCCTTCGTGAGCACATATTTCCAGAGGGCTGACACTGTGGCAGACACCTGCTCAGCCTGAGGTGTCAGTCAGATTAGGGAGAGCTGGAGCTAGCTCCTATTGATTCACCAGAGCCAAATGTCAAGTTTTCAATAATCTTATGATCCAGTTGTTAAACACAGCCATTATTAAAAGTCAAATTATTTAAATTTATTAAATAACATATTAAAAACAAAGGTAATACATACTCAAAACTCATCAGGTCCTAATTATTTGCTACATTTCACCACTATCTGTGTTATTGAAGTTACATACACTATTTTATACTATGGCAGAAGTTTTAGGTAGCCATGTGCAACCGAGCATGTCTTCCTAGCGCCACACTTGTGATTTCGAAATGGTGGCTGAAATTGGCCGTAGGGTGCATATCGACACCACAGAAATTGGCAAACACTACAGATCTGAGCTCGACTGATTGCTTTGTTGATCATCTAGACTTAAGAAGGTGGTGGAGAAATGTCGATAATGCAGTAAACGTAAAAGTGTGTCCTGTCTGTAGCCATTACATTTGAACTGAACAAAAAATTGAGGAAATAGTCTTCCAGTATTCAAAAAAACTGTTACCTGATTCAGAAAAGATGTCACTCAGGTCATTAACAATCAGGTGAAGTTTTGATGTCTTTAATGTTTCGCTTTCATCTTACTCACTAACATAAATGAAAATATTAACCAACATTCATGACAGAACTATACTTGCTCATTCAATGACCTGAAAGACTTCTTTGCTGAATCAGAAAGTAATCAAGTGTGTATTCATAGTCTAATTTTGCCAAATCATGGTTTAATTGCAACCATGAATTGGCTAATACAATAAGGTGGCAAAAATGAGTGAAAGTATTATGTGAGAGTTGATGACTATATGGAATTTATAATAGAGAGTATTATATATTTCATTTTATTTAAATAACAAATGTCTATTTAATACACATCCTTTATACCATGAACTTATATATGTATAAATGTGTATACGTTTTTTTCTTGGAGTGCTGAACATTTATCAGCACACCAGTGGTGGAGACGAACGCATGACTATCAGTGAGTTCAGAAAAATCACCAGAGTGTGGATGAAGTTGTGAGGCAGGAAGGGGAGCAATCTCCCTCTCTAAGTGAAAGAGGTTGAGAGGTAGATTTCTGACCCAGGTCATTGCTGGCAACTAGGTTTTGGGGAGAGTGTGCTTCTACAGGCTGAAGTAAAACACCCGCTCCCCACATCATCCTCTCCCCAACCTGGGCACAGGCTGCCCAACACTGGGCCTCCTTCCAACTGAATAAGGAAAAAGGCATTGAGAAAGCAGCTCCAGTCAAGGAGTCCCCTTTGCTGCCCCCTGAGAATCCTGGTTCCATTGCTCTCCGCAGCCTAGGAAATAGGACCACAGCCCCAGAGGCAGCAGGTCCTTAGCATCCATCAGGACATCCTGCAAAGGAGAAGGACGGTGGAGTCAAGCAGTTCACCAAAAAAAAAAAAAAAAAAAAGACATCGGTTGACAGAGAGGAAGCATCTTCCTCTGAGCCAGGATCCATGCTGTGAGTTTTACCCACCACATATTTCATTTAATCCTCATGACAACACAGTGAGGGCACCTCTCTTATCAACCTTAGTTTACAGAGTAGGAGACTGGGGCTCAGAAAGAGAAATTGACTTCCCAAGCAAGCTCACATTTCTGGAGCCAGAATTTGAATCCAAGCAAGTAGGCTGCCTATATGCTAAAGCAATGAGCGAGGCTGGATCTTCTCCAGTCATCTTAGTGAAGCTAAAATATACACATGACAGGAAAGCATGAAGAACATAAGGCCTCATCCATATCCGTTATGATGACGATAATGATGATGGCAGTGGTGGTAATGGAGCATCTTTAAGAACCAAGAACAAAATTCTTCCATTTCATTCAATTTTCAGATTTCTTCGCTGTTAGATTGTTTCTAACTAAAGGAAACAAATTTTTCATTCGTTTCACAAAATTTTATTGAGTTCCTACTATATTCTGGGAATGAGAATTATAGCAAAGAACAAGATAGACATGAAGAAACAAATGGCAGAGCCCCTCTGATGGCATCTACCCCAGACTGTGTCAGGAGACAGATCTATTTTTGTTTTTCATTCTACCCAAGAGTTGTAGCCTG
This sequence comes from Pteropus medius, assembly GCF_902729225.1. Classification (NCBI taxonomy): domain Eukaryota; kingdom Metazoa; phylum Chordata; class Mammalia; order Chiroptera; family Pteropodidae; genus Pteropus; species Pteropus medius. The sequence goes on from NW_024355327.1 coordinate 2,645,457, forward strand.
GTGTCTAGCCCAGAAAAAAATATTCATTAAATATTTGTTGGTAATAGCGAAATGGATGAATGTCACGAGGGTTGGTTATACCTGAGTATTGCCTTCCCTTCCCTGCTCCAAAGGTGCCTGGACCCAACCAGAATGAAGAAACTCCCAAATGTACTCAGTGTCTGCCTTCCCTGGACTGTCCCTGGGAGAAGGCCCACCAGCCCACTCCCTGAGTGGCCCACCCACTAAGAGCCCAGCTCCTGGAAGGGCTGCTCTGAGTCACTCACCTTACACCATGGCTCCCTAGGCTTCCGCTTCTCCCTCAGTCACTGGAGAAGCCAGACTCCACTGCAGATTCAAGCCAGCATGGCTGCTTGAAAGCTGGGAGGGGCAAGTCCTCCCCTCTGAATGAAAGGACAATAGCTATGAGCCCCAATTTAAAAACTATGAGGTGCTCATAAGGGCCAGCAGCTTCCTCTCCAGACCTTTGGATTCCCCACTCCACCTGAGCCCTCCCCACAGCCTAGAAAAGCAGGGTGGCCTGCAGTTCACACTCTAAGCGTTTATCTGCCTTTTTAAACCTGTGCCCACACCCAAGTAGGACTGCACCCAAGGGCTCTGTGGTCTTGGGGAACAGGGCACTCACTCAGCTGAAAGGAAGGGCTAATAGAGATGTAGAGTATCGATAATGAACATCATTGTGATAATTGTAAAGTGTAGAAAAATACAGGGAGGGAAAGACTTGTGTCAAGAATAAAATTAAAATCGCTTTTGGTACTGACCGTATTTCTTGCAGTCTTCTGTCTATATATGTGTCTGTTTCCTTACATTGTTTTAAGTGGAATCTTATGCAGAATACTCTTTAGAAATCTGTGACTATGTGGAAAGAGAAGTAGATACCAGACCCTGTTTCCACAACACCACTAAGCCCTTCCCTACCTCCAGTTTTTGGCAACCAGGAAGCATGAAGGGAGCTCCAGAATTAATGTTGGTACTGAAGTCGAATTATGATTGAAGTTCTCAGTGCCCTGGCAAGTGGAGGTTTGGAGTGAGGTTTAACTTGATTTAGAAAAATAAAGAAATATGACATTTCTTATACCCATGGTGTGAAGTAAAATTCATACCAGCTGAAATGGATGAGTGAACTGACAGATTGCTACTTGGATAGCAGGCAAAAGAGAGAGAAACAGAGAGGAACAGAAAGGGAAAGAGAACAAAAAAGATATACAAGCATAAGCTTGTATGTGCATAGAAAATTCTAGAAGGATACTTAGAAATGGTGAACAGTGGTTCTATTGTGGAGAGTGGATAAAAGTGGGCATTTAAATGGTTATTTCATGCGGCTCTGCACTGTTTCGAATATTTTACCATGAACGAGCATTACTTTTACAATTCTTAAAACATTTGAAGTGATTTCCCCACCTCAATTATTATAAATATGTTAGGTTCCATGGCAAAGGGGGATTAAGACTGCAGATGGAATTAAGGTTTGCTAATCGGCTGACTTCAAATTAGGGAGATTATCCTAGATTATCCGGGTGGGCCTGAAGTAATCATGAGAGTCCTTAAAAGTGGAAGAGAGGAACAGAAGAGAGAGTCAGAGAGAGAGGCGAGGGATGGAAGACAGGTCATCGAGATGCAACACTGCCGGCTTCGAAGATGGAAGAAGGAGCTGCGAGCCAAGAAATGTAAGTGGCCTCTGGAAAGTGGAAAAAGGAAGGAAACGTTCTCCCCTGGAGCCTTCAGAAAGGGATAGAGCTCTATGACACCTTGACGTTAGCTCAGTGAGACCTATGTTGCACTTCTGACCTGATTCAGACACTCTGTCCCTGCCCCAGCCAGAGCAACAGCTCAGCCAGGCTGCTGGTGACCCAGGCCTCCAAGCCCCAGAGCTTCTGCCCGGCTGCCCACTGCAGTCCTGGCATCAATGGAAAGACTTCTATTCCTATTGTTCATTGTCATTGTTGTTCAAAGGAATAGCAGTAGCATTGAAAGAAATGAATGAAGAAATGAATTATTAATACTTGCAAAAGAAATTTCTAACTCTATTTGTATGCTATCATTGGCTGTGTCTCTCGTGCCAAGGCACTGATTTTATTACATAGCAGATCAAGGCACAAGGCACATGTGGCCACATTGGATTTGGTCAATTAACGAGAGTGTGAAGAACGGTAAATTGTGGGTAGTTTACTGATGGCGGCCTTAATAGTAATGCTTTGTGCCTTTCTCCCATGGCTTCAGCACACACCTGGCTCCTTTTGTGATCAAGGCCCGTGGTTACTGTGAAAAACCCTTCTAATATGATGCTGAAGGTCATACAAAGAAATCCCTGCCTAGGTCTAGTCCTGTTTCTTCTCAAAGATTAGAACTAGAAAAAAACAAAACAAAACAAAACAGTGTAGTGGACATTTATTTTATTAATAAACCAACTCTTTTGCCTTTGGGTACCCAGAAAGTCAAATACAGCTTATATAAACACACACATCTGTGAACCTCTGTGCACATACACATACACATGCTTATTGTTACCCTAGCAACATACACTTACTCACTAATGGCTACCCACACTAAGATACACACACGTACGTATACACAGTGACACCACTCTGCCATTTTGTCTCAGACATGCGGAGGGTGGATTCTGTTCCTCTAGGCTTTTTGCCCTGAGGGAAGCATTCTAATTCAGAAACTACCCAAGCTCTGGGGAAATAATCTTTAGATTAGTATGTCTACCTGCCAGGGATATGCTCAATTTTTAAAAAGCACCTTATTTCAGAGAATGCTGATATTCTGAAGCCCTGGGGAAGGTGCTACTACAGTTTTCCGGTGCCCTCTTTGCAGACTTTGTGGCTCTCAGAGGGGTGTGTGTGTGTGTGTGTGTGTGTGTGTGTGTGCGCGCGCGCGCGCACGCACAACTCCTGAATTTCCTGCTTGCTAGCTGTATCTCCATAGGCAAATTACTTAACCTCTCTGTGCTTCAGATTCCTCATTTGTAAGTAATAATTGTACTTCCCTTGGAGGGTTGTTGTTAGGATGAATTCAGATTATCCATGTGCCTTGTTTAACGGAGCACCAGGCAGATAGTAAGTGCTTCATAAATACTGCTACTATTATTCCTTGTCCCACACTCATTGGATCTTCCAATTGTTAAGGAACATACACACACACACACACACACCACACACACACCCCTTGAAGAGATGGTACTTGAAGAATCTGTGCTCAAAATCTGCTCTTCCATTTGAATGGCTCTTTCTCCCATGATTTTGAAAGCACCTTGATATTGGTTTTCTCCTTTTTTGCCTCAAAAAGGTTTGTGGGATAGGAAGCTAGACTTGTTGATCCCATTGTTTTAAAAAGGGAGGAAATAAAGTTGCACAAAGGTCTCAAGATGTGCCTGCAAAAATTAATTACAGCGCATTTATAAACATGTGCACACACACACATGCAAATGACCAGCAGCTGAGGAGAGTAAATGGAGATGGTGCTTTGTAACATGTGATAGTGCACAGTCATTAAAAAGTCACATCTACCGGTTTTCAACTACATGGGAAACGCCTCAGCTATGATGATAAGTGAACAGAGAAGGGTACAAACTGGATGCACAGGAAGAGTTCCATCATACAACCAGGGAGGAAATAGGCCAAAATATTGACATTGTTCCCAAAGGGAGGTTATATTTGCCTGATATCTTTTCCTTTACACTACTCGGTGTTTTCCAAAATTTCCTAATGGAATTGTATTCTTTTTATAGTTAAATAAGAGAAATATGCTATTGAGTTACTGTCGCTCCCCTGAGTGCTTGCAGCTGCCTGAGTCTGTCAGCAATGGAAGAAAAGGTGACCGTTTCCACTGCCTGCTGGCCGCTAGGTCGGCCTTTAGCACCAACACTAACCAAGGAAATGAATCAACTGTCAAACACCAATAATTTCACTTTCAAGACCTCCTGCCAAACCAGACTTGACACAAACTCCCATTCTTTCAGTGTTCTCATCCAAGAGAGAAGAGAAGGCTTCCTGGCCCCTTTCACAAGGAGTGTCAAAATCACAGAGTTTATTGAGCATCTACTACAGGGCCCGTGTTGTCCACCTGTGTGGCTGGCTGGGGGAGGCGGGCAGCACCTGGCATGCACAGAAAGCAGCACCCATGCCGAGAACCAGCTGATTCCTCTCTGAGTGAACACTGGGGAGATTGTACCCTCGGAGGCTTGTTCAGGTTGTGCTTCAGTGAGGGCTTTGCCATGAGAAAGATAGCTAAGGGATGATTTCACTATGGTATAATCAGCCTCTCTAAGACGTGCCCTGGGCCTCCCCTGCCTCCCAGGGCTGTTGTGAGGAAGCCAGAGACCCAGAGAGGGGAGGAAAGGCCCAGGGTCACACACTGCTCAAGGTAGAGTGGGAGTCACAGCTCCTGGCTCTTGGACCAACGCATAAATGAGCTAGTAGTCATTCATTCATTCAGCAAACGATAATTAAGTACTTGCTGCATACCAGGTGCTGTTCTAGTGCGCAGCACCAACAAGGCCCCTGCCCTCAAAGATTCACTTTCCAGTCAAGCAAGATGGGTGACAAGTCAAAAATATTCAGGAAATTTAATTTCAGGCTATTGTAAATGCTATAAAGAAAATTAAACAGGATTACACCTGCGATTAGCAGAATAATGGTCCTCAAAGATGCCCAAGTCCTAAAACCCAAAGCCCATAAATATGTAATATTAGTTACATGGCACAAGGAAATCGAAATTTCAGACGGAATTAAGGTTGCTAATCAGTTGATAGGGACAAGCTAGGAAGAGCGTCCTAGAGCATCCAGGGGGCACAATGTATTCCAGGGTCCTCAAGAATGGAAGAGGGAAGAAGAAGAATAGAATTGCTAGGTAGAACTTACCAGGGTTTTAATTCAATGACTTGCTTGTTAACTTTGGAAAGTGGGGGACCGGGGGTGGGGAGGGAGGGTGGAGCAAAGAAGCGACACTAAAGGTCAGATCTGAATGATAAGAATCCACCATCCATGAGCAGAACTGTCTAGACAGGGGAGAGGAGAGGAAAGGAGGCAGGAGCAGACACAAGGTCAGGCCCAAAACCAGTCAGGATGCAGGAAAGCATGGCCTGCCCTGGGACATGCCCCTAGGGAGCCCACTTCTGCTCCCCGAGGACCAGCTAAGCAGCCAAAACACAGGCCTGGGGGCCACCTCAATGCCCAGGAACCTTATCCTAGCACCAGCTTCTAGAGATTTGTCTTTATCTTCCAAGCAGCTATTTCACCTCATGTCCCTGGATATTCATTTCAAGGAGGCCACACATCCTTTCTGAAAACAGTCAGGTTAGAAATCACCAGATGCACCAGATGCTTCTGGACACCAGAAGCTAGCAAACAAGTGAGAAAGGCCCCCAGGGGCCCATGGAGAACTCGGTGCCTCCTGGGAAAGAACTCATCCCAAGGGGAAAAGTTCTCAGAAATGAGAATCATGAGTAGTGACAAGCCTGAAGGTGCTCTATTGGGAGTGGGAGACACTGAGCCCCTCTAAATGCCCCCTCGTGTCCTGGGGAGTGAGAGGCATTAAACACTGCATTCACTGTTGCACTGAAATTCTACCACATACTGGCCCTACTCTCTTCTCCCTCCCTCTCTCTTCAGCTTTAACTTCCAACTCCATGTGCCCCGAGCCAAATCCAGAATCTTTTCCCAAGACCACTTCCTCTTCCTATTTTCCTCGCTCCTGATCAAGGGGGCCCCTTTTCCACCATCCAGGCTCACGATCTGCAGTCGCTTATGATCCCCTCCTCCTTTGCTGCCCCATCCCCACCCATAGCCTGTATGTGTCTCCCCTCCCAGGCTCATCTCCTCCCTGGTTCCTTCATCAGCCCCCACTCTGGCCCACCACCTCAGAGCAGGTAGCAGTGCCTTCTCTTCTCAACTCTACAGGTCCCATTGCACCCCACAAGGCCTGGAGAGGTTGTGAGCTAAGGTTGGTTTGTTTATGGGGGGGAATGTTCTGTTGTGTTTTGTTTTGTGTTTTCAGATAGCAATTGTAGTATATCATTCCTAATTAAGTTGCTCAAATTGCCACCCCAAACTTCCTCTGCCAAGACCAGGAGAGCTCTCTGAGGAAGAGATACTCACAGCCTGGGTCCTAGCCATAGCTCCAGGTGGTTTCTCAGCCAGGCAAGGCTTTAGACTCATTTCCTGCCAGCGAGCCCTTACATTAACTTCCTTCTTCCTGGTGAGATTAACAAGGCAGGGAGAGTTTATGGCAAGCCTCCCAGAAGTGGGGCAGAGCCTGGGCAGAGCCAGAAAGAGCTGGCCCACCAGGAAGTGCATATGAGGCACTTTGTCCCTCTTCCTCTGGGCCTGCTGCATCTAAAGGGCCCACCTGGGAGGCTCCAGCCCCTCTGAGACCAGGAGTGTGGACTCTCTCAACAGGCTGACCGAAGGCGATCCAGCTGGCTCAGGGATCCAAGGTACCATAAAGGAGATAGCCCTCTCACCTTCTCCACTGAAACAGGGAAGTGGGAGCTTCGAGCCCTCAGGTAAGTTCAATCGGAATGCAAACGGCAATATCTCTGATCTATATTACTGAAAGAAAGGGAAATGGAGGTGGCATGCGTGGAAAATAAGAAGTAAAAGAGTCTAAGAGAGAAAGATGAAAGGAGAGGAAGAAGGAAACCACATAATCAAAAGAGATTTCTGAGGTCAGACTGAGAACGGCACACAGAATTCATCTGAGGGGCCAAATCTGGTCAATTAATGGTAGACCGTGACGAGGACTCTGAGGCTGGGTTCAGGCTCAGGGCGAAGATACACCATGATTGATTAATTACGTCTGCCATCAGCATAAGAATGAAGTGGGGTATGCAAGCCAGGGATTTCACAGCCCACATTGCTGGCTTTTTTCCTTAATCGCAAAGGCCTCATGATATTTCTTCATTCATTCACTTATCTATTCATTCAAAAAACACATTGGACCACCAACTATGAGCCACATAAATATTTGAAGAATGAATGAAGAAAGAAGGAATGCTGTTCTTTGGCCCCAACATTCATTTTTCTCAGAATATAATGAACTGAAAAGTTACAACAAAGGTGCATGGTCTTAAGAGATTTCCTGCCTGTGTCATGTCAGCCTAATCCCTTCTTTTCATTAAGCCTCAATCTTCTCATCTGTAAAATGGGGCTGATAGTCTGGATATCCCGTATTAATTCCCTGTAGTTCTCACTGTCCAGGCATCTAGGATAATAATCACTGGAACACATACAATAGCACCTAGTATGTTCCAGGTTCTGCACTAAGTACTCTCTATATCACAACCCATTTAGTCTTCACGTCTCCTCTGTGAGGAAGGCGCCATTACTGCTCTCATTTTGCAGATGGGAAACCGAGGTGCTGACGGATTAAACAATTTGCCCAGGCAGTGTGGCTGCAGTATTTGTGCTCCCACCACTCTGCAGCACTTCCTCCATGATGCGGTTGATCCTAAGTCCATGGCTGGGAGAGAGCTGACACAGGAGTATCTTTCCAGATTATTCCTTCAATAAGCATTAATTGAAACTGCTTGTCAGAGAGACAAGGATTCAATGATTAACAAGACAGGAAAACAAAACAGGTATGGTTCTAGCCAGAAAATAAAAGACAACTTGCACAGATAGTCATTTCAAAACAGTTTTGACATGTGCCATAAAGGAGATAGCCTGGGAGTCAGGACAGACTTCTCTGAGACTAATTTTGCCAAGAAATGTCGGCGGAGGCAGGAGGGCAGGGGAGGTAAGCATTTGGTGCACAGCAAAATCTATGAGAAGGGGGAGAAGGAGGAGGGGAGGAGGAGGGCCAGTTATGCACGGAGAGGGCAGAAGCTGGTAGTAGGAGGTAAGGTCAGCAAAGTGGTCACTCTGAGGCCAAGCACAGCTGTGAGGAGTAGTTTGGCTCTGTCCAGTGTTTGCTTAAATCTGTCCATTTATCTGTCTGCTCTAGTGCATCTGCCATCCCCCCATCCAGGCTGGTGACTGCCCACCTCGAGCCATGCCAGGCCAGCTAATATTAGATGGGCTGGTCTCATCCTGGCATGGCTTCTAGTGGGCAGCTGTCAGCCTGTGTGAGGGGCGGCAGTCCCAGGCCAGCCTGGACTCCCACAGGGCAGGCCCCTTGGAGAAGGACATATGTTTGCTTTGGGAGGCTCTGAGAAGCAAGGGTGAGTAAGTCAAGGTGTGGCCCCCAAGGGTGTGGCCTAGGGAGACAAGATGCAGAAGTCATGAGGAGAGCTTCACCTTTGGAGTATGGGTCTCAGCTCTACACCCTTTTTCTAGCTGTGCTACCTTGGGCAAGCTGCCTCATCTGTCTGAGTCTCCCTTATATCAAAAAAACAGGGGCACATTAATAACTTTCTTGGAGTTTGACTGATGTGAATTCAGAAAAAGATGTGAAGCACTTATCCAGATGCCTGGCACCTAGCAGGTACAGAATACAGGATGGGGCTGGGGTCAGAACTGAGCACTACTACAGGCTAAGAGCTATGCATGGTTCTAGGCATTTAGAAATGATTAGATGCCATCTCAGGAGCTCATAGTGTGTCAGATGAAATAGTAGATAAATGACAAAGTAAACAGACTGGGGGGAGTGGGTGAGAGACATGTGAACAAGTTCTATGTGATCAGTATCATAATAATAGGCAATTCGTATGAAGGTGTCTAGAATGGTGTCAAGTGCTTTACGTGAATTATCTCATTTCAGTATAACAACAGCTTTACATGGTAGGTCATATTATCCTTGTTTCACAGATGAAGGTCTGAGGCCTAAGAAAGTGAGGTAAATTTGCGCAAGATGGCAGGGCCATAAATGCTAGGGAGAGGCTTTGTACCCAGGCAGTCCAGCTATGGGATCATGCATTGCAGAGAGAAGTAACGGGCCACAGCAGGGAGACATCACAAAGGAAGCGACATTCTGCAAAGTATAGGATTCCCTGGGAGAGAAGAGGCGAGGGCAGCCCTGGTAGAGAAAACGCCATGAACAGAAGCATGGAGGTAGGAGCTGGGAGTCAACCAGCAAAGCGAGAGAGAGGCTGAGACCCAGGCACTATGCCAGGGGCTTGGATCTTTCTGCAGATACGATCGGTTCTGTTTAGAGGAACAGTCTTCTGACGAAGATGTCAGGAGCGATGTGGCTCCTGGTAGAGAAGCCATCAGGAGACCGTTGCTAAAGATGCTGGGCAGAAGCCTAGAGTCTGCCTGAAGTTTTAGGCCTCCCCAAAGTCTAGGATGTCCGAACCTCAGAATGGAGGGGGTAAGGTGGGAATTTAATTGAGTCTTCCTTGCAGTTGTAGCTAGGGTTTAAAATGAGAAAATCCTTATATATCAGGTAGTACTGTTCTGGATGCAAGTGACAAAAACAACTAAACCAGCCCAACCAATAAAGGACCTATATTGGCTCACATAATGGAAAAGTCCAGAGATAATTATTACTTAAGGCAAGAATTGATATCTGGGCTTAAATGGCATCTCCAGGACTCTGTCCTCTATCATTGGGATTCTTCTCTCCCTAGTCTTACTCTCAGACAGGTTCTCCTCAAGACACCAACCAACAGCTCCTTTCTAAGTTGTCTTGACTTAGCAACCCCAACAGAAAGGCAGCTCTTCTCTCCTGGCAAATCCATCAAAATCCTGGGAGGGCTCTGATCTCCTCAGTTTGAGTCACCTGCCCATCTCTGAGCCTATTTTATGACCAAGAAATGGACCACTCTCATCAGCTAAGCATGAGCCATATGGTCACCCCTGGAGCCAGAAATGGGGCCAGCCCTTCCCAACTGCATGATGGTAGCAAGGATTGGGAGAGGTCCCAAAGGAAAGTCAGGGAAGTCACCAGAAGAAGGGAGGACGGATGCTGTACAGATGACCAAAGTAACAGATATCCACCACACCCTAGCTTCCACCATCCCTACTTCATTGAGTTTCTAAAGTAATGAATGACAATATTGCATAAGTCATTCTACTTGTATAAGTCACTTCCTACTTGAGCAAGTCACTTAATCTCTCGAAGCCCCAATTTCCTGATGAGTAAAATGCTGTTAATAAAACAATCTGCTTCTCAAGATTGTTGAGAGAAATTAAATGAAAGGACACAGGGCTCAGAACAGACAGACTAAGAATAATACTATTTATTAGAATCAATATTATGATTATTAGTAAGATTCTTTCTCCTTCAGAGCTCGCTGGACCCCACACCTCCCTAGGTAGGACTTATCTCCCAATGCCTTCCCAAGATGCTCTAGACTTCATTATGGAGGTTGCCATCTTGGTTAATCAAAGATGCCAAGACCCAGCTGCCTCTGATGGACAGGAATAAAATTACCCACTGGGTCTGAGGTGAATTTCCTCATGCTTGACCCACCGACGTGATTCAGACAGGCCAATAGCAGGCCTGCCATGGCTCAGGGGTGAATCCAGATGCTCCAGCAGCCCCTCCCTGATCTAGGTAGTCCTCTCTGGTGACTCATAGCCAGACTCTCAGCAAAGAGGCACAAACTAACCTCTCGGGTTCATGTGCCCAAAGAGGCCCAGCAGCCTCAGATTATCCCATTTCCCCAGTCACTGGGAAGGAAGCAGCTGCATATTTGGCCATACAACCTCTTCCTTTCTCCAGCTGTCTGTCAGGGCCTGGAGGAACCCATTCCTTATTCTGAGCCCATTTTTTCTCTCATCCTGGAGGGATTTCTGCCTCCTGGGGAAGAGAGGAGTAAAAGCACAGAGGGAGAGAACAAGGGGCCTGCTTGTCCTCCATACCATACTCTTTGACTGTATTCTCACATTTAATCTTCACTGAATTAGAGATTGCATGGCCAAGTAAAGACAAGAAGGCTGAGAGAGGCTTGTGTCCACAGACTCATGGCAGAACCTAGACAGGGGTCCAAAGGCTCCACTCTTAACTGTCATGTTATACAGACTTGCAATTCCTAGAACAGATGAGACCTCTACAAACCTGAAGGTGCAAATATGGGTACAGCTGCCATTTACTGAGGGCCTCCTTAGTGTCAGGCACTGAGCAAGTACCTTCAGGTGATAATCCAGTCAGGTGAACTGGGAGGAAAGTTCCCCTGAAAGCCCACATGAGGAGAGAGTGCAGTCAGCTGAGCCCTGCAAAGCAAGGATTGGACCCATGAGGAAGACACTGGCTGGCAAGGAGGGAAAGAATCTTAGAAACTCTCTCTGATCCCTTGGATTAGTTCCTTCTCCACCACCATAGCTAACCAAACCCAGGACGGCTGAAGGCCAGTAAAGGGAACTCCAGGGCTCATGTCAATCTTAGGCTAAGAGGGGCCATATCCAGAGCTGGGGTCCACAAACTACGGCCCACAGCCAAATCCAGCCCACCAGCTGTTTTGTTTTTGTTTTTTTTTTAAATAAAGTTTTATTGGAATGCAGACACACTCATTCATTTACATACTGACCACAGCCGCTTTCCTACTACGATAGCAGAGTTTTGTGTAGCTGTGGCTGAGAATTATACTGCCCACAAAACCCAAAACATTTCCTCTCTGGTCTTTTACAGAAAACTTCCAAACCCTGGTCTAGAGGAGTAGAACAAAGTGGTTAAGAGTGTGGGCTTCTGGGTTCCTCTCTGCCTGGTTTGTCTCTGAGATCCTTTCTTCCTCTGACTCCTACCACCTGACAGCTCTGTGCCTCCGTTTCCCCAAATTTCTCATTGAGCTGCTGTAGGATTAAGTTAGTTAAAACGAGGAGGAGTCTCAAAGCAGTGCCTGTCATCTTGTCCTGGGAAACGTCCTAGGAACTTGAGGAGTAAGAGCACTGAAAATCCTGCATCTCCTCATAGCTTCTTCCATCTTCTGCTGTGTGGCACTACACGGCCCAATAATTCTACCACTGGTTGGAGCTGGAGAAAACCATTAAAACCAATAAATAAGATTAAAACAGGGCATCATGGAAATAATGGACTTATTTCCTTCCAAAATAAATGTCACTGGGACAAATTGTTGGAGCCACTAGACTTATTGTTTATAGATTTATTTGCTGTTTATCTCCCTCTGTATTGACAATATGATCAATAATTGCCTGTAAATACTGAGAGTTTACAAGAAGGACCATTTAGAGAATGAAAAGCAGACTCTTTTATTTTGATTACTGCACATAAGCCTGGGCCATGATGGTCAATGTTCAGGGAAACTCGGGGCAAGGGACAAATGGGTCTGGGCAGGGTTAACATTCCCTGCTTCTAGGCCAGACTCTTAGGAACCTCCCTGAGCCATGATGTATGTGTGTGTGTCACTTGCAGTCCCTTAGCGTCTCTGCTTCTTATTTGTTCTGTTCACGTCTCTCTGCCTCAATCTAGCTCTTTCTTCCTGAGTCTGCCTCCCTCAGGCCCTGTCACTCCCTCTCCCACACCCACACATGCAGAATTCATACCTGGCAATGACTCCCTCCCACAGATGAAAAAAACAGAAAGAAGCTCGTGAAAAAATAGGTAGTGCCCCCCTGCCTTTGGTGACAACATTTAGTGCAAAGAATTTCTAGGGATGATTAGGGAAATCACCCGAGCTTGAATTTCTGGAGAAGCCTAGTTAGATTCTAAAGTCTGAGCAGGTCTCGTGGACAGCGTTGAGCTTTGGAGAAAAATGTTGGGCATGAGGTAAAAAGGAAGTAACAATTTGGGCAGAGGGAACAGCTCCTGTTTTGTTCGTTTAGTTTTTTTTCTTCCCTTATTTTCTTTCCCAAACAGAAAGCCATCCACTTCCCTCTAACAACACTTACTGCATATCTACTATGTGCCTTGGTGCTAGCAACCAGGGACATGGATAAAGAAGGCACTCAAGAGCTACTGCTTGGAGGGGAAGCCAGGCCAAAAATCAGTGTCGACCATGCAGCATCACAAAGTACCTTAATAGGAGAATTCTCAGAGTGCCAGGGAAAGGCCAGGAGCCAGGGGTCAAGGAAGGCTTCCTGGAGGAAGTGCTCCCTCTTCTAAGCTGAGCTGAGGTTTCATCACTGGCCCTGTTTAAGTCTTCCTGTGCCTCTCATTGCCCTCCTAACAAAGCCGAGAGCCATTACCCCAGTCCTTAAGACCCCAATGATTCAGTCCCCTTCCCCTCTTCACTTTTGTCTCTGCCATCAGAGTATCGTGCTTTGCCTCTTCTTCAAGCCTCTGCTCATGCGATTCTTTCTTCCTGAAACACCTTCCCGGAGAACTTCATCTGCCTAGATGTCACTTCCTCCAGGAAGTCTTCTCTGATAAATCCCCAGGCCGGGAGCTTCCCTGAAGGAGCCCCCAGCAGAGACACCCAAGTGAAGTGTACCCACCCACATTGTTTTGCACTTTACACTATGAGCCTAGGTGGGGGAGGGGGAAGGGGGGACCTTCTTGGTTGTCTATGCTGTTCCCACTCCCCAGCACAGTAATCACTCAGAGGAGATTCTCAGGTAATATTTTAGGGTAAATAATTGAGATGGATTTTTTTAAAATGATATAACAGAGATCCACAAATAACTCCTGACCAAGTGGACTCGAAGGGCTAGGACCTGCTCAGCTCGTGACTGAGTGCTGTCTCAGGCTTGTCTGTGGGAAGAGGGAGGTGTGAGCCACGTCCTCCACTGGGTTTCCTTTGGTTCCTGAAGGCGGGTGCTGTGGAGAGGACCCAGTTCCGACTGCACCTGGCCCCAGCTCCGCCCCGAGAAGGCCCCGCCCCAGGGATGGCAAATACATCTCGCGCGGGAAAGAACCTGCGCCCTCTCGCGGGCTTAGCCGGAAGTGCTGTGCTCCCTGCCTTAGGTCAGCCACGGGTGGGGGCTGCAGAGTGGCTGCACAGATGCTCGTGTTTGCCGCCCTCGCCCCAAATGTTCAGTTGCTCAGATGAAGGAAAACGCGAGCCCTCAGTGGCGTTTAATCATTATCTCTGAGGCCAGGACGCTTTCTTGGTGTAGAATCATCCTCTGAGCGCCAATTAAAACACCTACTTTTTTCAGGAGTCAAGCCTTATTCCTGTAGGCACAAAGGCCTCTCTCTTCGTTGCCGAGTCCCTTCGTTGTTGGGACATGGTGAGCGAGGGTCAGTCTCAGGCCTGCCGGCCGCCATGCTCAGTTTTCAACCTCTGCTGTCTGTGGTCGGTGGTGTGAAACCCAGCTCTGCTACCACAGCTATGAGACTGTCCGCCTGTTATTTACTCTCTTGGGGTCTCTGCTTCCTCCTATGAGCTAAAGACAGTAGTATATCCAACTCACAGGGGTTGGTGAGATGTCTATGTAAGATTCTTAGCCTGGTTCCAGGTACATAGTAAGTACTCTAAAAATAGCTATTTTTATTTTCTTTGTAATTTATTATGTTTACTATCAGCTAAAGCAAGTCTTGCTTAAGAGCTCACCAAGAAAGCAGTCTGGTCCCTCTCTCCTGACAGAAGTGCAGGGAGGGGTTCTCAGGGCCTGGGGTTCAAACAAGAAAAGTCAGAAAAACATGCCCCTGGGAGGATGTGGAGGCAGATGACGGCTTGCCTTCCTGGGGGTGGAATGACACAGGTTGTCCCCCCAGGCAGAGGTTAACGAAAATGTGAAGGGCTTCTCTGTTTGGCCTAGGAAGGAACAAAGAGGCCCCTGCCCAGGCCTCTTCAGAAGAGCCCTTGGTGGAAAGTGAGAAGGATGGTGCTGGGGAGCCCAGGACTGGGAATCCCAAGGGAGGGAAGGACAGGTAGATTCTATGCTGTTTCGGGTCGGTTTCCTCAGAGGTAGACCTCAAGAAAAAGATACAAAGGAAAGTAGTTTATTTGGGAAGTGACCCCAGATGGCACTGGCAGGAGAGTGGGGAAGTGAGACAGGGAAGCGCAAGATGCTATAAATCGGCGGTCCCCGACCTTTTTGGTACCAAGGACCGGTGCTCCTATGAGAATCTAATGCCTGATGATCTGAGGTGGAGCTGAGGCAGTGATGCTAGTGCTGGGGAGCGGCTGCAAATACAGGTGAAGCTTCGCTCACTCACCTCCTGCTGTGCGGCCTGGTTCCTAACAGGGGTCTGTGGCCAGGGGCTTGGGAACCCCTATTATAAAGGGTGTTATAGCCACCAGGTTACTGTGAGCAACTGAGGCTGATCCCACTGCGGGACTCTTGGTGACAAAAATGGAGCAGGCCTCAGGTCTGACCCACTGTGTTAGTCAGCTCAGACTTCGTAACTAAGTACTAGAGACTGGACAGCTTAAACAGAAATGTACTGGCTCACAGTTCTGGAGGCTGGAGGTCTGAGATCAAGGTGTCCGCGTGGCCGAGCTCCCCCTGAAGGAGCCAGGAGAGGAGCCCCTCTCCCAGGCTCTGGTAGTTCCACAGCGGCATGATTCCAGACTTCCCATGGGGCTGGATGTGAGTCTATGTCCAAATTTCCCCTTGTTAGGGCACCAGTCCTAGATTAGGAGCCTACCCTACAGACCTTGTCTTAGCTAATTATATCTGCAACCCATTTCCAAATAAGGTCGCATTCCGAGGTACCAAGGTGTGGGACCTCAATGTGTGACTTTGGTGGAAGGAGGGAAGGGACAAAATTTGGAACACCCATCTAGGGAGGAGAAGGCTAGGGCATTATCCTCACTCTTAACCATACCAGCTGAGGGCTGTTCCCAGGGGCATGCACTCCCTGGCTCTCCCAGCTGCCCCCAGATGGGCCAAGAGAAAGCCCTCGGGTGAGTGTCACATGTTCTTATGATAGAAGAATAAGGATATGTCCTAAAATGGTGAGTATCCCCTATTTTCTTCTTTAGTAAACCTCTAATATAGGAGGGGAACTTGATTGCTTCTGCCTAAAGTGCTATGTTGAAAAGGTTCTGGGGTTAAGATCATGATCAGTTGTTGATGTCTTCCATGGGCACAGGCGGATCAAGAGGCAGCACACATGCCATGCGTTTGCCATTTCTCCTCCCAGGTGTATCTAAATGGTATTTTCCCTGCTTCGTGGAGTCCTGGGTTCTGGCATTGGGGCAGTAATTTGAGGTGTGGCTCTGGTCAGAGAGGAGGAAATCTGATTGCCAGCAGGTGCTGGAAAAACAGAAAGTCTAAATCTAATAAAAGTGTAGCCATAAAGCTACAGCTGGTGCTAATTGCAACCCTTTCATCAAGCTCCATATCTGACCTCAAGTTCACAGCCTTTTAGAAATGACCTGGTAAACAGATAGCGAAGTCAAACCCGTGACCAGTGCCCATATCAGGGAAGAAGCAGAGAATGTTGACAGAGCTCAGTTTCCATTTTACCTGTGAATTAGGATTGATTCTGGAGTGACTGTTGGCTGGATCCCTGTGATGAGTTAGGAAACCGCTTCTGAGTTCTGTTTCCACAACAAAGGTCTGCTTGAGTAAGGACCTGAGGACGAGGAAGAGTTGCCCAAGTGAAGGAAGCCGGAAAGGGCACTCCAAGTAGAGAGAACAGCGTGTGCAAAGCTGGGGAAGGAGAGAGCCTCACTCAGAGCAGCTCTGGGTGGCTAGAGCAAGTGTGAGTAGGGGCAGCACATACTGATGTTGGCAAGGTCGCCCTCGTGTCAGGGTCAAATCTTGAAAGGTCTTATAAGCCACATGAAATACTTTGGCCTTTATCCTAAGAGCAATAGGGACCATTGGGCCAGATTTAAGCTGGGGAAATACCCACATTTTTCTCCATTCAAGATGCTCTCTCCAACCCTTCCAGCCAGGAAAGAGAGTAACTCTTCTTCCATCCATCTGGATTCTAGGAAAGGTCACGGTTGAGCCAAAAGGCCTGTTTGTACAGAGGGCTCCGGGAAACAGTAAGAAGCTGATGTCCCAGCTCCCATAGGGCCATTAAGAAATGTCACAAACTATCAGGCAGAGAGATACTGTGATGGCATTTTGTTTCCGAAGAAAGAACAAACATCTGTGTAGGAATCGTGTGGTGGTGCACTAGCAGGAAGCCACAGGGTGACTGGGGCCTGCAAACAGGGAAGAGTTGGGACAGATGCCATCAGGCCAGCGAATCGCTTCTAGAGAGGTGACCTCTCTGCCCAACATCCCTTTCAAGAGAGGTAAATAGTATCACTCTCATTTTACAAAAGAGGAAACCAAGGGCCAGAGAGGTATGCCCCAAAACGCACAACTAGCAAGTGGCAAACCCAAGTTTGTCTAATTCCCAAATCCATCCTCTTTCCCAACATCATAGGCTTTTTACTGCCTGATTCTTTCAGGACCAAAACTACATGTACTGCCCCCACTGCTCAGCCCTTGTATTTGCATCTTCTGGTAGGACTTGTCTACGACAGGAGATGATGTGTTGTAATGGCTGAGGAAGGGACTCTGGCAGCCCCAGACTCACAGATTATCTAGTTTAACAGATAATTGGCAGCCCCTTTGGACAGGATGGGGTATCATGATGGATGTCTCCCAATCTAGGACCACAAGTAAGTGTTTAACCTTGACTTAGAGGGTCAGGGACGGCTTCTCAGAGGAAGTGACCTCTACACTGAAACCCGAAGGATGAGGAGGAGTGTTCCAGGCAAAGAAGCAGATGAAACGGACAGTGTTCAGACAGAGGGACTAGCAATGCAAAGACCCAGGGTGCTCCAGACAGTGTCTCGCTCACAGCCATATCTCTCATGCCTGGTACACAGCCTGCCTTCCCATGAGTGCTCAGCGAATGCTTCAGGAATAAAATCCAAAATTGGCTGTGCGACCTTAGACCAGTCACTTGCCCTCTCTGAACTTCAGCTTTCTTCTTTAGCTTGTGGTTTAATCATCCTAACCTTCCAGGACTATGCAAGAATCTAATTCATTCAGTCCCCAAATATTCAAGTACTTCCTCAGTTTGTGACTTGTACTAGGCCTGCAGGAGTCAAGCCCTGCCTGCCATGGGAAAAAAAGGGGGGTTTATGCACTTGGCCAGACCTGCTCCCAGAAATCAGAAGGAGTCCAGGGGGATGAGCAGGACAAAGAGAGAGGCTCAAAGATAGTGAGGACGGACAATGGGCTCTCCAGTCAGGGAAGTGAGGCAGTTCTCAGCAATTTGTACCCTCCCACCTCTCCAACCCCCATTTCCACCCCCTACTTTCCACACTCCACCCTCCCACCCCATCTATCTGTGATCGCACACTACCCTAGGGCCACCATATCTGTGCCTGGGCCCATCAAGCCACCATGCAGGACAGTAGGCTATCCGTCCCCATGTCCTTGCCCCAGAACTTTCTAACCTGAATAACAGGTTGTAAGCGTCTCATCAGGAACAAGGAGGAAATAAACTGTTTAGGGTTTGGAGGTTGTAAAGGAAATTCTTGCCCCACCCTGCTCGCATACCTGTCCCTGGTGACTTTCTCCCTCCTTCCCCACCCCCAACAGGTCAGTCCTGGGCTCCAACTCCAAAGCACACACAGGCTGGCAAGGTGAGCTGGCTGGGGACTCAGGAGAGCAGAAAGCCTCACAAGTGCTGAGTGGGTGGTTTGGGAGTGAGCCAAGAGGGACACCAGGCTGGCAGAGCCCTCGCCACCTGTCCCTCCCCACCCCCGCTCAAAAGCCAGACTCCTCGCTTGGGTGGGCATGACGGCAAGAAGCTAGCCCCTTGCCCAGGTATGTGCCCTCACCTGCTATCTCTGCCTTTGATCTCTTCTCACTCTCTAAATGCCAGTCTCTCTCTCTCTACCTCTAAATCTGGGTGTACACAGGTCATATTTTTTAATTTGTCTCTGTTCTCGTCTGTGTCTCTCTCTCTCCCCACCCATCCCCCATCTTGTTCTATGATCGCTGCCATCTCCCTCTCGCCCTTGTCTTTTATCTTTGTCTCTCTAGTCAGTGTACATGCTTTTGCTCTGTGACTATCCATGTCTGAACATTTGTCTGTCTATTCCCTTCCGTCTGACTCTGTCCCTGTCTTTCCATCCTGTCCAGCCCCCAGCTCTCCTAGATCCTCCGCAAAAGGGGGACCACATCCGAGAACCTCACATCTTGAAAACATTCAAGAACACAATATATTTTTGTGTCTGAAAAAAAAAAAAATTTGGTCGTTTGAATTTCAAGAAGTTAAGTTCTACAAAATCTCTGTGGGTGGGCCCAGGTGACAGCTCAGCTTCCTTACCTGGAAGACCCTAGAGGGGAAGGGCCAGAGTGGGTGGGAGGATTTTTATTACTCTCAAGAGGAGACTTTGGTTTGCATTTGCTGCTGCTGCTGCTGCTGCTGTTTAAATCTCAAGGACTGTCCCAGCCTGACCATCTCAGCACCAGGTCTCCTATTTCATATCTGGATCTTTGGCAGTTGGGCTTTGGACACCATGTCTGTTGAGATAGATTCTTAGGAAAGAGAATATTCCGAGGTGGTGAGGGGACAGGAAAAGAGGTGGGAGTAAGTCATTGCCGTCAGAGACCCGCCAGCTAGTTGTGGGAGTCTGAGACCTGAGATAGTTTCCATCAGCCCCTCTCTGCAACCCTGCATTTCTAGAGACCTGCTGGGGGTTTTCAAAGCTGCCGAATCACTAGTAACTACCCAGCCCTGGGGGATGGCACAGGGGAGAGGTGGATCCAGGTATGACCCTACCCCTTCTCAGGACTCAAAAAGGAAGGAAACCAATTTTAACTCTCCTCGGAGACAAAAAGCACTGGCAGTGGGACCCTGTGGGTACTGGGCAGCCTGAGGCCTGCATCCAAATTCTGACTCTGACCCTTGCAAGCTGAATAACTCCGGGCTTAACCATGTCTCAGTTTAGTCATCCCTAAAAGCGGGGATTGTAGGGATTAAAGGAGATAATGCATGTATAGTGCCTGGTGAAAACTCACCTGTAATATCCAGGTCCCGATTACTTTTCATTTTGCTACATCAGCAAAGATCTCTTGAGCTTCTGCTCCCTAACGGTTTCCCTGTGGCTAGCTAACTCAATGTCTCCTGGCTCACTGGAGGGAGGAAGGGAGAAATGGATGGATGGACGAACAGACAGACGAACAAATGGATGGATGGATGGATGGATGGATGGATGGATGGATGGATGGATGGATGGATGGATGAATGGATGGATGAGTGAATAAATCAATTCTCCAGGAGACGGTAGCTGGCAGACTACACTTTCCTCTGTTTCCTAATCTCTGCACTTGAAAAAAAACATATTGAATATAAAATTTCGGGAGCAAGTGGAGGAGGGTGGAGGCAGAGAAAGGAAGAAGAAAACTGCTGCCCTGTTTCATGAGGAAGATGATGAGGAACCAAACTGAAAGGACAGGGGTCTGCTCGGTTAGAGGTACCCGAGCCTAATTTTCAATCTTACTCATTGTCAGATCCCAGATTCCAGTTTCCAATTTGATTTTCTTCTCTCCACAGGCTAACGCTGTCCCCAAGCCACCCCTCACCTGGACAAGATGAGAGTATCAGGTAGGGCCAGGCTCTGAGGATTCTAAGGCTCGAGGTTGAGGTCCAAAATTAGTTTTGGAATCACTTTTCCGTCAGCAGTGTCTGCCCATCCTTGATTCGGAGGTCATTTGGCTATATCTGTTCTCAAGTAATCAGGCCAGAATTCCAAAAAAATGAATCCAGGGCGAGCCTGGAAGAGTGGAAGAGGAGGTGACTTCCTGTCTCTAGGATGAAGGGCTGGAGAAGCTTCGGCACAGTGACCCCACCTGGCTGAGATCACGGGGATTCCTTGTCTGGAAACACCTGATAAGGGACAAAATATTTGCTTTGAGGAAGACTCTTCTAGAATCCTCATACCACAGGGCTGGGCACTAAAAGCCTTTGCCTTCTAGTCTACACAGAGAGAAACTGAGGCACAAAACAGGAAATGAATACAATTCATTTATACTCCCAAACAGCTGTGAGGGAGTTAAAAACACGAGTTTTAGAGTCAACTGACTGCCCTGGTTTCAAGTCCCACTTACTAGCCAAGTGACCACCTCTCTGAGCCTCAGTTTCCTCGTCTATAAAATTGAGATAATCAGTAGTATCCAACACAGAGGGTTACTTTGAGGATGAAATGAGATAATGTATGTAAAGCTGTTGACACAGTGCCTGGCACAAAACGAGTGCTGGACGATGTGAGCTGATCCCCAAGAGGAATTCTGGGTGCCTGCAGCCATACTGTGCCCTGGAAGATGAGAAACCCCACAGACCTGAGCCCCCCGCTCATGACTCAGGGGGCCTTCTCCCCTACCCTAAGTAGCTTGAGACCAGCACAAGGTCACAGAGCTGAATGCAGGGCTGAGGAGAAGGGGATGCCAAGACGAAGGTCAGGTGGGAAACAAGGGAACGTGGTCAGACAGTTGAATTTGATTCAGAAGGCAGCTGGAAAGAGTATTGGAGCCCGCTTCCCGCCCTCGTGGAATAGTGAGGACAGGGAGTGGAACGGGGAGCTCTGGACGGTTTATCCTGGGTGTAGCGTTCTTCCCAGTGATGGGTGGGAGGTCAAGGAGCAATCTATGTGTGAGGCAGGGGCACAGCCACCTTAGCATGACCAGTGTGTGTTCCTGTAGAGAGCACTGTGTGGTTACTTGTGGTGATTTTCAGAGGGAGTTGATAGAAGGTGTGGGGGACTAACTCCAACCCCCCAAGCCACCTTAGAGGCTGCCTACTGGTGACAACTATTACATTTCTCTCGACAAGCCAGGGGCTCGGTGGTAAGGGTGTTACCATGTCTACTCTGTGACTGAGGGACTCCAACTCAGAGAGGCCAGTCTCCTGCCCAAGGTAGCACAGCAGTGAGTGGCTGCCCTGAGCACTGCACACAGCCTTCCAGACTCCTAGGGGCAGGTCTCGCCTCCCAGGGCTGTCTATGGCAGAGCCTGCCACCGGCTTTCCTGCTGTAGCTCTCAGGCCCCACCTCAGGGCGTGAGATAATAGTGCAGATTCCCAGACCACACCCCTAAAGATCCTCTGGAGGGCTCCAGGAAGGTACATTTCTAACTTTCTCTCCCAGCTGTCCCACCAGGTAACCTCGCAGCACAGTCTCACCATTTGACCGTCACACAGATTCACACCGATCTCACCTCGGGGGGCCATGGACTGGCCCCCAGTGTGGGTGTGGTGTGGACCTACAATGTAGGATCTCATGACATGGGTTCGGGGTGGGGATCTGGCAAGGACTTGCACGTCGTCTTGCTACATGGCCTTGCGATGTGGTCTGAGGCCGCGGTCTCATGGCAGCATCTCCTTGCTCTGCAGGTCTGCTTCGCTTCCTGGCCCTCACCTTTTTCCTGATCACCTTGTGGATCTTTATTCACAGCTATACCAGCTTCAGCATAAAAAACATTCGTCTGCCCCGCTGGCTGGGTGAGTGCAGTTCACTTCTGGAGACAAGGCCTATGGACCAGGCCTATTCCTCCCTCCATCCCTGGTTGACCCAGGAGACATGGCAGGGTATAGGCCTGCTTTTGGGACCCTAGTCATTGGGGGCGGGGGCAGGGGGAGACAAGTACACCCTCAGTCTGTTGAAAGCCTGGAGCCCGTGGGGAACACAGAAGTGTTCCAAAGCCCTAGCAAAAACTTGTGCACCAAAGGCCACTTTGGAAATGTGACCTAAGAAAGAAGGGAAGAAAAAAGGAAAAACAGAGGAAGGAAGAAAAGGGAGGGAGGGAAGGAGGGAGAAAACTGTCTGTGCATTGAGTGGCTTCCACCTATACTTGCTTTTTCCTCTGCGTGGAACCCTCTTCGTGCAGATTTCCTTGTGGCCAGCTCCTTCTCAGGCTTCAGGTCTCTGCTCAGATGTTACCTCCCCAGAGAGGCCTTCCCTGACTTCTCCTGCCACAGCCATGCCCCCATCCTCCTACTTTAGACTCTCTCATGTCAGCCGATTTCCTTCAAAGTATCATCTTCATACATGATTATGTCCATTATTTATTCGTTTTCTTCATTGTTGTCTATCTGCACCCTCTGGAATGTGAGCTTCCTGAAGGCAAAGATTTAATTTATATACATCCATCTCTCTCTCTGGTGTAGAGCAGATGCTCAGTAAACATTTGACAAATGAAATAAAGATGGATGGATGGATGGATGGATGGATGGATGATGGATGATGGATAAATGGAGGATGGAGAATGGATAGATGGGTGGATGATGGATGATGAATGGGTAATGGATGGGTGATGGATGCTAGCTGCTTTACATGCATAGTCTCATTTAATCTGCACAAATGCCCCATGGGGTGATCCATGGTGTGGCTTTACGTGTGGTCTGAGAAAAGAAAATCTCAGGGAGATTAAGAAACATGCCCAATTCCCCCTTGTAGATGTAGATATGAGGTGGCTGCCATGTCTCCAGGCCCAGGGCACTGCTTTTATGTGCTAGAGGTTGATTTGGCTGTGCTGATGGTTTTGGAGAAGATGGACCCAGGTCAGTGTAGGAGGCTCAAGGCAGGAGTGGAGCTCGGGGGTGTCCTCTAAAGGAGAGAGCCCCAGACTGAGGTGAGAGAGGATACAGCGTTTAAAAGGAGACCCTAGAAATTGTTTGTCTCAAAACCCAACTATCTCCAATCAACGATCATTGAATGGCTACCTATGTTATGTCCCAGGGACCCCGAAATGAGGAACATGTAGCCCCCACTCATAGTCTGAGTCGGTAAAACAAACAG
The DNA here is from genome assembly GCF_902729225.1 of Pteropus medius. Classification (NCBI taxonomy): domain Eukaryota; kingdom Metazoa; phylum Chordata; class Mammalia; order Chiroptera; family Pteropodidae; genus Pteropus; species Pteropus medius. The sequence continues at coordinate 2,668,942 of NW_024355327.1, forward strand.
ACTTAATTACAGAACGTACAAACACAAGAGTGAATTAACTTGATTCAGTCTCAAGAAATGTGTACAGTGGCAGGAAATGTACCCAGTGGGAAAATTGACCATCGAAACCCATTAGTGTTCAGGCACGGGATGAGGTGACATTCATTTACTTCAGAGGTTCCTAACCCAGTTGCACACACCCCCACCTTATATTTAATGCATTAATATAGAAGCATATATACTGCTATAGCACAAAATTTTTTTAATGTTTTTGTTGTATACAGCTGGTTTTCTTTCTAATTCAATCTATTTTATGATTTAATAAGTTGCAGTCTGTTACAGTAGGATGTGTTAACTCTACCAAGAGAAGTGAGAATAAATTTATTCTAAGGGGAGTTCATAGGCTTTTCCAAACCACCAGAGGGGTTCATAGCACAGAAATCAGATTAAGAACTCCTGATTTACCTGGCAAATTAGGCAGCATTTTTCAGGTGGGAGTGACAAACCCAACTCTGACCGGTTTAAACAAAATGGAATGTCTTGTGTCATATATTTGGGAAGTCCATGGATGTCGGACTTCAGGTGTGGCTGGATCTAGGTGCCTCCACAAAGCCTCAGTGTCTCTATGTCCCGTTGCTATTTAACCTCATTCCATGGGCAGCTTTCTAAGGTGGGTGTATGGCAACCATCTCTCCAGATGCTCATCTTCCAGCTTAGCTGAAAGAGGCATTTCTCTCTTTCCCAGGGCCATATATCAACCCAGCAAAAAGCTCTGTCTCCAGAGAAATGTAATATTATGTATGACTGGCCCAGCCTAGGTCCCATCCTACTCCTGGGGCCTTGGAGGCAGAGGGTAGGGACACTCTAGGAAGAATAGCTCCCTGAGGGCCAGATAAAAAGCGTGTCAGGTGGGGATCTCCCCAAATAGGAGACTTCCCTCCCCCAGAATTTCTGTGGCCACTGGGGGCCCTGTCTGCTAGGACTTACTGCCAGTATGGTGGGACACCTGATGTAGAACCACAGAAACAACCAGGAGACAGTGTGAATAAGATGTCAGGAAATGAACAAGGGCCCTAAGGCCCAGTGCAGTCAGTGATGGGAGAAGCAAGGAAGAAGACACTCCAATGGCTGAACAGCCAGAGCTGCACATTCCTCCCTTCACTGAGGCCAGGGCGCCAGGCTCTGGGCTGGGCTTTTCCATCCTGACCTCACTGGACCTTCTCCACAGCCTGCGGCGGGTGTGATGGCCTCCGCTGTGCAGTCAAGGAGAAGTCACACCCAGCCACACAGCCAGGAGTCAGAGCTCAAGCTCTAGTAGGTCTCACAACTGAGCCCCACTTCTTTGTAACCATGAGAGAGTTGTGTGTGTGTGCGTTTTTGTCCATGTATGCATGAGTGTGCTCATGTGTGTCTGTGTGTGTCTAAATTTCTGTGCATGTCTGTGTGCGCGTGTGCATGCTTCAATGTGTGCATACTTGAATGCGTGTGTACCTGTGCATATGTATATGTGTAGGAGTGTGTGTGTGTGTGTGTGTGTGTGTGTGTGTGTGTGTGAAGGGTGGCAGTGGCAAGTGAGGGAGGATCCCCAGATGAGATGCGACTTTAAGTTCATTTCAGCAGCTGCCACAGGAAGTGGATTCTGCTTAGCCAGGCCAACACCACTCTAAATTCCCCTCTTCCCCCTCCCCTGGCCCCAGCCCCCATCATCCATTCAGCAGGGGAGGGCTGAAGGCACTTTCTCTCTAACCAGATTCTGTCTTCTCTCCAACAGGTTCAGTCTCCAAGGACTCCCGTGAGTGCCTCCCCACTCTCCCCTTTGCCTTGGGGCACGATGACCCAGGGTCTCTCCTCCTTGCCCTGCAGGTTTCAGAAAAATCTCCAATTCCAGAGTCTGTCCAGCTCTCTCCTCCCATGGTGCAATGATGCCTTCTGAAGCCCCCAAGCCCTGTGGCAGGGGTGACCCGGTATCAGCCATTCAGACTGATAGGAATAGCTCAACTGTCCCCCTCCCCCAATTCTCTTACTCTGCAGTCCAGACTGCGCCCCACCCCCACTCCACCTCTGACTACGCCCATCTGATTGGTAGCCCTGAGACTGGGGGCTGTGTTTATTATCACCACTGCAGTGACCCCAAACTTGACTCCTGGCTCCTGCTCCGAAGTACTAGCAGCATGTCACGCACTATGGGGGGCCCCAGAGGCTAGCGGAAGGGGGTGCTGATTGTCCACTGGGGTAGAAGAGCCAGGGGGCAAAATGTTTGGGGCTCCAGGAAGTCCCCTCCCCCTTCCAACGGGATGGGGTCAGAGAAGGCACCAGGGAGGAGGTAGCTCTTCAGGAGGCAGGAAGGGCCTATGGGGAAGGAATGCTGGGGCTCCACTGGAGACCTTGGCTGCAGAGTTAGGAACGTGAGGTGTAGAGAGGGGAGCGAGCGCTGGGAGAACAGGAATGGTGTGAGCCTCTCACGCTGGATGCTGCCGATGTCTGAACAACAGGGACCCCAGCTCCCCAGGTGTGACGGTAGAAGGGAGAGAGAGTTATGACGAGGACAATGGGAACAATGATCGAGTGCCTACTGTGTGCCAGACACGGTATTTGGAACTTTACAGGCACCTCATGCGATTCTCACCGCAGCCTGGCGTAGGTGCTATAACTACCTGCATTTCATAGATGAGGAAACTGAGGCTCAGAGAGCTGAACCCTCTTGGCCAACGCAGTGTAGTTGTGAGTGGTGGCGTGGGAGTTGACCTCCCCATCTGGTCCAGTCCACCCTCTCAACACCTCCTTGCAAAAGGGGCAACACCTCCAGGTCACTGCCTCCAACCCCAGATGGTAGCGACTGAAGAGGATGCAGCTCCAGGAATGGGATTTTACCTGACTGAGGGGGTATGGGAGGCCCAGTGTACTGAGAGATTATCAAAAAAGAGCAAAGACTGTAAAAATCAACACCAGCAATTCAGCCCACACCTGGACCCCATCACCCTGAAGCCTCCTGAGTTATATTATGAGGTAGACACAGAGTCACAGCATCTTGGTGCTGAACAAACACTCATCGGCCGGAAGGAGGGCAAACGCAAGCACGCGTGCCACCTCCCACCTTGGCTGCTCCCACGGTAGACCTCACCAACCAATCCCGGCACTCATTCCCTCCAAGCCCACAGGCAGCCTCAAGAGCTTTATTGTTAAGACTCTAATAGTAGATCCATTGACATTTAAGAGGACACCTATTTGACAGCCCTGATCTAAACCAATTTCCTCATTTTACAGTTGGCAAAGGTAAAGGGAGAGATTTTTGGCAAGTGACATAGCAGGTTACTAAAGAGCAGCAACCCAAGCTTTCTGATTACACCCTCCTCCAGTGCTCAACTTTACACCCTAAGCAACAGCACGAGGGGCTCCCAGAGGGGTTGGGCAGCTGGTGGAGGCGGCCCCCCAGCCAGAACCCAGAGAGCAAACCCCCTGCCTCCCAGGGGCTGAGACTCCTGGGCATCATCCCCTTCATCCCTCAGCTTGACCGTGAAAACTGAATGGGCAGAAAATCAATTCTGGGAAAACCTGCTTAATCCAGCCTATTGACGTGGGGTTTATCAGACTTAGCTGCAGTTGATTAGGCTCTGGGCAAACTCTACAGCGGTTCCCCAAGGCCCGGAACAGCCTCTCCCGCATAGGTGAGAACCTCTGGTCTCAAGAGGGGACTGATCTCCCCAGGAGGAGGCAGGTGGCCAAAGGACCCTTTGTGGAGATCCTGTCCAGAGGACGGGAAAGGGGAGTCATGTCCCCCTCTCCAGCTCCCTCTTTCCTGAGCCACACGCCTGGATGCCCACTCTCTCCTAAGCACCCCTCAGGGGTGTCTCTGCCCCTATATTTCACTCGCTGGCGAGCACATCCTGGTTGAGTTCTGGGTGTGCTGAAACTCAAGGGGGAGGGGGAGGAGAGCCTAGGACAGGCATCCCCCCCACACACACACACACACACACCACCAGGGCTGCCCGCTCAGCCAAGGCGCCAAAATCCAGCCAGGTACGAAGGGACACCTTCACCTGGGGCCACGCACGAGCGAGCTTGCCAAGCCTTGTAGGGGGGGGCGGGGGGGGTTGTGTTCCACCCCTCACCCACCCCCCGCGGGCGGTGCTTTTTCCTGATTCACATAGAAACTCCCTATAGGCTGGCGAGAGCCCTGGAGACGTAATCATCCCGACCACAGTGAGCCTCCCAGCCTCAGGCTCAGCTCACCCAAATGCTCTGTGTGGTCATTCAGAGAATATTTACTGAGTACCTACTCTGTGCCAGGCATAGGAGCTATTGAAACGATTTAACAAGATCATAAATATAAAACGCTTGCCATAGTGTCTAGCACACGGTGTGCCTGGGGCAGGTGGCCAGAGGTGGGGCTCCAAGCCAGTGGGTATGCTCCAAGCACGCAGTGGCACGGCTCAGCCAGACGCCTGGCACAGGGGCTGGAGGAGAGGGAGGCTGCCCAACCACTGCTTTCTCTTTGCAGGGGAACTTTCTCTAATCCTGTGTTTACCAGTCCTGCCCAGTGATACCTTCCCAACTGTCAGGTGGTGGTGAAAACATGCATTAATATAAATTAGAACCTGCCAGGCTGAGAGCATGGCTGACCTCCCAGCTCGAGAATAGTCCACTGAGGGCTGAGTAGCTCAGCGGCTGTGTTTGGAGTTTCCATCAACATGTCCTGCCTTACACGGGCCTCCTGTGTTTGCCCTGTGAGGACCTTGTGGAGAGGACACAGGTCTTAATAGCAGCCACAACAATCAGAGGTGCCACATAGTGAGTCCTCAGTGGGTTTCAAGGACCGTGCTAAGTACCGAATGGGACGGCTTGCTCAGCCTACCTGTCCCCTGTTGTATCTCAAGTTCCAGCCCATAGCAAGTGCTCAGTAAGAGAGTGATGATTAAATGAGGATAAGAAGAATTGTCAATATTAACCTGAGCTCATTTACTCCTCACAAGAACCTAGTGGGGAAGGCGCCATAGTTCTCCCATTTCACAGATAAGGAAGTGCATGGAGGTTGAAGACTTACCCGAAAGAAACCGCGGGTGAGAGATGCTCCTACCTACCATGCTAAGGCCCCCACGAGGTTGTCAACAGGAGCCTCTGGGAGCTCAAAAGGCTGCTGTGGCCCCAGAAAAAAGGTTCTCAAGCAAATCTCTTCATCACAGTCACTCTTACTAACCAACACTCATTGCTACACGTGCGCATACTAGGGGGCTTATGTTTTAAGTCAGGCACTGTGCTGGGGCTGTGACGGGAAGCCCAGAAATGAGTTCTGGGGTGATGGTGATCCGACACACAGCCCCTGCCAAGGGTGGCCTGTTTCCTCCCCAGGGGTCGTGAAGACTAAGTGTAACCTCAGCAGGCCCTGCCCAGCCAACTTCTTTGCGTTTAAAATCTGCAGCGGGGCCGCCAACGTCGTGGGTCCCACCATATGCTTTGAAGACAACATGTAAGTACCAGAGGGACTCTTGTATTTTGTTTCTCTTACCTCATCCATTCATTAGCTAATTCAGAGGCCATGGGGCACAGGCCCCGAGACCAGCCCACACCTGCCACAGGCTTCCTTTTGCTCTTGGTGGGTGAGTCACAAATAACAATAATCCTAACAGTTCCGTGTCTGCCAGCACGTTGCTAAGTCCTTAAAGCATCATCTCATTCAATCCCCCAACACTCCCAGGCTATAATTTTCCCCTTTGCAAAGATGAGGAAATTGAGGCTCAGGCAGGGTCGCCCACCTAACTGGTGGTAGAACTAGGATTTGAACTCTAGTCTGTCTGACAGCCAACATGCGGGTCTTCCTATGAAAGGGGACGCCTATGGGGAGAGTTCAAGATCAAGATCCAGGCATCAAAGCCTGGATGCAGCAGGCGCCAGGACTTCCACCCAGGTACAAGAGAAAGACCCAGATAGGATAGCAAGTTAATCCTACAAAAGAAGCCAGAGACAGGTGTTTTATTCAGCACTCTGAATGTACTTGCTTAGGCAAAGCAGGGAACTTAGTGGTTCACGCACCCAAATGGCCAGAGGCAGTGAGCTTCGGGACTAGCTGGAGCCAGGGGTTCAAACCATGTCATCGAAGCTCCCTCTCTCACCATCTTCAGCTCTGCTTTCCTCTGTCATTAGATTTAGTTTTCTCTACTGAATATAGGCTTTGTCATATGGTAAAGGAGGGAGGCCTCCATCCGGGTTGACACGTTAGCCCAACCTAGCACCCCACAGGGAGGAGAGCTTTCCCATCTGAATTATCCCAAGAAAGTCCCGAGACTGGGTCTCATTGGCTGGCCCGGGTCACATGACCACGCCTGGCCCAATCACTGTGGCCAGAAGCACAGGATGCTCTGCTTGTCCACACCTGAGGGAGAAGTCCTGAAAACCACCCAGCCGAGATGGAGAGGGACAGTATTCCCCAAGGAACTCCAGGAGACAGGAGTGCGGATGCTGGCGGGTAGGGACACAGTTGGGCTCCACGTGGGGATCCTGGACACCGCAGCAACTTCTGGATTTTGCCTTCCTCATGGCATGATGAGGTGGGCTGGTCCTGCCTCCAACACCTCAGAGTCCCAAGCAGGGCCCTTCCCTCTCCTCTGAGCAGACTGTTTGGTCCAAACACATCATGAGAGACTCCTCAGAGAATCCAGCCTACCGCTCGTTTGCAGGAGAAAACAGATGGCCCAAATTATTCTGTGCGCTTCCCGATGCTTCCGCATCGCGTCACGTGGTCCCCTCAGAGTTCCAGCGTCGCAACAGCATAGTGTTCGTTCCACACTCGGGACCAACTGTTGTATTTTGTTTTGTTTCTCGTTTCTTTTTCAGGATCATGAGTCCTGTGAAAAACAATGTGGGCAGAGGCCTGAACATTGTCCTGGTGAATGGTGAGTTGCTGATCCGCGCCCCCAGACATCCCCACCGCACTCTTAGCACTGGGGAGGAGGGGCGGGGAGAAGGTAGTTGTACATTCATTCGACCAACATTGGCTCAGCTCCTACCATGATCCCGGGGGTGTCAAGAGGGGAGGCCTGGCTGGCCGGTGGGAACAGAAGGTCCCAAAGACCCGGACCTACAGAAGTCCTGGCCGGGCGCCTGCCATGTGAGCCTGTCCCAGTGGGATACGCTTTTTCTATGAAACATGACCCCATCTTCAATGTCACCCTGAGGCTTAAACCAACACACGTGAAACCATAAGGGACAACAAATGACAATGTGAGATCACAAGCTGAGTGCACACCTTTATTCATTCAACAATCTCAACAACAGCTACTATGATCTAGGCCCTGTATAGAGCACTGGGGGTTCTGCTGTTAGCTAGAAGAGCAGGCCCTGGCTTCACAACCCCTGTGGGTATCCATGAAGTTCACAAACAATCACAGTGTGGTGACCATATATGAAGGAGAAGGAAGCATGGCTCTGGGAGCTGGGACACAAGGCTAGGGGCATGGGTAGTCAGGGGAGGCTTCTAGAGGGAGGTGATGGTCAAGTGAGGCCTGAAGGATAGTAGGGATTGACCAGGAGAAAAGTGGGGGAGGCTCCTTCCAGGCAGGAGGAACACTGTGCAGGGGACGGGGAAGGAAGAAGGGAGAAGAAAGACTCCAACATAGGCCCACACGGTCTTTTGGCTGCACCATGGAAGCAGGCAGTGGTGAGAGGCATGGGGAGGCCAGCAGGGTCAGAGGGTGAGGGGCTGAAGGTCCTGCTGCAAAGTGTTGGCTTGAAGCAGAGGGCAGTAGGGAGCCTCAGAAAGGCCCCGCCCTGCATTACAGAAACTTCCTTCAGGCCTGGAGTAGGGAAGCTGGAGACAAGGAGACCCAAGGCGAGGCCCACAGTCTCCCTAACCCTGCATCTCCAGTGGGCGATGAATGGGAGGCCAATTGCAAGCCAAGCCTGAACCAGGGACACATTTCAGGAGGGAGCAAGTTTACAGGGATCAGTAAGGACCAGGTGGTCGGGCCCCAGCCAAGGCGCGCCTCTGTGCCTTCAGCTCAGAGATGGGGAGTGAACGCCCTTTCCCCGGATCTAAGAGAGACTTCCTGAGACAAAGGTCAGGGCAGAGGGGAAAAGGACACGGTGGATGCTCGGGAGGGAAAGGGTGAAGCTTGTGTGTGGCACGACCATATAACCACACAACAGCACTTAGGAAGTGACAGGGTAGGACGGGAACCCTGACCCTTTGCCCCGAGAGGAATTATTTTCTCCTGTCAAGAAACCTTGCAGGGTCAGGGGACAGACATGTCTAGGCCTGGAGCAAAGATGGAGCCTTGTCCAGAGGGGGCATCACAGGGGAGCCCTGGCCAACTTCCTGGGAGCTTGGGAAGGGTGAGGGCTGGGAGAGGAAGGAGGCCAAGCAGGGTGGGCCTCTTCCACAGTTCTAAGGAGAGGAAGGCTTGACTCACTCTGATGGTGGCTCCTTCCTGTAGGGAGGGCATGCAGGCAGCTCTCAGACTGGTCTCAGAGCACACCTCAGGCATGCAGGAAACAGCTCCGGCTGCACTGACATGGCTGAAATTTACTGGTTTTCTCCTCCCTAAGTGGACCACTGCGAGAGAAGACCTCTTGAATAGTCTCTCATGAGATAAGCCCAGATGGAAGCCTCCTTCCCCACCCCTCACAAAGCTCAAAGATAAAAACAACCATCGATAACACTAAAAGCTAACATTTATTGAGCATTTACTACGTGCTAGCTATTTCATTTAACTTCATCATGCTAGAATGGCACCATGCTCAGTATGCCCTTGTTCCACATAAACAACAGGAGCTCAGAGGTTAGGCAGCTTGCCCTAGGTTACACAGCAGTTGAATCATCTAGATTTTAACCCAATCTGGCTGGCTCCAGGTCCTATCACTCAACAGAACTACCTCCCTACACTAGACGTGTCTCCAAGCATGTGTGCAGCACACACTACACGCCAGCTGTGGGGAAGCCCGAGGAATCACTCTCAGCGTCAAGGCCCTCATCGGCATAATGAGCCAGAACAACAAAAAGATTGTTAAAGATGGGTGGTTCTTAACCTTTTTAGGGGCAGAGATTACTCTGAGAAACTGTTCAAACTACATCTCCTCCCCCTAATTCCAGAAAAATCCACGAATGCACCTGATAACAGTTTCTCAGCTTTATAGACCCCTTTCCAAGGGTCCCAGGTGAAGTGCCCCAAGGGCTTGGCAACAGTGGCTCTGAGAATCTGGGAGGGGCTGTAATGTGAGCTCCCCCTACCCACCCACCCAGCGGGAGAGCTGCCACTACCCTGGCCCCTGGCCCCTGGCCCCATCCTCTTCAGGAATCCACAAACTGAAACGGAGGGGAGGGACTGGTGGTGAAATGCAGAGCTGCCATCCCCTCTGCAACACTCCCATCTAGTGGTAGAAGGTGAGAACTGCAATTTTCCTCCAGAACATCTGCTTCTCTATAGGACTTGGACCCTCTGCAAAAGCCACAAACACCATTGAGACTACTGGACTCAGGACACTGAGTATGATTCAGCCCCCTGAAAATCGCTTCCCCTTCAAGAGTCAGAGGAGTCAAATTGCAGATTTCGTTTTCAGGCAGGAATAATAAAGACAATTGTAGTTATTTTCATTTCTATTTTGCAGCTAAATTTTATCTTGTATGCTATTTTAAATACATCTTATTTAGTTCCCACAGCCCATTGTACAGATGTAAAAATTGAGGTCAGAATGCTAAGTCGTGCATTAGGAAATGATAAGGCATAACATAGACCAGATGGTTGAATTCTATTCGATTCCAGAGACCCTCCACCATTACGTTCTTGTACCTCTCAGATCAGCCCAATGGTTATTGGGCACCTACTCAGTCCTGCACGCTTTCTGATCAGACCTGATTTTATTCCATTATTATTCGATCTTTAGACCTTAGACTAAAGAGTAGTAGTTTTCCACAAAATGACAAGCAGAATGACACATTATGGAAAATAATAGTTCTGCTCTCTCATCCCTCAGGATCCACAGGAATGGTGCTGAAAAAGGAGTGTTTCGACATGTATTCTGGAGGTAGGCACCTCTGTTGGCACTGAAGTCGTGGGTGGGCTGAGCTCCTTCCTGTGGCAGGAGAGCTAGCAGAGTGCCAGGGTTCTTGGCTCTCGACTTCACAGAAGACAACCAGAGAGAGACATGGTGGGAGTTCGCATTGTCCTGCTGCCTTCGAAATGCCTCTCTGCTGTCTTCTTGGGCTCCTGGACACAGGTCCAGAGACAAGGACTCAAGTGCAATGTTTCGTCTGGGAGGAAGTGTTCTCAGGAAACATCAGAGGGGATTTAAGACAGAGAAAGGAAAGCAGCCAGTACAGTGTGCTATCAAGCCACAGAACATTGTGGGCCATTGGGACCTGGGAGCCAGTATCAACACAAGCCTCAAACACATCCCAGAGGAGCAAGGGAACTGGGGCGGGGATGGGGTAGGGGGGTCCCGCCCCTGATTCCTTGGAGCTTCTCACACTCTGGCCTGCCCCAGGGTACAAGAGAGGATCTAGAGGCCAAAGGAGACCTTCAGGCAAAGAAACGCTGGTGCAAGCAGTCGGAGGCCAGGCGTGTGTGCAGCCAAAGTGCTAAGGAGGGTGTACAGCCCTGTTTACTCTGCTAGGTAGAGGGTATTTTATTTTGAGGCTACGAGGGTCTTTAAGTGGGCCCAAGGACAGGACAAGGCCTCCCAAGGCCCAGAAGGAACAGCTCTGAGGCTCCAAGCTCTCTGCAGTTTTCCGACGCTGTCTTTTCTCCTCTCTGCACGGACATGAATTCTGAACTTCTCTGTGCACAGAGCCACCTCTTAGAAAGTCACAGTCCTCCTTGCCCTGAGCAAAGCCCAGCAACAGAGTACTGACCTACCTGAATTGGAGGCCGGGACACCTAGGTTCCTGTCAGCAGCTTCCTCGTTATGATGTACTGACTATAGGTCCAGGTCACTTGGCAAAGCTGTGGGTGGGGGCACAACTCTCACCCGACACTCCTGACATCTTCTGAAATGTGTGGAATTAGCGCCGGGACCAGTATGCCACCCGCTGCCCAGCTGGCAACCCTGCCTCAGCAAGGAGTGAACAGGAGCCTCGGCAAGGACTGAAAAGCACCAGGATGGCTCTTTGCAGCCAGGATGAGGTCTGGGCCTTACAAGGACTGGTTTCCATGGGGACAGATGAACTCAGCCCACTTCTCAGAGCTCAGCTGTACTCAGTTTCCCTCCCAGGTCCCTGCATTCACAGGGCCAGCTCCGGGCTCGGGCATCGCAGGTTGCCGGGCATGTGACCTACTCGCCCCAGCTCCTCGCACAGTGGAAGGGGCCTTGCTGCTGCCAATCAGCTGGCTTCCTTCTCTCTTGAATCCCCCATCTTTGCCTCCACCTCCAGGGAAAACCTAGCTGACTACTACACCCACCTAAACCCATGGCCCTAAGATGGGAGAAAGCAGCAGAGAGCAGGAGACCTCTGGGCTTTGTGAACAGAGGGGCTGAAATGTGGGGAATGGGAACCTGCTGCCCGAGAGTCACAGCCGAAGCATGTTTGGGGGAGATCTGCAGCACCGCCCTGTCAGACGGGCAGCTGGGACCCTGCCTGGGCCTGGGGCTTCAGAAGGTCTCGTGATGGCCATCCTCCAGCCGCCTCCCACCTTGCCGGTGGGGTCTGCAGGCCAGGAGATATGCTGCCTGGAGCCTGCCGCAGGGCCCACACAGGCCTCCTCAGGTGTGCCCCCAAGCTGCAGGCACACCCCAGGACTGAGGGGTGGCCATAGGGTGGCTGTTGCTGAGTGGGAGTGTGGCGTGGATGGAGTTTACACAGGCCGACTGGGATGTCCACATGCAGGCGAGCAAGGCCCTTCCGGTGCAGGGTGAAGCTGGAGACAGTGCGAGAAGAGAGGGGCCGGGCCGTGGGCCAAGGGCCAGAGGCCTCCATTTGTTCTCTGTCCAGGACCCCAAAGATGGTCTGCATGGATGGGGCCAGGTCTATGGAAAAGGTCCAGTCTCTGGAGTCTGAGACTTCGGGCTGCATGATCTGAGGCAGGTGACACCTCTTGAACCTCAGTTTCGTCAACTATAAAATAGACGTAACCATAGTGTCCACTTGATAAAACCGACGTGAGGATTAAATGGTAACTTGCAATGATCCGTGGAAAGGGCCCCCTGGCTGGTAGGGGGAGCCCAGGAAGCTCATTTAGTCTTCTCCCTTCCCTTCCCTCCCCCCTCACTCTGTCCACATGATTCAGAAGCAGGGAGGACATTTGTCAGAATGAAAAGGGGAAAAAAATAATTAAAAAGGCGAAACTAATTTTCATATGCCTTATTATGAACTTGGACGTAACCGTGGCTGATGAGGAACCAGAAACGGAAGCATTTTGAGAACAAGGTGCCCCTTCCCTCAGGAAACAAAAGAGGACGGACAATGGCTTCTTAAAGTAAAATGTTCATGGACGGAAGGCACACTTTGTTTTCTCCAAATATCCACTGTCTATCCCAGACAAGAGCCAGATCTTGATATCTCCGAATGAATTAATGGTACTTTCCGAGCTCATTCTTTTATCTCAAGAGTTCAAGGGCCATTTCACTAACAGAGCCACTGCGGTCGTTGACTGGAGGCCTCCGTGTGACTGAACCAGACGGCGGCTGGCCCTGTGTGGAGGGGGCTTGATTTCTCCCCTAGGTCCGAGGCACTCTCACGGAACACTAAGAATCGGGTGGCTTCGTGGGTGAGTGGTCTGTGGCCAGGCAGTCACGCAGGCCTCACACCTAGAGGAAGCTCAGGAAGTTCTGCCATCACAGTCTTGAAATTCTTAATAATTTTTTAACAGAAGCCCCCACATTCTTATTTTGCACTGAACCCCCAAAATTACACAGCTGATCCTACTAATGATTGTAATTCCGTTGTAATGTACTGACTAAATGCCCCGCGTCATCGTCACATTTGATCTTTACGGAAACGCCATGAGCGGGTCTATTATTCCTCCGTGTTTGGCAGACGTAGCCCCAGCTTCGCCCACTAGGCCAGACTTGCCCATACGCTGACCACTCAAGAGCTCCTTACACAGGTTACACCATACCCAGAGAACCATCTGCATTTTTAATATCGTTCTTTAAATCAGCCCCCTTTTTTAAGGTAAATAAATATTTCTTTAAAAAAGAATTTATATCATTGCCCTAAGTAGAAAGCCGTTATTGCTTTTTTGATCGAAAATATAAGCACAACAGAAACAAATCAGTGTCCTAGAAGTGAGCAGGGAGCTGATGCCCGCCCCGCACCAGGCCTGTGCCTAGGCCTGCTCTCTGTCAGATGCAGAGACTTCGCAATTGCCAAGTGCTAGAAAGTGTGAAAGATACAAATGGAGCCTTGCTCCTTGATGTGAGCTGGGGAGTTGAAGGAGCCTAAAGTTCTCTCTCGGTGACCCCAGTTGACCCCAGTTGCCTACGTCCCAGTGGACGTGCCCTCTGAAGAAATCCAAAACACTAATTCAAAAAGACGGATGCACCCTCCTATGTTCACTGCAGCATTATTTACAGTGACCGAGATACGGAAGCAACCTAGGTGTTCGTCACCAGATGAGCGGACAAATAAGATATGATATATATGAGTACGATAGAATATTACTCAGCCATAAAAAAAGAATGAAATTCAGCCATAAAAAAAGAATGAAATCTTGTCATTTGCGACCACATGGATGGACCTACAGGGTATTATGCTAAATGAAATAAGTCAGACACAGAAGGACAAATACCATATGATTTTACTTGTGTATGGAATCTAAAAACAAACAAACAAAACAGAAACAGACTCTCAGACATGGAGAACAAACTGATGGCTGACAGAAGGGAAGAGGGTGGGAGGATGGATGAAGAAGGTGGAGGAGAATAAGAGGTACGAACTTCAGTCATAAAATAAATAAATCACAGGGGTGTAGTACACAGCACAGGGAATATAGTCGATAATACTAGATAATACTTTAACTTTGTACGGTGACAGACGGTTACTAGACTTATCGTGGTGATCACTTCATAAGGTTTATAAATGTCCAATCACTATGTTGTACATGTAAAACTAATAGTATATGTTCACTATACTTTAATTAAAAGATAACTATAGTCAGTACAGGCAGGCTGAGCTCTTAACCAGTATAGAAAGGGGTTGCGGGGTGTGTACAAAGAGCCCAGAGCTCCTGAGAGATGACTGTGCTCTGTCCCCTGGGCGAAAGGCCCCAGTGTTCCTCAGATCAGTAATTGTCAGCCCTGCTATTTATCCATCAGAACGCCTGAGGAACTTTCAAATTCCAGAACTGGCCCCAGACCACCTAAAGGAAGATGCCCTCACTCAGTGAGGGGGGCTCCACCCCAGGATGCCGCCTCCTTCTGGCCCCTGATCTTCAGAGGTCAGCCTGCCCGGGCCACTCCTGGGTCATTAGGGCAGTAGGAGAGGATGAGAGTGACCAGCAGTCTTTCCCCTGAATGACCTGCACCTTGTTTTCCTTCTTCCCCCAGATGCTATGCCCCTGGTGAAATTTCTTAAAGAAATTCTGGAGGATGAGCTGGTGCTAGTGGCCTCCTACGATGACCCAGGGACCAAGTAAGTGGGAGCCTCCGCTTGCCAGGTTAAAGGGAGAAGCAAACCAAACGTTCGCAAACCCTGCGTGCCCTTTCCCGCTCTCTTCCCGGCTCCATCTTCTGGCAACTTCTCCTAAGGAAATAACCAGCCACGTGCACAAAGAGATGTTCTGGGAGAATCACCACAGCCTTAGTTAGTTACGACAGCGAAAAACTGGACACACTCTCCCGGTCCAATATAACTGACTAGCTACAGAAATCATGACATATAGTGACAGTGATAGATGACATATCCTTACATATACCTAAAAGAGGACGTACATACTTCATCAAAAATGATGATGTAGAAAATATTTAAGGACATAGAAGAATGCTCATCCTTCAGTATTCAATGGAGGGGTGCAGGGCGGGAAGCAAGGTACAAAAGGGTTAGTATGACTCCCCAGTACACGGGGGGAAAAAGACATGACAGAAATATATTAAGATTTGACAATGATTATGTCTGGGGTTTGAAACCGTAAGTAATTTTTAGTTACTTTGTGATGTTCCGTATTTTCCAAATGAACATATATTGCATTTGTAAATGAAAGCAAAACTGTTCTAACACCCCTCCAGCTCCCTCCAGGTGGCCTTCAGAGAAGAATCCTGTCCCCTCCGCCCTGTCCCTCTCGAGGCGACTCTCCAGCGGGGCCTGCACGTGGCGGAGGGAGGGCCGAGAGCTTGAGGAACCCGTTTTCCCATCGTGCTGCCTGACGGTCCTTTCTGGTCCTTTACAGAATGAATGACGAAATCAGGAAGCTCTTCTCCAACTTGGGCAGCTCCTATGCAAATCAACTGGGTTTCCGGGACAGCTGGGTCTTCTTAGGGGCCAGAGACATCAAGAATAAGAGCCCCTTTGAGCAGGTGGGTTACTGGCAGCCTCCTCATCCCAGTGAAGGGAGGACAGTGGCCAGGGATGGTTGGACAAGGAAGGGGCGGGCGAGAGGGGCCTTGGGAAGAACACACAGGACAGTGTGGGAAGGGTCACCTGGCCGTCATCTACCTCAGGGGTCAGGGTGGCCCAATTGGCTAATCCCCCAGCAGGAAGTAGCCTTGACCATTTTATAAATGCACAGATACATAGATGAGTGCCAACAAAGGAGAAAGAAAAGGAGAAAAGACGGGCGGAAGGAAAGTGAGGCATGGAAGAAAGAGAAATGAATGTAGAGATGAAGCCTGCGTGGCGTGAGGAGGGGAATCCAGGGCAGCGGGCAGGATGCCTGGCTTCTGCCACCTTAGCCAAGCCCCTCCTTCCCCCAGGCCTCAGTCTCCCCTCCTGTAAAGGGGAGGGTTTGGACCAGGGGAGACCAAGGCCTCTTCTAAGTTCGCTATGGAGGTGAACTTGCACCAAGAAGGGAACACAGGAGAGCCCTGAGTAGGCTGAAAAAGTCAGGAGGGGTCCACAATATGGGGCTCCAGAGTCACTACCTGGGGTGGCCCAAGCAGAGGGGGCCAGGGAGGCACCCAGAGGTGGAGTTTGAGGGGTGCTCCCAGGAAGAAGGGAGAGTTGACAGAGGGTTGGGGCCCCCAGGGAAATGCTTCGCCTTCTCCCCCTGTCGATAGCAGTCCCTATCTGTGCATCCCCAGCTCAGAGCAATCCTGAGACCTGGGAGAACTGGCCAGACCTTCCTGGCATGGTGGTGAGAACATTCCACTCTGCCCAGACTCAAGACCTGGAGAGCCACGGGTCCATGGTTTGGACATATAGGACCAATGAGGAGCACGGACTCTGTTCTGAAGGCAATGAGGAGCTATGAGAAGTTTAAGAGGGAGAGTGACAAGAGCAGACTGATAATAGGAAAGCCTAGCATTCAGCAAGAGCTTGTTCTATACAGGAGCAGCAGAGCAGGTTCCCCGTAGGGTCTTATTAACACCCACTGTGAGGTCAGTACAGTCATCATCCCATCTCTCAGAGGAGGATTCTCAGCCTTGGAGGGTTTTTAACCAGCTCGCTCAGGTCTCAGAGCTACTCAGTGACACAGTTGGATTTCTCGACCAGGTCTGCTGCCTCACAGAGATCCCCTGTCCTGGTTACTTTCAGAAAGGCCTCGCTGGCTGAGCGTGGAGAGCACTGTGGAAGGGGAACAGCCAGAGGCCGGGAGGAGGTGACACAGCAGCCTGGAGGGGTGGGGGCTGCGGAGACAGAGAAGGGGTAGAGTCAAGAGGCCGAGAGCTGAACTCTAGGGAGGGGACCACGATGGGGCTGCAAGGGTTTTTGCCTTGTCTGGAAAATGTGAGCCAAATTCGGATATATGTGTTTCCAAGAAACAGTATTTGGGCGATGAGAAATTACTTTTTAAAAATAAGGAATAGTCCAAAGTAGCTTGTGCTAGAGAAGAAAAGGAGAGGGCTCCCCTTTTATGCCCTCTGGGTAAAGAGCACAGGAGGCAGGAGCCAGGGTCTCCAGATGTCCCTGTGGAGGTTGGGGGGAAGAGGGGAGGGGCGGGACTCTCTAGGAAGAGTTCCTTAAAGCATAGCTTCCAGACCCATCAAAACTGAGCCAAGACAGCAAAGAGGAGCCATGTAAGTAGAGGAAATTCAACACCATCTTTTATCTGAAATTTATGATCAGCTGACTGGGACCTATCACCCAAAAATGAATCAAAGACCATGCTGTAGTTAAAACCATCATGTCTTTTGTTCTCAAACATGGCAATCTGGGTTTCAGAGAAACAACATCTAGAATTTATTCTTTCTTCCTAAGGGTTAGCCACAATTATCGCAATGGTAGATTTTGCCATTTACATTTTTTCTTCCATGAACTAAGCCTGAGCACTTGAAACGTAATCTTAACTGATTTTATTCTCTTCATATATTTATTATTAATTTTAATTCATATTACATATTACCAACAGGGTGTCCATAAGCAATTACCTTGGCCCTCTGTGCCTCAGTTTCCCCGTTTGTATAACGGGATAATAGGATGTACTTCTTAGGGCTAGGATGCTTCTTTTTATTGTTGTTATCATTATTTGGAATGTCCTAGAGGGGGTGATAGAGAATTTGGGAGAGGGGCTAAAGCACTCCAGCACTAAGCCCCCCACCACCACCACCCCACCTGACGCTTGGTGTTTGTCCCATCCCCCCCCCCTTCCCCAGCCCTAGGCTCTGATCCCATCCCTGAAACTTTGGGCAAGTTGCATCCCCCTCTGAGCCTCAGTTTCCCCATCTGTGAAATGGGCTAGTAATATCCAACACCACCCCCTCATGGGGCAGTGATGAGAATGAAGTGAATGAAAGCGTTTAGATTTTTAAAGCACAATGCAAATGCAGGTATGAATCCTAAACAGCCTTCTCCATTGTCCACGTTTCTCTCTCCTGTCTCTCTCTAGTACTTGAAGAACAACCCAGACACAAACAAATACGAGGGCTGGCCGGAGCTACTGGAGCTGGAGGGCTGTGTGCCCCAGAGGGTATTTTAGGGCAACCGTGGCTCTTCCTGGGTTGCTGCGAGTTGAACTGGCAGGAGTCAACGGACAGTGGAGGAGGAGAGTGGAGCAGGAGCAGCAGCACGGCAAGTGCTGAGGGTCCTTGTATAGAACAGAAACAAAACCCTCTCGTGGGCTGAGGCTTCCTGCCGAGAGGAGGCCATCCTCGGAGCGTCCTTCTGGAGCAGGTGGTCTGTGGAGAGAACAAGTGTGCTTCCCGCGGGAACTGCGGACCATCTCCCCCAAGAGAAGATGTACTGCCCACAGCCGGACACAATTAAATATTATTTCTACTGATTTTGAAAGAACTCTCTGACCACTCAGCGTGCAGCATTTCCCCCCGGGGTCGAAATGGTCTAGATTGGTATTGCTTAGGCTACAAGTCTGAACAGGTCGGTGACAGCTTCGGGAACCTGGTTAAGCAGGTGGAAAAAGAGGTCGATCTCATAGGAATTTCGTCTAGGTGTGGAAAGAACCCGCGGTTCTCGGTATAAGGTGTGAGACCCACGGGAACACACCTGGAGGACCAGACACCGGGAACATTGTCTTCACCTGCTGTTTGAATGATAGCCAGAGAGGAAGAAGTGGGGAGATCTGACAAAGGCTGGAGAGAATAGCCAGATTGTGGGGCGAGCTTCAGGGGAAACATCCTAGCTGTTTTTATGTGGGTTGCCCAGGAGCAGCCCCTGAGATTTATTTAGGAAGCGATTCTAGGAAACACCAAAGGGCATGGGAGAAATAAGACAGGGAAGAGAAGGAGCCAATAAAGGGTGTATTGTTAACTCAACTACCACTGTGCGTGAGGGGCGCTAACCCCACAGGGACCCCCCCAGGAATCGATGTAGAGCATCCACGCCAGAAACCTGTCGGTCAGGGCAAAGGGAGCAGGGACGCTTATGCACCACCTCCCATTGGTTGCTGTTCGAGGCCTGGTAGTGTTGGGGCCCCTGTGAATTCCTGGGCCCTTCTCCTCTGCTCTCTGTGGGGCAGAGTGGCCACCTTGGCTTCGCAGAGATTCCTGAACCAAGAGACGTCTATAGCAGCCGCGAGAGCCTACTGAAGTGGTGAGGCCCCAGGGATACGGTGCTAAGACTCCAACCTGGGGCTCTGAGAAAAGCCAAGGGGCCCTAGACCAAATCCTAGGAACAGAAAACACTCAGGCTCTTGGGGTATGTTCCAGGAACACTGCAAGGCTCAGGGAGAGGATGCCCACACCCCAAGTGCAAATGCCTTGAGCCGTGGAACAGCAGAAACTGGAGGCCTGTGCACTCACCGGTGTGGAGCTCACAGTTGCCAAGCCCTGGGGGCTTCAAATGTGCCGAGAGGCCTGGGGTAGAGAGGACAGAGTGTGGGAAACTTTGAAAGGGGCCATGGCAGGCTGGGATATGGGCCGCAGTTGCAGTGGGGGTCAAGATCAATGTTCAGAGCCTTATGGAACGGCTTTGAGCAGGCCTGGCTGAGGAAGGAGCCCAGCCAGCCACGCTGCCAGTTCCGTAGCCGCCTCCTCCCCCACCCACTTTAGATCACTCTCAGGGATTAAAGGGGAAGTTTGCTGGCAGCCCCCAACGAACCACCTACACAGATGCCCACATCAAGGTAATGCTTGGCAGCTCTGCATAGCAAACAAATTTGCTTCATTCCTCCCATTTTGTTCCAAACGGCCAGGCCCTCCACCCACACCTAAAGTCAGGGATGACAAAGGGCTGCCGCTGACCCCCCATGCCCTTCTTTTCCCACCCCCAGGACTAATTGAGTCAAACTTCAGGGGGAACTTCCGCAAGCCCTGGACCCAGACAGAGCCATTCCCTCTCTCTTAACTGACTCACTTCTGTTCTAACCGGTAGTTAACCTATCACGGGTAGTGTAGCTGAACAGAAAAGCCAGCCAGACGTGTCTCTCAGGGGCTCATAGGCATTAAATGTGATAAAATAGCCACAGCACCAAAAGTTTTCAATGAAGAGAAAAAAAATAAATCAAACATCTGGCCAGATACTCACTCTGGGAAGGAAGGTGGAAGGAAATTTCCATTATTACCATAAACTACCACTGTATGTTTGGATTTTTTTTTTTTTCTTTACAACGAGCAAGAATGCCTTATAAAACTGAAAGAGAACCAATAAAGACTGCTAAAGTGAATTCGTGGCCAGGAACAGGGCTAGGCAGAGCTCTTGGCAGTGGTCACTATTTCAAAAGGACATGGGGTGGCCCTCTGGTTATAAGAGAAGACACATGGTACTCTTCTAGAAGCTGCATTGCACAACACCCTAAAGAATATTGAGAAAATGTCAATGGGGATGAATCAGAGAACTGGGGAAAGGGTCTCCTGGAGACTGGGGAGCTTAGAAAGGCAGCTTTTGCTGAGACCGGTCAGTCTGTGCTCATCTTTGAAGAACCGTCCTTGGCTACTCGCTCCTCCTTTGCTCACAGGTGCAAAGAATAGAGACCAGAAAGTGCCAGAGTTTATGTCACCCCAGGATGGGCCATAGCTAATGACTTCCTGGCCAGCTCCCTGCCTTGGGGCAGGACAGCCGTGAGGCTTAATTTACGCTCCAGAGCTCCCCATGGGATCGAACTGAAGCGGGGACTTTGCCTGAAAGTGTCCCTTTGTTTGGTTGCTTCCCCTTCCCCATCTCTCTGTCTCACTTCCTCTCCATGTCACCCGGGGGCCAGTCCTTAATAAATCACCTGCACAGGAATCCTTATCCCAAAGTTGGTTTCCGGGGGACCCATCTTATGAGAGGCAGTGGGCATGGCCCCCTGGATAGAACTGAGCACGGGCCTTGACTAGGAGACAAGACCACCTGCCTGCAGGAATTGTTGTCATTAAACCATCAGTTCTCAATAAGGAAAAGCCCAGAGTGAAGGAGATGCACTTGCCGCTACCACCTGGAGCCTGTGGGAGAGGCCACGTGCTATTGCATGAGGCCGAGACTGCGAGTCATGCCCACTCCTGCCTGTCTCTCCTCTACTAAACGCAGGGCTCAGGTGGCTCATCCTCCAGATGGGATTATGGAAAAGGAGCCCATCAGTTGTACCACCAAAACCTACCAAGGAGACAGCATTCCAGAGCCAGGCACCCTGGGCCCCGATGGTGGGTGCATCGCAAAGTGGAAAACGCCTGTTAGATTCTCAGCATTATTTCCAGGGCATTGTGACCACTGCAGGGATCCCCAGGTCACCTCGGGATTGGAGCAAGACAGAAAGTCCAAAAAAATAGCTGTAGAGGGTTGAGTCTATGTCACTGACTCTATTGCCCATTAAGAGCCAGTTTCTTCATTCAACAGTTATTTCTCACCTGATATGTGTCAGGAACTGGGTAGGCACTGAGGGTACTGTGGGGAGGAAATCAGGCACAGTCCCTGCTCATAGTGTAGGGGGGACACAGATCTAGAGGCAATATAGCTTGATAAAGGCTATGTTGGGGAAAGGACTGCAGGATCAGGGAAGGCATCCTGGAGGAAGCAGCTGCCACACTCAGCCCTGCGAATGCTTAGGAGTCCTACAGGCAAAGAGGGGGAGGAGGTGTGTGCCAACCAAGGGAACAGCATGAACAAGGCCTGGAAGCTGGAAGAGGCAGAGGGAAATACAAGCCCCAAATTCTGAGGCTTTGAGTGGCTTGCAGAGATTCCTGAAGGCTTGTCCACTCCGATGATGAGAAAATCAGCCCCCAAGTCTTAATATATTTTACTTCCTGAATGTCCCTGGGATCGGACCCCTTTTTTCCATCCCCATGCCATCTCCTGGTCCTGGACGGCGCCCTCCCTCCTAGGATGATACAGCAGCCTCCTCACTGGAAGAGGCAGAGGGCAGGTGGTAAGGACAGAGCGAGCAGGAGTGAGAGCCTGAAAGGCCTTGTTGGCTGGACAAAGGGGCCTGGATTTTGTCCAGGGGCCACGGAGGACACACTGAGAGATTTGCAGTTAAAAAAAAAATTCCTCCTGGCTGCTGTATGGAGAATAGAATGGAGGCAGGGAGGTCAGTGAGGAGGCTGCTGTATCACCCCAGGAGGGAGGGTGCTGGCCAGGACCAGGAGATGGAAAAAAGGGGCCTGGTCCCAGGGACATTCAGGAAATAAAATGCGTAAGACTTGGGGGCTGATTTTCTCATCATCGGAGTGGACAAGCCTTCAGGAATCTCTGCAAGCCACTCAAAGCCTCAGAATTTGGGGCTTCTACTTCTCTATCCCCTCCCCACCAACCTGCCTCTCCTCTCTCCCAGGATGGAGTGATGAGGGAGAATGTATGTTATCTATTGGTTTTCTCAGCCACAGGATCTTTCCAGTGGCTGTAATTCTGATCCTCGCCACTAGGTGGCAGCCCAAGCTAGAAAGGGAAGTGTGGCAAGGTTTCTGGAGCCCGCTCAGTTTTTGAGAAAGGTGTGCTTAACGGACTGGTTTCCTGGGACTTGCGAATGGGCAATGGATTTACCATCACTATTATTAACAGTATCATAAAAACATCGCCTAACTTCTCCGGAGAATTGCTCTTGTCCAAATATGCTCTGCGCAGTTTTACATGAATTACCTCATTTCGTCCTCACGGGCCCTTTGGTTGGGGCCATTGTTATCCCCTTTTACTCACGGGGAAAATGGGGTTCAGAGAGATCAAGTGACTTGTCCAAAGTCACACAGCTAAGGAGCCTCAGAATAAGGATTGGAATCCCAGTCTATCTCCATCACTATAGAAACAACTCTTCAGAAACATTTGCCCTAAAACTATACTGAGGTAAACAGTGTCCAATCCCCCATTCCTCCTCCCCTCCCCCTTCCTCATTCCCCTCTTCTCTCTCCTCTTCCTCTTATTCCTCCTGAATGCCTCTGCAGACATTTTGAGTCAATTTTCTCATCATCTACCATCATTGCTTTGGGAGAGGTGGAGAGGAAGTAGATCTGAGAGATTTGGAACTCGTTTTTTCAAAACTCTCCCACATTTTGCAAGCCTTGCTTCCTTCTATAAGCAAATGTTTGTCCCCATTGTGCAGGTGGAGAAAGAGAGGCTAAGAACATTGCCCAGGCCACAAAGTGAGACAAGGCAAAGCTGAACCTAGAATACCTGGTCCTTGCTCATTCACTACCAACTAGTCATTGTATAAACCATTGTGTCTATATTTCAAGCACCTCCTCTGCGCCAGGCCCTGTGCCAGGCTCCAAGGCCACCACCCTCGTTCCTCTTGCCCATGGCATGGGGTCCAAATGTTGCGTTTTGGACACATATCCTGCAAGAAGCCTGGCTTCAGACCTTCAGCCAGTAGAGGCCCCCAGTCAACCAGGCTTTTAGTGTAGCTCATAAGTCATATTTCAGCAGGACTCCAAGCAGAGGGGAAAAAATTAATAAATGTGTAAAATTCCTTTTTATCTCCTCCCATCCCACCAATAGCCAAGCTTGTGCATAGTTTTGGGATGGTTGCCAAAGGAGTTTGATCTTCAGGGTTGACTTATGGCATTTTTCCTGCGCCAACTGACTGCCAGTTTTGTCATTGCCCTTTACGATGTTGTGGACACTCTCCTTACTACAGAGAATCAGAAGCTGTACCTCAGGCATGATTGGAACAGGAAGAAAAGGAACGGAGAGCAGCTGTGGCAGGGGCTGGCTGGACCCAGGAGAAGGCTCAGAAGGAAGATCCGCATTTTTGCTTGCCCGAGGGGGCATGGGTATTGAGGGAAATATAGCAACAACAATAACAACAGTATTAATAATTGCAATTCGGGGAGCATTCGCGATGAGTCAGGGCTGCGTCGAGCACTCTACATACTTAGATTGTTTTATTTAATCCTCTATAATCTGCAGTGTGCCAAGCACTATTCTAATTCCAGGGTATAACCTGATGAACAAGACAGACCAGGTCCCAGCCTTTGTGGAGCTGCCATTACAGGTGGGGAAGACAAACAACGAACACAGAAATAATATCATCTCAGTTGTTGTTAAATGCTATGAAAAGGTAATAAACAGAAAGCCTGGGAAGCTGCTTTGCATAGGGAGACAGGGAAATCTTCTTCAAGAAGGCGATAATTGAGCCTAGAGGATCAAAAGGAAAGAAACATGCAAAGATCAAAAAAAAATAGAGTAAAGGGAGAGAGATGGGAAACATTCCAGGCAGAGAGAACAGCGAGTGCAACAGTCCTTAGGTGAGAGGAAAGGTGGTCTGATCCGAGAACTGTCAGGGAGAGAGGTGAGTGGGAAATGAGGTCCGAGAGGTGAGCAGGACTTGCTAGATCGTGTGTGTGAGCCATGATCATTGTGTGAACCCTGGGGGGTTTCATTCCACGGGCAAAGCCAGATCTGGACCACCTAACCCTTGACTGTACAACCAGCTGCCATTTCTTACAACATCGCCACCTCCTCTGTGCCAGGCACTGTCCTAGAGGAAAGGGGAGGGGGACAAGTCCCCCGCCACCCCGCCCCTCCCCCGCCCAGTTCTTAGGAATGGTATTGTGCTTAATGGACTGGTTGGTTGCCTGGGACTTGCCGATGGCAGTGGGTTTACTGTCACAATTATTAACAGCATCATAACCGTAGCACCCAACTTCTCTGGAGAATTGCTGTGGTCCAAAGATGCTCTGTGCAGAGCTTTACGTGAATTACCTCATCTCATCCTCACAGCCCCATGGGGTGGGGCTGTTGTTATTGCCCTTTGGTCAAGAGGAAGGTGATAAAAC
The DNA here is from genome assembly GCF_902729225.1 of Pteropus medius. NCBI lineage: Eukaryota > Metazoa > Chordata > Mammalia > Chiroptera > Pteropodidae > Pteropus > Pteropus medius. The sequence continues at coordinate 2,693,578 of NW_024355327.1, forward strand.
AGGGAATGACATGATCTGGTTTATGCTTTAACAAAACGATGGCTTCAGCTGCACCCACTTTCCCCTTTCAGCCCTCAGAGCAACCCTCTGCAGTATGATTATCTGACCCCACACGCACAGAAGAAGAAACTGAGGTTCACAGAACTCAAACCATGTCCCCTGGGTCACACAGCTGTGTAAAACAGAGCAGAGACTCAAGCCCAAGACGATTCCAGTCTTAATCTTGCCCCATGTTTGTGACAAAGAGAGGAGGGGACTGCCAGGGGTACTTCAAGAACTTGGCCCCAGGCCTAGAGTCTGGCCTCCAGACATTTTCCTGGCCTGAGCCCAGACCAGCTGCCCTTCAGCTTTCCTCACTTGGACTGCTGCACCGTTGAATGAAGTATTCTGCTCTCAGAGTCTCTGCTCTGGGAAAGCCCTGGCCAAAAGTGTCTTCAAAAATCTATTATTAATGGGGCTGTCCAGCCTGAGGCTTACATCTCCATGCAGGCCTGCTCTGAGCCCCACAGGGCCACCCCAAACAGCCTCCCTGTCTGCTGAGCAGAGCCCAGCCTGGCAAGAAGGCCACGTCCTGCCCGCTGGGCCGGCAGGATGTCACCCGCCGCGCCTGAGCTGCCTACAGCACAGTAAGAGGTCTGCTTCGCTTCTCCTCAACCCCAGCTGCCTCAGTTTCCCTTCCCGAGAGAGGCAGGGGCCTGGGAGGTAAGGAGCCACAGAAACCCCAGGAGGGCGTCCGGGCCACCTGCCGATACCGGCCCCTCTGTCAGGATCAATCGCCCTAAGCCTGTCTGAGGAGCTCTGGGCTTAGCAGCAGCTGTGAAAGCCGCCTTTGTGCCTGAGGAGAATGAGCCGCGACAGCACGGGGGACCCTGGCCCAGGGAACCCCTCGGGCCCCAGCTCCTGAAATCAGCACCAGCAGGAAGGACCTCCAGCCCGGCCCCCGAAGCCCACCCAGGCCTGGTGCCCACTTCATGCCATGGGAGCAGCCCAAGGGAAGAAGGTAGGAGCCCCGAGGGTCTTGTTGGGACCCTGGACATGGGAAGGGAGACTGGACCCACCCGGTGGACACCCTCACACACCCACCTGCCAGTTTCTTGGAGCCTCGGCCGAGCACTACCCACCAGCCTCCTTCCCTGAGCTCACGGCCAAGATTTGCTTCTAGAAAACTAGCTGTGGCTCAAGGCAAAGTCAGTGCCTGATCTCTCCATCTCCGGAACGGACCTAGGGGCTGCCAGGCCTCTCAGCTCCCTGGTCTCACACACACACCTGTCTACCTCCCTGCACGCAGGCCCCCTGCCTACCCGCTCCCTTTTCACCAGGGGAGTGTCTGTCGGCACAGGTGGACACAGGGGCAGGAGAAAGAAATAAGAGTCTTTATAGATAAGTCGACTTACCAAATATAGGGCCATGGGCAAGTTAGTGAACCTCATCTGTAAACTGGGGACAACGGTAGCCACCGTCTCAGAGGCTTGTGGTGAGAATTAAAATATGCAAAGTGTTTGAAACAGTGCCTGGCGCATAGTAGGCTATGTATAAGCTATGCTCTGCTATTATTAGAATGTTCTTCATATTATCATCCAGCACCTTCGAAATCTGGGCTCTCAGTTGCGGGGTTTGTAGAGAGCACAGTGTTTCCAAAAAAGTTGTCAGTAGACCCCCTGCATCGGCATTAGAGATGGGGTGTGGGAGGGGGCTGGTTAAAGGTCACCTTCTCAGGTCTCACCCATCCCTCTTGGATCAGAGTCTCTGGGAATCTGAGTTTATTCGCCAACGCTCTAGGGATTCTCGTACATGCTCACAGCCCACATTGGCCCAGGACTGTGACCCCCACAGTACGGCTGCCCACCCGGGCCCCACCTCCTCCTCCTGCCTACTGTGGTGAGGAATCGAACCCCTCTGGCTCTCAGCTCCTGGTCTGTGAAGTGGAGCTGGTACCCACTGCACGGGAGGCTGGATGAGGTGGTGCCTATAAAGGGCTTAGCATCTGCCTGACACCCAGAGGGCCCCAATAAATAGGGGCTCCGATTTTTAAACAACCCTCGATGACCTAGTACATTAAAGTTAGGGAACTGAGACTCAGAGGCAAGATGTGATTTGTTAGCCAGGGTCGTGCCCCTAGTGGGGAGAAAGGATGGGATTCTGCCCCTTCTGCTCAAGTCCAAACATTCTGCCAACCCAGCCCATCCCACATTTTTCAAACATAAAGCAAAATACATCATGGACCCCATGGAGGAAGCTCTCTGGACTTCCGTTTTCCTATTTGCAAAATGCAAATGATGGGCTAGATAATACCTAGGGGTCTCCTAGTGTTGGCCTTTGCTCCCACCTCCCCTCAGTGCCCCCTAACAGCATTATCCTAAAAGTTTAACGTCCTGGGGCTGTCACTGCCCCCCACACACAATGCCCACTCATGCCTGCAGGGGCCAGTGTGGGTTGCCTGCAGTAGGGGCAAGGAAATTTTCTGACTCAGCCCACAGGGAGTCCCAGAACTGCCTTCCCAGCCAAGCCCTGAGCCCTGGCCCCAACCAATCCCATCTTTCACAAACACCCTTCCTGTTCCTCCCCTCTCCCAGGGAAATGAGCTCAGTCTCTAGATCCTATCTGTGCTGAAGGTGAATGCGAGGAAAGAGTCACCTTAGAGACCTGCTTCCCAGGCCTAGAAAAGATCCTAGCCAAGGTCTAACCCAGGAATAGGAAAATATGGCCCACATACTGCCTCATTCTCTTCCCTCACCCATGGCAGGCATCACAAACCAATTCTTGCACCCTTACCCACTATGCCTAGATAACCTCAGAATCCTTCTCAATGCAGCCTCCAAGGACTCACCCTCCAGTCAGTCAGAAGTAGCCCCCAGGTTGAAAGCTGTGCCCATCCCTGGGCCCAGCCCCTTCACCTGCTTTCAGGAAAAAGCCCCACCCATTGGAGAAGGTAGCAGAGCACAGTGATTGGGAACTGGACTTTAGAGTCGGATTGGCCTGAGTCAATGCCTCCACATCCTCTGTGACCTTGGACAAGTCACTGCACCTCTCTGAGCCTCAGATTCCGTCTCAATAAGCTAAAGCTAACAATCCTCCTCAGAGTGTTGTAAAACCTAAATTACATCATGCCTGGGACAGCATAGGTGCTTAGTCAATGTTATCTTTTCCTAAATTGGATCCTCTCACACCCGCGTTCTCTTCTGAGCCTCACAACTGTTTCTTTGAGCCAGCGAGGCCATCAGTGTCACACCCAATGGCAAATAAAAAAGCTGGGGCCCAGCAAACGTGACTGTCCCCAGCTGGTCGGTGGTGGAGTCAGCCTAGAGAAGGGATGTGGGCATGCCCAGACCGGGCGCCCTCTGGAACTCCCCCATCTGTGGACCACCGCACCCAACCCCCACACGCCCAGCTCTCTCTTGCTGTCTGAGGCAACAGCCCAGCTGGCCTCAATGTGGAACATTGCCCAGCACCCGTTCATTTATTTTCCCACTAGCGTATCCTATAAAGGTCACTCTACTGTCCTCAAGGGTTTCCCAGACCTCTTCTCACAATTACAGTTTAATCATAGTCATAAAATAACAGCTTAGCTTAGCCCCTTGGTGATGTGGTCCAAGGCCCTCCCCATTGTACAGCTGGGAGGACTGAGGCTGGGAGAGGGGAAGGACTTGCCCGGGGCCATGCAGCCAGGGCTGTCCACAATGCCTAGCGGCTCCGGGCCATACCCCAAAAGCACACAGGAAGACAGTGGGTCTCCTTTCCCAGCACCACGACGGGCAGGACCCAGCTGCCTCTTGAAGATTACTCTTGCCCACTAAGTGCACTCTCTCAGTGCAGAACCCTGTCCATCACATCCTCATCTGCTGCCGCTCCCAGCCTCTCACAGGAATATTAACTGGATACCTGCTTCCCTGTGCTGGGAGACCACAGGGTCTGGCCACTCCATCTTCGGCCCCCACTCAGCAGCCCGTGTCTGTCCTCCAGGAAGGGGATACCCGCAAGTTTCCACAGGCTATTCCTACACAAGTTCAATACCTCAGGCCATGATCTTAATTCTACTCTGAAAGAGGCTGTTACTTAAAAAAAAAAAAAAAAGATACTAAATGATACCCTGATACTAAATATACATATATTACTGATCACAGCTCACCTGCATTGCAGCTTTTGCACGAATTCTCCAGTTAAATCTTCTAACAGCTCTTGGAGGTGGGTCCTTTTATTACCCAACCAGTCAGAGGCAAGGAGAGATTAAACAAGAACTCGGGCCACCCAGCTAGAAAGTGGTAGAGTCGAGATTTGAAGCAGGCAACCTAAAGAGCCTGGCTCTTAGCCAGTGACCTTCACTGCCAGTGCTGAAAGGGGGCTCTTGAGCAAGCAGAACGGTGTTCAGACCCCGCCATGGACCCCCATCAGGACAACCTGCTTAGCCTCTCTGAGCCGTAGTCTCCTCATCCGTCAAGCGAGATGATGATTTCGCCTTCCGCACCAGGATGAGGTGGGGTGCCCGACACACAGCAGGTGCTCAGCAGATGGTGGGTGGAACTGTGACTGCTGCTCTAGAAGCTGAAAGGGGAGCTTCAGCAGAGAAGGGGCTGGGTGTGCCCCCAAGTCCACAGTGTGACGCTCGAAGTCTTGGACACTTGGCATTCTGTAAAACTTTTCTCCAAACTCAGCACCGCTCAGGTTTTTCACCTCCCTGAACAAACCATGTATCCTGACTGTTGATGTTTGCCAAGACGTTCATCACTTGGTGTTCGTCCTCATTAGAAGAAAGTTTCCTTGGCTGAAACAAAAGGGAAAAAATATGGTCAACGCGGCTAACTTTGATAAATGTCTTGAAAGGGAGCGTTTGTTCTTTCAGAGCCCAGAAGGCGCACAGCTGGCTGGGCCCACTGGCTTCCCCAACAACTATTCCTGCCGATGATGGCTAGTTTCCACTTGCTGCACTCAGCTCAGTGGGGCCCAAGGAGGCTCTCTGTCCATGCCACGCCACGGCCCCCACTCTGCACACCGCCTCAGACTGCTTCTCCGAAGGGAGCTGGGGCCAAGCACCACACTCCTCAGTGCCATGGGGAGTCCACAGCTGGGTTCCCAAAGGGCTCAGGATGGGAGGCTCAGGGACAAGAGGTGAAGGTTGTCAGGAGCCCATGGGGAGAAAGGGAGAAACCACCACTCCCCCACCCCCGCCCCGCTCCCAACGAAAGCAGAGCTCTGCTCCTGCCAGCAGCCTCCTCACTGAGCCCTGTCTCCCAGAATCACTCCAGCCCCTTGGCCTTTGCTCATACCAAGCGCCTGCCTGGACTGCCCTTCCAACTCCTACTCACAACCCAGCCCGTCTCCGAGTTCCAGGCCCAGCACTGGCCCACCTGTTCTTGTAAATATTCTTGGACCAGGTATACACTGAGTTCTGACCGCACACCTGACAAATATTCCGTCGTAAGCTAAGGGAAGATAAGGACAAAGGATATCACGTATTGAGCACCCACCCTTGCTAGCCACTCTTCTAGGTGCTTTCACATGCTTTCCCTCCAGCCCTCCAGCCCTCCCTACCCCAACGATGAGGTAGAGGCTGCCATGTCCAAGTCTCGGATGAGTAACACTCACAGATGAGCTGTTGTGCCCTTCGGGCCTGCTCTGGGCCTCAGTGCACATCCTGAGGCCTGCACCCTGCCATGAGATAGACACGCCACCTGCTTTTCTCACATACTCTTCACAAACGCCCTGTGAGAGGGCTGCTGTTGTCATCCCCATTTTATAGACTAGGACACTGAGGCTCAGAGATCACCAGCAAGGAAGTGGCAGGGCCAAGGGGTTGCATTGACATCTGCCCAGCCAGGTGACACTGATCAGGCCAGGCACATCGCATACTTACCTCAGATCCTCCCATCACCCTGCAACACCCATGATGCGGATGAGGAAACTGGGACCCATGCGTCGGGCTCAGGGTTCTTTGGAAAGCATGAGAGCCAGGGGAGACGAGGCCAGGGGTTAAGTCAAGGCTCTGGCCTCGCTCACTGGGTGACGTCCAAGCCTCGGTTTCTCATCTGTAAAATAGAGATGAAATTGTACCAAATTTGGTATGACTGTTGTAAGGATTAAGTGAGAAATTGCCTGAAACACCTCAGACACCTTCCTTCCTCTTCGATTCTCAGTTTCCCCATCTGGGAACTGAGGGGTTGAATTAAATGATTCCCAATGCCCCTCCCAACCATGGTAAAAATGACAAACTCCAATTATCTTTTGGAAGGAGGTGGGTACCTTTTCAGACCTTTCAACTGAAGCCCAGAGATAAAGTTCAGGGCACTGATCTAGTCACTTTGTCCTTAGCAGGATGCAATAAAATGAAATACGGGGCCCCTTGTACAAAAATTATAACAAGTCATAAGACGGTGACAGCAGAGCATTAATTCAAGCAAAGGAGCCTTATGAGTGCATTTGCAACTGCACAGGTCACATGCCCAGAGAGCCAGCCCCAGTCATTAGCGCCAACTAGGGGACAGCTAAGTGTGGAGGGCCACGTTCTTGGGGGGTTCTGGGATTAGGCGCAAGCACACATGTTGGTATTGTGAACCTGGCTTTCCAAACCCTTGACTTCGTCATTTGGTCCCAGCTCCCCCACCTCTACCCTACCTTTTACTACATCTGTTCAGCCCCTGGATTTGAAAGTCCCTGAATGTTTTCTTCCCCAGGCTGAGCAAACTGGTAAACATATTGTCCTTCCCTGCACTGTGGACTGTCCTCCCCATCTCATTCACCCCACCCTCAGAATGGCCTGGCCTGAAACCCTTGGAAAAGTTGGAGCTGAACTTTCTTCCCCGGGGGAAGCCCAGGGACAGAGGGTGGGGTGGGAGAGCTATGGGGGACGTACTGGCAGCAGCTGAAAGGGGCATTTGAAAGCAGGCAGAGTGATCTTTGAAAGTAGAGAAAGGGAAGTTTTCCTGTTCCCCCAAAGTCACCCACAGGGCTTTCATTCTTCTCTGCCCTTGGCTTCCCCAAGCTGAGTTCCAGAGTTGAATGCCCAGGGCTGCGTCAAACAGAGGTATAGGTTGGGCACTGCACAAAGTCAATGAGTGGATGGGTTAAGCAGGGGTGTAAATTCGGTCCACCCTTTACCTGTGGATCCTTGTACCCAGGTACTGGCTAGGTCTGCTCAGAGAAATGAATGTTGCTTTGTGAATACACAGTGATGTCACTTATAGCCCTGCAATCACCTCTTCCAAGATTAAAACATTTCCTTTCCATCCTTATGGCTGGAAGCCTGGCTTGGGAGGGAAAGAAATCAAAGGAGAAAAGGAAGAAAGATGCCAGCTCAGCTGACGCTTCTAGGAAGACTTCGCTGAGTGTATCTACGCAGGGTGAGGGGACCTAAGTAAGGGGAGAGAGGGGGCAAGCTTGTCTCAGAGCTGCGTTTGCATAACTAGGTCTCAGGTTTTACTAAGCCTGGAGGATTATCAGGGGTAGCTGGCAAGGGGCCAGAGAGATTAAAAGTGGGTAAAGCTCCCTCAGGGACCCGTGGCACCACCACTCCCCCTGAGTTCCCCAGACTACGGCAAAGCTCACTATGTTCTCAACGCTCTCTCCACCACACTGACCACGTTGTAATTTCGTATTTAATCTTGTGATTATCCATAAGGGAAGAGAAACTATGTTTGATTTCCAGCTCTCCACTGTGTCCCCGGCATCTAGCATGGAATAGATGCTCAAGAAATTGCGGAAGGAAGTGAAAGAGAGAGGGAGGCTAGGTCCCCATGGGAGTAACTCAAGGGTGGGGTTGAAGGCCAAGCTCATAAAAGGATCCACACGGAACCTTAGGCTGGGAGGAAAGGTGGCCTTTCTCCCACGCATCTCCTCCTTTCCCTTTAACAGCTTTAAGGCTCTGACCTAAATTCCCACATTCCCCACCCTGCCTTCAGCACCCACCAGAGACAGACAGACAGACAGACAGCAGACAGAGACAGAGAAAGACAGAGAGACAGAAACAGAGAGATAGAGAGAGAGAGAGAGAGAGAGAGAAGAGAGAGAGAGAGAGACTCCATTTGTGCATCTTCCTGGCCGAATGCAAAATCCTCCTTGATTCCTCATCATTCCTTCTGCAAGCGTTGACTGGGCACCTCCTGGGTACCAGGGTCCAGGCACCGGAGACAGACCAATGAACAGCACTCAGGTCCTGTCCTCGGGGTATACAGCCCAGCAGAAGAGAAAGCAGTCACTAGCAATGACAGGGCAGGTGCTGGGTGCTCTGATGAGGGAAACACAGAAGACTCAGGGCACAGAAGGGGGACCACAAATCCAGAGAAGCTCCTGGATTCCCAAGCTGTGATCTGAAGAATGAAGAAGGATTAACCAGGTCAGGGGGCTGGGAGAAGTTTCTGAGGACACAGTAGCATCTGCCAAAGCCGAGGCCTGAAGAGTATGGTGTGTCCCAAGGACTGAAAGAGTCTCCTGGTTTGCCAGCTCCTCTTCCTGAGCCCCATGGGGCCTCCTAATTCTGGTTCTGGAGTTGGGACCGCCATAGGGCTGCTTCAGGTGGGGCCCTAAGTCCCCACTCCCCCATCTAGCCCTCCACTCACCCTGCAACAGCACCTCTCCCCCCAACAAAAACTCCAACTGTGTGTCTGCCTCAGACTCTGATCGAGAACTTTTTTTCCCTCTCCTTTCTTTTGCTCAATGATTCAAAATAGAGCTAAGAGAAAAAGAAAAAGACAGACTGGGAGAGAGGAAAGAGACAGAGACAGACATAGATACAAAGAGAAAGTCCCTGGGAAACTCTCCAGAATGAGAAAACCACAAGCCTATCCTCCCTGACCTCAGCCCCTCTGCTCCCCACGCATTTTGGGTGCTCACCTGGCCTCTTTTTCACCCCTAGATGTTTTCATGCCTCCTGGCAGGAAAGGAGAAAAGGAGCCAGAAGAGCCACCTTTACCTCATCCTCAGGCCCCCGGCGCAAATATTCTTTCCTGGATGGTAGAGAGAAGAATATTTTCTTCATTCTTTTTCCATACCTCATGCACCTCCTCTTAGTCCAGTCTTCCCAGTCTACTAATATGAAAAAGCCTTTGCTCAGAGGCGCTGAATGACCCTGGGCAAGACCATCTCCCTCTCTAGGCTTCAAGTTTCCACCGCTGTCAAAGCAGGCAGGGGAGAAGGGAGAGTGGGAACCATCACCCACCAAAGGATGTAGGGCCAGGACTCCAAGCATGCGATGTCCTTAACCCCTGGCCTGGGTTGTTTTCCCCATTTCACAGCCATAAAGGGGTTGGATGAGATCACTGAGTTAATGCAAGTGGCCTCCAGATTCCTCCCACCTGCACAAAAGCCAAGGGCTTGCAGAGAACTTGCAAGATGCAGCCCAACCTTGACCTACACCCACGAGATGAACCGTAACCAACCAAACAGTTCAAAAGCTTAAGCAGTCACAATTCTTCTCAGGCCTCCATCCTTTTCATCCGTAAAAAGGGAGTACTTCCTGAAGATAAAAATAAATATGCTTTTTAATAGTTGAAATCCCACATGGAAACCTCACCATAAACCCAGCCACAAAGGTATGACTTCTCCATTTCACCAAAACAAAAACCCAGATTCAGAGAGGAAGAGTTCACTGCTCAAGGTCACATAGGCAGCAAGTGCCAGAGCCAGGACTTGAACCCAGATACATCTGGCCCCACAGCCCACATTCTCAGTGACTTGTTTTTTAAGTGTCAAAATGAAGGTGTGCATCTCAAGCTAGAGTAAATCTTCACCTTACTGGGTAGAGTTACTGGACGCTGTGGCTTCAGTCCCACTGGGAGCAGCACTGAAGAGGGGCCTTAAAGATCAGAAGAATTTAATTTCTATCATGAAAGGGTTTGGAGGTGGAGCAGGAGGGGCCAATTCAAAAGCTGGCTGTTGAGAAGGCAGAAACCCAAAAACGCAGCTCCCTTGCTGGGGCCCAGGGATCTGCTTTCAGAACATTGTGTCTCCTAAGCTGAGATGAACGAGGGGCTTTGTTTAAGTGAGAGATCAGATCTCAGGCTGTGGGGCAGAGGGAAAGGGCAAGGAGCTGGAACTTTTCTTCTGTGACCTAGAAATCTAAGAGGAGAACAAAAACAATGAGGGAGTCTTCCCGGGGGAAGCTGGGAGAGCCTGGCTTGGTCTTGGTGACATCTTGGTCCCAAGAAAATTCAGGATGGGGACTGGGGCGTTACACCCAGAGCCTGCAGAACTTAGCCAAAAACCAGGCAGCAATGCTGTTTGAGAGGATAATCCAGGGATTTTTCCTTACGCACCTGAGGTTTCGGGAACACTTTGAGGTCATTTTGAAGTGTGCAATGTGACAAATGTTCGTGGCAAATGTACAATGTAGCAAAAGTCTACCTGTGCACTCTTCCCTGGCTCTTGCCAGGCTCCTTAACATCTCAGCTCTGAGAGAGACCTCCCCTGACCCCTCCCGCTATGAAGTTCTTGCTTCATAGAACTTACCACCATCCTTGGTTATTCCCAATCAGCATGTCAGCTCCATGAGGGCACAGACCTTACCTGTCACTGATTCTGGATGTTCAGCACCTAGCACAGGTCTGACATATAATAGGCATGTGTGAACCCATAGCTACCATGCAGGGAACTCACTCGTTCATTCCACAGATATTTCCTGAACATCCACTTCTGTGCCAGATGCTGCCTCAAGCCTAGGGTGCAGAGAAGAGCCCAAGCCCAGGGCCACTCATCAGTCAGTTTGCTCAGGCAGACAGACAGTACAAGCCACAATGAAAGACTGACTGATGAGAATTAGAATAGGTACCCTTCATCACAAGGCTTCACCATCAGCTCCCAGAAAATCATAAAACCAATTGTACTATCAACCATGACTAGAATTGGGTATCAGCATGGAGATGTCCCCAAGGACCAGCTACCCCTTCTCGATGCCTTACTACCCTCCCCCTGCCCCACACATAAGCCCTCTACCCACCAACAGCCCTGGAGCAGAGGAAGAAAAAGCAAGATCTCAAAATGATGGAGATGTAGTTTCTGACAGCCAGTGGGCTAAAAACTTGAATTATCACTTAAATTCCATGAAGTGATCAAGAAGAAACTCGTGGACTTTGAGAGAGGGATGTCCCAGGAGCTGGAATACCTGAGAAGAACAAGTCTGACCCATGGCTTACGTATCTCAGCCCCCGGTCAAGGCGGGCCCAGACCAGGCCTGCTCAGGAGCCACACCTGAGGCTAGTTACTTTTCTTCTTCCCAAATCTCCACCTGGGTCATTTTATATAACTTAATTCAGGTTTTCCTGGGAAAAGGGTGCCGAATGAATTGGTCCTTGTGATGGAAGACAGGGCGAATCCCCCCAAATGGAGATTCGAGTTCTGCATTCGGAGAGGGAGGGTTCTTGACCGAGCACAGGAAACAATTCAAGGGCACGCCAGAGATAGAATCAAAAGGAAAGTCTATTAGAGAAGGGATACACTCCATAGACAGAGTGTAGTCTCTTCTCAGAGAGAGTAAGAGAGCCGAGAGAGACAGAGAGACAGAGAGAAAACACAACCAGAAAGACCCTGAGCGTCCAGGGAATTCAGTTTACATATTATTTTTAGTTTCTATGAATTACAGTTTAAACTTTGTTTACCAATTTTCCTTTGATAGTATCGATATACAGTATGAAAGTAAGGGCGTGAGATGAGAAAGCCTGCTGGCAATCCCCAGCCTTTGATCTATAGGTTTCCCATGCTTTTTGGCAGTAGGGAATGAATATAGGGTATGACTTAAAGACTCTGTTTACCCTTTACAGTATGGGTAAATGGTTTTGGTTTATTAGTAATTCCAGCAGGAATCTTCCTTTGGTCTGTAGGTTTTTTTGTAGTGTGGCCATCTGAATATAGCTTGATTTAACATTTAGTTCTCATGCCTCCTCCCTACATTACTTGCATAATATTTGTCGTATTCTTCCTCAGAGATGATTTTTGGACAGGTAAATAATTTTTGCACTATTATTATTAATTTTTAAATTATTTTAACTAAATATTAAATAGTTACAAAAGACTACTTGGAAAAATACATACATAAAGTATAATGAAGCATGGCCAACAAACACCCACGTATATCTGACCACCTAGCTAAAGAAAAAAGCACCTGACCATTACCTGGAAACACTCTGGGCCCCTGCCAATGCTTCCCCTTTCCCTGCTCTCAGAGGTCACCACTTTCCCTCCCAGATATGATGACAGAACCCTAAGCTGTAAATTGTTGATGATTCCAGCTCTGCATAAATGGGATTGGTGTGTGTCCTCGTCTACAATGTGCTTTTTTCATTTACTATGTATTCCTGAGATTCATGCACATTGTTGTGTGTATCTGTAAAGTATCTGCAAGATCGACTAGTGGTTTCACTGTACAAATATGCCACAATTCATCTGCCCACACTACTGCTGATAGACACTCGGGTTGTTCCCAGAACTTCACCATTTTAAAACTGTTCCTGTGAACTTTCTTGTGCATGTCTCAGAGTGTCCAGGTGTCTCTCAGGTATCAATCAAGAAGTAGGACCACTGAGTCTGAGGGTGCATACATTCTCGCCTGTAGGGGAGGCAAGGCTTTACCTCTACCCTCAGGGTCTTCCCTGGGCCTTGGAATTGAATCAACCTAAGAGAGATTAACAGGAGGAAAACTTATAAATTTTTTACGTGTACATGGAGTCCCTATAGGAAAATGAAGACCCCAAAAGTGGATAGGCTCCACTGCTTATATACCAGGTTGAACAAAGAATAGCAACTGAGGAAAAGTAACTGAAATATATGGGATAACTAAAGGAAGGTAAGAGTTATTTCAACAAGGTCTCTTCATGTAGATTTCTCTTGGTCTCAATTTCCTGTGGCTGGTGATAAGAACATTTCTTTCCTCCTGGTATAAGGAGGGCATCTTGCAAATGAGAGTTTTATCTCCTGCTTTCAGAAGGAAAAGGGGAGGTCACAGCACTCTTCTTGCATCTACTGTTTTTCAAGTGTCTTCAGCTCAAAATAACCCTATGCCAAAGAGGCATATTTGGGGGTGAAGTATTCTACCATCACTCCCACTTTTACTCGATAAAGCCAAACTGGTTATAGCAAATCACGCTCCCACTGGCATTGTGTTTGGTTGCCCCAAATGTTTACCAACACCTTCTATTTTTCAAACATCTTCATTTTTGTGAAGTTGGTGGATGTATACTGGTATCTCATTATGGTTTTTGCTTTCTTTTTTAAAAACAGCAGACTTGATTTAAAAGACATATTTAGAAGCCTATAAATTTTTTTTCAAGCACTCATGAATTTACAAATGTTGACCACATGTTCTAGGTTGCAAAACCTACATATTCTAGATTGCAAAATCCAAATACCAAAGAATCAGTACCATATACATCATAGTGTATGTTTACAACATAATTAAAGGATAATAATGAACAACTAAAAAAGAAACTAAAATACATTTGGAAGATATAAAACACTTCTAAATTGGCCAAAGAATATATCAAGACAATCTTTTGACCAAAACGATAATGAAATACTATATATCAGAATGTGCGGGATGCAGCTAAAACAGTATTTAAGGGAAAATTTATAGCCTTAAATGCAGCTAGGAAAAAAGCCTGAGATTTAATGAGCTAAAAGTCAAAGTTAAGAAGTTAGTAAAAGAACAACAGACCCAATCCAAAAAAAACATAGAAGTAAGGCAAAAATAAAAATAAAAGCAGAAACTAAAGAAGTAGAAAACAAATGTGTGATAATGAAGACCAATATGGCCAAAAGTTAGTTCTTTTAACAAGATAGTAGTGAATGATATTGCCGACTTTGTGCCTGTAAATTTTTTAACCTTCTAGAAACATCTGGAAAATATTGTTGAACAAAATTAGCTTAAGGGGAAATAGAAAACCTAAATAGTTAATAACATTTAAAGAGATCGAATCATTAGTTAATCTTTCCACAAAGAGACCATCAGTTTTATTAGTGAGTTCTATTAAACTTTAAAGGAATTCATCAATTTAATTTTATATAAAGTCTGCTAGACAATAGAAAATGAAGAAACCTTCCCACCTCATTTTATAATAAAATAACTTTTATATCAAAATTAAACAAGGACAGTGAAAAAAAAGTAAATTAAAGGCCAATTCCCTCAGCTTCACTAATGCAAAAAAAGCCTTAAGCAGGACTCCGAAATCCCATAGCCAGGACCTGGTGGCATTAGAATTATTTTTAACCTGTGTGTTCCAGACATCTCCTCTTTGTGAGTCTAGCCTGGGCCAGAGCACCTAAGGGCTCGGGTCTGAAATGGCCACAGGCTTCCTCTCCTCTGAATCCTGCCGTTCCAGAGTCAGGCCAGAATCAGTGGAAAGTTTCAGTGGCAGTTTTTCCAGGGATGTCTCTCCAGGCTCAGCCAGGTGAACATTGGAGAGAGTGAGGGATGTCCCAGGGTGACCTCACTGTCTCAAGCCTTGGGCATTCCTGTGGCCCTGGCCTGCTCTGCCCATAGTCAGGAGCCTCCTGGCGCAGAGCCCTGGCCTGCCTCCCTGGGTGCCACAGGCTACAAAGAGTCATGGTGCCTGCAAGAGCTGAGCCAGAAGGCTGTCTGGCAGATGTGACATGTAGACCTCAGACTGGCATAAAGGCTGAAGTTACCTACATTCTGACTGCTGCCTGGCAAAGGCTCCACCATCCCAAGGCAAGGGCTTGGCAGCCATGGGAGGCTGAGCATCTTGGAAGGGCTGGGTAGGGACAGAGAGCCTCTTCCAAGCTCATCTCTCATAGGAAGGTAATGTCCCTAAGGTATCCAACCCTAAGGAGGGGGTATCAGGGTGGAAAGGAAGGTTGTTCTTGAAAAATTCAGTGTGCCCCCTGGGAATAACATCAGTGATAAAGTTATTAACTGCTGGATTCATTGAGCACTTACTATGGCTCACACCTATTCTAGGAGCTGTATGTTATCTAACATCATCCTCTCAGCAACACTTTTATTATCCCCATTTTCTGGATGGGAAACTGAGGCTCGGAGAAGTTAAGCCAGGAGGAGTCAGAGTAGAGATCAAGACAGTCTGACCGCAGAGCCCACAGCTTTCTGCCTCTACCATTCAGCAAACCCAGAGAACTTGGGGGAAAGTTCCAAATTTGGGCTTCTGCACCAGACAGCGAGCTTCCCAGGGGCCAGGAACAGGCTTCCTCATCCCAACAGGCCGAGCCTCATGAATGAGGGATCCTGCATCAGACAAACCTGTTTGCCACCTGCCAGCCATGTGGCCTTGCTAGAGTGACTTCACAACTCTGAGTCTCAGGGACGAAAGATGCCCATTTAGTCTGGGGGCTGTAGGCAGCAAGTGAGGTGATTCAGCACAGTGTCTGGCCCACAGCGCTGTACCTAACAAACAGAAGTGTTATCTTATCGTTTCCAGACTGCAAGTGATTCTGCTGCTGTTTCCTCGGGTTCATTACAAATCGGTTTCCAAAAGGGAATGGCCTCAGGCGGTCTCACTCCCAGCTCAGAATAATAATGATGTAATAATCATATCTGGAGCTAAGATGTATTGGCTGCACACTGTGTACCAGGCACCGATTCTAAGCATTTTACGTATTAATTAGTCAAGACGTAGCCCGGGGAGAGGACAACAGCTTCCCACATCGACCCTCCAGGAGGGAGAGTCAGCAAGCCATGCCTATGCCAGCCTTTCTGTGCACAAGGCCTGCTGGAGGGAAAGTCACAGATGTTTCCACAAGGAGACTCCAGGCCCCAACTCTGGCCCTACATCCACGTCTGGGACCTGCAAAATGGCTTTCCCTCCTCACAACCCCTCAGGTGGCTCTGAGTGGGGACTCGGGGTTGGGGATTATTGCCAGAGGGTTGGAGAAATGGAAGGAGGATGTGAAGCATGTTGGGAAAACCTGCCTCTAAGCTACTACCCCAGGGCCTAGGGCAATGCTCAGTAAAGGTTTGTTGACTGACTCCAAGTGAGGGTTCCATTTTTAGAGCACCGTGGCTCAGGTATTGGGCTCTACCAGCCATTTTTTTATACATTCATAGAAAGAAAGACTGGAAGGACATATCCCAAATGTTTATCCTGTCTTAATTGGGGAGGGACAATGGAGGGATAAAGTGGTCATTTTGTGGGTTTTCTTTTCTTTTGCATTTTCTATATTGTCAATAATGAGCAAGTGTTAAGTTTGTGCTCAGAAGAAAATTAACTTTCCTGTGAGTTTAGGACTCATCCCATTTTACAGAAGAAATGAAGGCCCAGAGGAGTTAAACCATTTGCCCAAGATCACATGGCAAGGATGTGGTAGCTGCGACAGACCCATGTCTGCCATCTCATCCTTTCACCCCCTGGGAGTTCAGGCCCTCGGGATTGGGCCATTGCCAGCTCCTGGGGCCATCAGGTCTCCTTTTCCATGACTACACCCTGAAAACGCCCCCACCCCATTCTTGCCAGCTCCCCCACCTTCTGAGAGAGGAATCCCTACGGACCCCAGGATAGTGGCCAGTGGAAAGAAATATCTATAATCTCCTACACACAACCATTCCAGCTCCACAGACTCGCTGCTTATTCATAAATAAAAGAATGCCCAGGCTATTTCGGGCACCTGTAATTTTCTACTTGAAGAACCAGGGAAGTGGCTGCCTGCCCGCTTCTCTGCCCGGCTCACAGTGCCAGAACGGGGGAAACACGATCTCCCCTGGCGTAATGAGATCTGGGGCCAGGTCTCACTGCTGATTTCCTTGCCTTTACCCCATTCCAGAAAACCCAGGTGTCCCCTATGTCCTCCATGAGGGTCTGAGGAGGGAGAATCCAGGCCAGGTTTGGACGCTGCGGACTAGGTGGTTTCTTCCAGGTACAGGAGGCAAATCCCAGTTCTGCTACTTGTCAGCTGTGGGACTTTGGGCAAATGACTCAACCTCTCTGAACCCCAGTTTCTTCATCTATAGAATGGGGCTAATTACACAACCTTGCAGGTTTGGCACAGGCAAGGGGCATGGCTCTTAAGGTAGTTATTGCTGCTGCTGTTATACCTGTTGTTTCAGGTATGAGAAAGGGGCTGTTCTGGAAAGACGCCCCCCCCCCATAAGATTCTCAGGCTCTCATCTGTTTCTACCGCTGACTAGCTCTGAGCTCTTAGACAAATCGATTCTCCCCATAATTATCTTAAGCAAAATTATTTTTTCTATTAACCAAAGTAATCCATGACTGGTATTGAAAATTTAGAAAAGTGAATGAAGAAAATTAAAAATCATGATAACTCTTAACTGCTATTATTTATTGAGCACCTACTCTATTCCAGGCCCCACGCTAGGCGCTTTCCATTCACTAGCTCTAATTCTTCCAAGTCTGCACCTGCTTATAGATGAGAAAACTGGGGCTCAGAGAGGTGATGTGACTCACATAAGGTAACACTGCTGGTAAATGGCTCAGTCATTAGAGAGACCTTCGATCTAGGCGTTGTGCTGAAATGCCAAAAAAGCCATGCCTTAAAAGTGAGAATTATGCTCTAGTGGAAGGGCTGTTCTAGACCTGCCCTAACATAGCCTAAAGCCAAATCCTTCAAGATCCTCGGCACAGAGAGTTCAGAGCAGCAAGTCCTGCCAAATTAGGGCTTTGGGAAATAGACTGAGCTTTGCATGAATCCTCTCTAACAAAGTATAAACAAATCCCACAGAATTTCAAAGGGATTGGCCAGTAATTGCACCACCTGCTAAAACAAAATTTAACACTCTTCAGAAGAAGAAAACAGAATCCAGAGTCTCTACAACACATCACACACAACATCCAGTATACAATCAAAATTTTCTAGACCTACAAACAGGAAAATGTGATCCTTAGTCAAAAACAAAACAGCCAGTAGAAATTGACCTCAAGATAATCCAGAAGTCAGGCTGAACAGATGAAGACACTAAAACACCTACTCTATGGTTTGGAACATAGTAGATGCCCAGTAAATTCCCAGTGCTCATCTCCTTTTGAGCAAAGTAATCATTTGCTTCCTCAAATGCTTTGAAACCCAAAGATTAATAAAGAGAAATGTACTCAGTTGTCATACACTGAGTTCCTGCCATCTCACCATACAAAGCTGGAGGTTGGGGTGGAGTGCTGCCTTGTGCAGTAATGAGAAAGGTGAATCATGACCCTGCCACTAACTCATTCTGTGTGTCCCTCAACAACTTGTGCCTCAGTTTTCCCATTTATATAATAGAGAGAGAAGGCAGGTCATCTCAAATGGCCCTTTGTCCCCAGGATTCGGGTTTGTCTGACACAGGAACTATTTTCAGCCAGGATACGCTCTGAACTGGGGCCTGGAGAAACCAGTGAGAGAAGGAATTGGATCTACTTCTAATACCTTGGAGGAAACACATGCTTGGATGCCTCTCTCCCAGGTAAAATAACATAGGGCTGTGGGCAGAGCCTGAGCTCATTTTCCAAAGGAAACTTTCTTGAGAAATATCTCCTAGCAACCAGCTCCATCAACGGACAACCTTCAGGGACCTCGGCAGAAACACAAAGGCTTTTTGTGTCTCCCTTCTTCAAAAGCGCGGGCTGGAAGTTCTGATCAGCCTCGAAGCTAATGCGAAGACCAGAGAGTGGATGGAGGGACACCTGGTGGAGCAGGAGATCTTGGGAGGGTGTCCATCCATAGCCTTAATCTCCTTCTCTGTGAAATTACCAGCGGTCTAGTTTCAGGGCTCAGAGCAAGGGCTGGATAATTGCATTTAGACTGGCAAATACAGTTGAGACAGTTATCAGCTTTCTTTTTTTTTTCCTAAACTAATATTAACAAATTATTTTTTCTATTATAAAAACTATCAACACTCCCTCCAGGAGTGTACCGGAGTATCCCTTTCCCCACACTGGGTATCCAACACTCTCCCACACAAGGTATCATTTTGTTTTAATTTTGCCAATCCGATCGGTGAAAAACAATACTCCATTGTTGCTTGAGTGTGTATTTCTTTGGTTTCTGGAGAGGCCAAGCATCTTTTCTTATGTTTGTGGGCCGTTTGGATTACGCCTGCTGGGAACTGCCATTGTCCAGTCCTTGGCAAGGCTCTTCTGGGTGTCTGCTCCCTTTCCTCTTCAGCAGCAGGCTCAGCGGCTTCCCTGGCTGCATTATTTCATAAGCAATAAAGCCCTGCTTCCGACAGGATTGGCCTCCCAAGAAGGCAGAGTTTTGGCCCTCGACCCCTGCAGCTGGCCAAAGCTGGGATTAGTAAGGATCCAGTTCCCTGACCTCCAGGTGCCCCCTGGCCAAGACCCCTCCCCTGGCCCTGTCCATATCCCTACGCCACAGAACCTTTAGAAACCAGATCTGCTTAAAGGAAAAAATCTGTTTTCTCCAAAATTCCTAACACACCCAGCAAATACATTCCAGGGGTGATCATCGGCATGACTTAAGGAGTCTTTTCAGAAGAACATGCTAGAGCATTCCTTTAAAGTCCAGTGCTGCTGAGAGTTTTAAAATGAGATTGTTTATGCAAAGATCTATCATAGCTGAAAATACCTCAGTCACTGACTTGGGGATCCTACTGGAAAGAATTTCCCCTCCATTTGGGTGCTCTTGCCCAGGTGCAGAAAGACATGTGCAAAGTGCTCATTGAAACATCATTCACACCAGCAAAATAAATGGTAACAACTACATGTCCATCAGTAAGGATCTGCAAGATAAGTCATGAATGACCTTTACCAGAAAACATTGTGAGAACAGGAAAATTATGAGGTGGATCTGAATGTGCACATGTGGAAAGGTGTCCTTGAGATATCAGAAAGTGACAGAAGCAAGTTACAGAATAATGCATTTAGTGGGATTCCTTTTGCACTTTTCAAAAGGATAGATTGGAATTGTTTTTAGGTGTTTATGGAAGTGGAGATATATCCTGGGCATAAGAAACTATTTATAGTGGTTTTATTTGGGAAGGGGATTTGGGGGTAAAGTATTTGGAGATTTTTTAGGTCACGTTTTATACCTATCTGCATTGTTTAAATTATTACCATAAATATGATTTACCATTATATAATGAAAAAACTTAAAAGTTTACAAGTGAGCCTCAGATCTATAATAATAATTGTGATAACAGTACAGCTGTTAATTAGCTTATTAAATGCCAGTTATGTGCCAGGCACTGTATATTCTCTCCTTTAATCTTAAAACCGGCCTTATTTTGATATCCATTTTATACATGAGGAAAACTGAGTCTTAGATGAAGAGGCTTGTTTAGGCCACATGTGATTACAAAGCCCTGCCTCTTTCTACAAGCAGAGGGTCTGGTGCCCAAAATGAGACCTAGCAGTGTGTGGGCTTTGTCTACAAATGGGACCCTCCTGTGGGCTGGATGGTTTCCCATCGGGACAGCGGCTCTGTCATCTGTGCCTGTGCTCTACAGCTATTCTCCTCCCGACCTGACTCCTTAGAGTTGCACTGTCCAATACAGACTACTTAAATTATTAAAATTAACTAAAACTAAAATTTTGGTTCCACAGTAGCACTAGCCACATTTCAGTGCTCAATAGCCACATGTGGCTAGAGGCTACTCTATTGTCAGCACAAATATCAAACATTTCCATCTTTGCAGGACATCCCATTGGGATGTATGCCTTATCCCAGCTTTAGAGTCAGGCAGACATGGGCTCAACCCTACTTCTCCACTTACTAATGGGGTAAGCTGAGCAAGTTATTTAACCTTTGCAATCCTTTATCTGTAAAATGGGATGACAGTATAGCTACCTCAGTGGGATGTTGCAGGAATTGAGATCATGCCTGGTTTGCTCAATTCCTGTCACACAAGCTGCTTAAAGGGTGGTAAAGAGGGTAGGACATTGCAGTCAGACTATTTAGTGATCTTGGGAAGGTCACCTCACTCCTCTGAGCCTAGAAAGGTGCACCTGTCATAAGTATACCACTCAATGAATTTGGAGAAACTGAAAATTATCTGCATAACTACTACTCAGAATAAGAAATAAAATATCAACAGCAACCCAAAAGCCCCCTCATGCTCCTTCCCATCCCCCATGTCCCCAAAAGTAACCACTATCCTGACTTCTAATACCGCGGATTAATTTTTAGTAAACAAACTTAAAGTTTTATAACAGCCAGAATTAATGAGGGTGTGGACTATCTAGCAATCTCATACACTGATGGTGGGTGTGTGAAGTGGTACAGCCGTTCTGGATGGCAGTTCGATTGCATTTGCTAAAATTTAAAATATATGTACCCTTTGGCCCAGCATTTCTACTAAACAGTACCTGCCCTAAAGAAATGCTCATATCCATGCACAGAGAGGCAAGCACAAGGATGTTTGGAGCGGAATTACTTGTAATAATGACAAATTGGAAATAACCTAAATGTTCAACTAATAGGGATTGGCTTTAAAAAACAAACAAACAAACAAAAAACTATGGGCATCTTGCTGCAGTAGATTAAAAGAGTGAAGTAGACCTACATGTATTGACATAGAAATATCCACAAGACATGCTGCAGAGTTTAAAAAGCAAGCTGCAAAAAAAAAAAAAGAAAGAAAGAAAATGACCGAAACCCACACATACGGCATCAAAAACAGTGATAACTGAGGAAGGGATGAGATTGGGGTTGAGAGGGTACAGTAAGGGGAAATGCTACTTTTAAATGTATCTGCAGTTGGTTTGTTTCCAATGTTTAAAGCAGCAATGGATTTACATGTTGCTTGTGTAAACTATTTTACAAGCTTTTAAGGAGAATTAAACAGCCCACCCACCCAGTCCAAGCGAGGAGAGGAAGGCTGCCCCTCTGTCCCTTGGGCGGGGGTGTGGCTCCTCATCCAATGCCTCAGCTTGGGTTCCAGAAGGGCAGTGTCCTGGGCCTCTGAGGCCTGAGGAGCTGAAATGAATGTAGTGATGAGGGGACCCTGGGGACTGGAATCACAGAGACTTCCTCTGATGGAAGACAGTGCCCCCATTAAGGCGCTTCAGCTCAGAACCCAACACCAGTGAAATGTAAGTGGATCCCTGGAGAGGAACAAGTCCCAGAGTTTGGCGCCCTATTCAAACAGAGCCTGGAGCTTTAAAGGAAGGATTGCTGGGTTTGATTCTTTCCATCCCTCGGATGAAAGAGAGAGAAGCAGCAGGTGTTTCCTCACACAACACAGGTGGCTTTGTGAGAATGAGGCTCTGAGGCGGAGGCTCACAGAGGGCCCTGTGATGCCCAGTGGCCATGGATTTGAAAATGAAGAATGGGAGAAGGTGACAACAGCCAAGAGTCCACGTTAAAAATATTTCACTTTCAATAATTAGCTTGGTGGGAAGGCTAGCCCAGCTGACTCTGTGAAAAAGGTTCCTTAACCTCTCTGAGCCTGTTTTCTTTTGTCTAAAATGGAGTAGGGGCGGCGGGGGAGAAGAAGCTCTTGCCACCACATGCATGCACGTGAATGTGGCTAAGACCATAGGCTCCTGAGTCAGGCTGCCTCTGGTCTAAATGCAATGCCGCCACTTGCCAGTTGTGTATCTTAACCTGTCCAAGGTCTCTGCTTCCTTTCTCATCTGTGAACCAGGAACTCCATTCTTCCCTAATCTCAAATGAGGCTTGATATATAATGAGGCTTCAGTGAGACCATATTAATAAAGTATTATCACAGTGCCCGGCTCTAGGAAATGCTCAATAAATGCTTGCTAACAATTAAGCTTGGTTTTTCTTTGCTAAGCACCTGTGTGCCAGGAACTATGCTAGACATTGAAGAAACATCCCTGAATAAGTCCTGCTCTTACAGTCCCTGTTCTCATGATGTTTACAGTTTAATGGGAAGAGGTACATAAAGACACCCAGAGACACACTTCCCTCTGATTCACTCTAGGTTACAAGGACAAATACTTTAAGATCCTACCCTCATTGCCCCTAAGGTCAGAATTCAGGCCCATCTATGTTTATCTAAGATGCAACTTTGCTAATACCTCCTGCCTCTCTCCCAATCAAAAGAGCTATTCATAAGAGTGACCTCAATGTGTCAAAAAAAAAAAATCTATGTTTTGAAAATACAAAAGCACAACACATAAATTGATACAATCATTGTTGACAGTATCTACAAGAGCTAAAATTCGCCTACCTTATGACCCAGCAATCCCACAGCTGGATATTTGCCCATCACAAACCAGCAATGTATTTACCCAAAAATTCATAGAAAGGTGTTCATAGCAACTTCATTAGTCACAGCCTAAACAGGAAACCACCCACCTATCCATGCATGGGAGAACAACAACCACACTGCGATATAGCATACGATGCAATACTGCTCAGCAATAAAGAGAATGAACTGCTGAGACAGGCAATGACATTGATGAATCTCAAACATACTGTTGAGTGAAAAAAGCCAGACATCAAAGAGTAAATTTTATGATTCCAACTATGTGAAGTTCTAGAACAACAGACAAATCTCTGGTGATAGGGGTCAGAATATTGCTTACTCTGGGAGAAGGTGGGCATTGACTAAGAAGAGGCATGAAGGAGCCTCCTGGGGTGCAGCGAATGTTTTGTATATTTATCTTGGAGGTGGTGTGTGGGTGAACACATATGTAAAACTTCATCGAGCTGCACACTTAGGATCAGTGCACTTTATGGACATGTGCTATACCTCAATTATTAAAATGTTTACAAACAAAGCAAGGTCCTATAAGTGTTATTTGGTTCATGCATCCTGTGGTGAAGACTAAGGTAGATGTGTTATAGGTCCACGGTCTCCTTGACACTTCTCAAACAGAGGCATCAGCCTCCAAGAGCAGCAGCAAAATGAAGAAGAGGAGACTTTAGAGACAGATTCATGAAAATTCACCACGGACTAGTCCCAAGAAAATTTTCTCAAACATCGGGGCATATAAAGGAGGCAGGTGGTGGCAACAGGAAGGACAGTAGAAAAGCAAATGTCTTTGGCTTCAGCCAATATTGAGTTGTGTTCAGCTATAGTTGGGTATATTATACAATATACAATAGTATCTCTTCTGGTAATGTATCATGTGTGCTAACTCTCGCTAAGCAAAATTATATCTAAGCTAGAATCTTCCAGTCCCTAAATGGTATGAACAAATGAAGATTGGCTGTATTTATCAGCACCATCCTTGAAAAAGACTAACAATTATCTATAATACATCAGAAAAGATCTAGGTGGCTTTTCAGATTAGCTTTGCCTTCACAAGTGGTTGCACGCAAGTGAACATTTTCTCAATCACCAAACACCAGTCACTGAAAGGAGAGAGGCCTCTCGCTTGGTCACTGAGGTTTTAATGGACACAGGTTGGCCTGATTTTCCAAGTTCTTCTTGCAAGAGGAGTTGGCAGCCATGCGCAGGACAATTCTTTGAACTCCAGTTCTGGGAGCTGCTCCTTATGAAATTCTGGCTTTGTAATGTTAGCATTGCCCTAGGGACCCGGCCCCACTGCCCACGTCTGTCGGGGGAGATGTGAGAAGAAACTTAGAGCCCCTTCGAGCCCTCTGGAGTGGGTCCTTTTTCTATGTCCTGGAATTTTCTTTCACGGGTGAGGTTACTGGTCCTCTTAATCTCTTTGTTAAAAAACACAAAAGAGGCTTGGCCAAATGCCAAACACCATCCCTCTTCTATGCCCTCCTTGGTGGCAGGGCTCAAAATGGAAGCACCTCGGGGAAACGTCAGAATCCAGGCCCTTCCATCCACCCTGAATAGATGTAGGTAGCAGGTGGCCTCCCTTGGTTCTGGCCTTGGCTTACTCTCTGTGGAATTACCACTTTCCTCATAGAGCCCAGAGCTCCCTATGTGGGTACATTCATTCATTCACTCATTCACTTCATTCATTCTTTCAGTAAATCAGTTTTGGGCATCCAATGCTAGCCCAGCTCTGGACTAGGCCCTGGGGAGACAGCTGCAAACAGGCAAGTACTGTCCGGTGGAGAATATAGGGCTGCAACAATCAGAGTTCGGTGGTGAATATTAATATAAAAGAAGTCTGCAGTGCTGCAGGAGTACATGATGGAGGAGGACCTCCTTCAGGAAGTGGCATTTTAGCCGAGACTAAAAGATAAGAAGGAGTAGCCAGGAAGAGCTGGGGAGGGCATCCTGAGTAGAGAGAACAGCTTGTACAAATGTAGGCAGATAAGAGACAGCATGGCTTTCCAGGAACCCAAGTAGTTCTTAGTGGCTGGGTGTGGGGTGTGAGGGAAAGCGGCTTCTGTTTCTTCGCTGACCTTCCCTCATATGACTGCCCCTGAGTCCACTCCACTCCAGCCCCCCCACTGACCATCTTGCTTTTCCCTGAATATTCCCACATGTTCCAGCCTCAAGACTCTTGCTCTAGCTGTTCCCTCTGTCTATGACACCTTTCCCCAAGATATCTGTTTGGCTGACTCTCCTGCTTCCTTCAAGTTTGTGCTCACATTTCACCTTCTTAATAAGAACCCTTTGAGCAGACATTTATTAGCACTTACCACTAGCCACATTCTCCTCTGATGTTCCTTTTTTCCATGGTATCTATCACCTTCTAACCTACCATCCACTTCACTTATTTATTTTTCTCTATCTCTCCCACTAAAATGCCAGCTCCACAGGTCAAGGACCTTTATGTGATTCACTGAGGCATTCCAAGCCCTTGAACATTAAAAGAAAAAAAATAGATGGGATTTGAGAGGCTGGCAAGGAGGGGCCAGGTAGCAGAGGCCTTGAAGGCCGGGACAAAGTGTGTGAGTTTGATTCCAAGTACAAATGGAAGGTACCAAAGGGTTTTTAGTAGGGCAGGATCAGAGTCTGAGTTACTTTTTAAAAGCTTGCTCTGAAATCTGTGTGGAAAATGGCTTGAGGAAGACAAGCTACTGCAGGCATCCAGGCATCCAGGCATGTTGCAGTGGTGGCTGGGCTAGGGTGGGGGCATTTGGAGAAGTGGATGGATTGAAGCGAGCTCAGGAGGTGAACTTACCATGCCTCAGTGATCTGAGGACTGTGGTTTCAGGAAGATGGGGCAAAGAGGTCCCCCGTCTGAGGGAAAGGGCCAGAGTGGAGCTACTTACCAAGATGGGGGGATAGGGGAGGAACAGGTTAGGGGCTGGAGTGGCCAAGAGTTCTGTTTGGACCACTATTAAGACTTTCAAGTGTTGATGTCAAGTAGCCTGTTGATCAAAGTTTAAGCTCAGAGTGAAAATCTAGATTGGAAATATACATTAGGGGATCATTGGCTCAGAGTTTTTTTTAAAGTCATGAGTGTAGAGGAAGAAGAGAAGATATCTAAGAAATGACCTGGAGAACCAAACTCTAAATCCTTCTGAACTGGCCCTTGAAGGATGAGGAGTTTGCCAGGAAGATAGAGAAAAGGAAGCCCAGAAAGAAAGAACAGTATGGATAAGACTTCAACTTAAAAAGAAAAAAACACATGGATCTCAGTACTCTTCAAAATTGTCAAGGTCATCAAAAACAAATAACCTGAGAAACTATCAGAACCAAGAGGAGCCTAAAGAAGCATGACAACTAAATGCAATGTAGTATCTTGGATAGGATCCCAGAACAGAAAAAAAGACATTAGGTAACTAATGAAATCTGACTAAGGTATGAACTTTAGTTAATAATAATGTATCAAAATTAGTTCATTAACTGTGACAAATGCACCATACTATATCTATGTACCTCTACATACGTGTAAGATGTTAACAGAGAAACTGAGTGTGAGGTGTAAGTAACTCTCTGTATTATCTTCTCAATTTTTTCTCTAAATCTAAAACTGCTCTAAAAAACAATCTATTTTTTTTAAAAGACCATGAGTCTTATAAATGTCTCCCAACGCACACACAAACACACACACACTCCAAGGCCATAGGAATTTGTTTCTCTGAAAGGTACCAGTCCCTTCTGTGACCAGTTCCTTCTGTGGTCAAAAGACTTAGGGACACTGTGAACATCTCATCACTCCTCCCCTGCCAAGGAACAGAGGGGCCTCACTTCCACCTCCTTTCTTTCTGTTCACAGAAAGAATACTCTCCTCAGGCCGTATTTCATAATGAAAATGAGAAGCAGAGACTAAATGGCTCAGGTAAGTCAGACACGCCTAGAATTCCTTGGGGGGTGCGACCTGAGTTAATCCTTTTGGAATGCTCTGTAAATGCATATTCTTTAGTCACAATTTTCCTGAATTCCCTCCTTTTTTAACAACTGGCTTGATTCCCCACTTCCCCTACCCCCTACCCCACCTTCTCCCACCCCCTGCAGCAAAAACTTTGGCACCATCTGGGTTCAAATTCCAGCTCCATTCCTAACTAGTTATGTGATCTCGGGCAAGTCACTTGAGCTTTATTTTTCTCATTTCTAAAAGAGGCACAACCATACTTGATCAAATAGTGGATTAAATGGAAAAATGGTAAATAGGATATAACTTCATCCTCTGAAAAATGCATATGAGAGAGTGAAGGCCAAATGTCTAGCATTCGTGGTGACTGGTTGTTGATGAGAGACGTTATCAGTCTGGCCAATAAGGGAGGTCCCTGAAGCTCAAAGTGGGGTCACATGGGGTTCTTGGGTGGTGACTGAGGAGCAGAGAAGTACAGGGACCTCTGAGTCAGAGCAGAAGCTACAACTGGTCAGTGGCCAAGGGCCAGCCAGAGAAGATTTGGTTGGCAGTTGGCCTAGTAGGCTCCAAGGCTGGAAAGGACACAGAGGCAGAGAGAAGTGGTACTGTGTGGCCGAGGCCCCAACAGCCACCTCAAGATTCCCTAGTCCACACAGGTATAGCCTTAAACAGATGCCATCCAGGACCCTGGACAGCTCCGGGGGTCTAGATTTCAAGGGCGTAAATTTTGTAGGTGGAGAACTGGATTGGGACGGACTCTGCTCCTCCAGCTAGCCGTGTGAGCATGAGCAAGCCACCTCACCTCCCTGAGTCTCAACTATGTCTCTCCAAACTGAAGATAATATCTACTCTTAAGCGTTTTTGTAGAGTCCATAAGATAACAGAGAGGTAATAGAGCAGAGTGGCCCATGTCTGAAGTCAGACCACACGAGAGAAATCACTTCTCAGAGAAATCGCTTGACCATTCTGAGCCTCAATTTGCTCATCTGTAAAGTTGGAAGGCCAATAGACTCTAATTTAAAGGGTCGTGAAGATGAAACAAAATAGGACATAAAGCACACTGTACACATTAGTTTTTGTTTTAGAAGAGATTTAGCACAGCACCAAACAGAGTAGATAATCAAAATTGTCAGCTTCTTATATCTTCCAAATCCTCCTGGTTGACTTTGCTCCTCCACCTTTAGACTCTTTTGGTTGGTCCTCTGTTAAAGAGATTCCTCAAAGCCAGAGAAATCAATCTTGTAGTGTCCCACAGGCTTCCCGCCACAACCTTCTTCCCTCATTTAAGTCCCCTGCTTCTCAGTGCCACCAATTCCAGGATGCCTTAAAACACTTTTTAAAAAATGTTAGTGTATAGCTTTTGTTCTGTGCTAGCTACCGTTATAAGATATATCAGTTACCCTCACAACTGTGAGATAAGTACTATAGATATCCCCATTTTGCAGATGAGAAAACAAGCTCTGCGAGGTTAGGTAATTAAATCATGGGGTCACACAGCTATTAATTGGTGGCGCTGGGATCCGATCCCAGGGATAACACTTCAGACTTCCACACCTGCTTGTAGCATTTAAGGAGGCCAGTGGCCAGGGAAATGGAGAAGAGTGGGTGGGAGGTGGAGGCTGGAAATCAGCATGCCGGGTTGTCGCCTTGACCCTGGAACCGCGGAGCCAGGCGTCCTCACGCCGGACGTTTACCCGCGCACTGCCTGCTCCCTGGACCGGGTGACCTGCCCTTGCCCCCTGTCTCTCCCCCACCGCGGCGCCTCCGCTCCGGGCGCTCGGGCCTCGGAGGTAATCTGATCTGCGTCGGGGTTTGGGCCTCGGGGCCGCGTCACCGCCGCGGAGACACTCCGGCCCCGGACTGCGCTCCAGCGTGCGCTCCCCGCCCTCAGTGACCGCTCCGCAGTCGCGCGCGCGGGCGGATGGCGCAGAGGCTGAGCGAGCGGACACGGGGGCCCGCCGAGGCCACGGGGCTCTACCGGGCCGTGCTGCTCAGGTCGGGTAAGTGGGGGCAAGACCACGTGGCCCCCGTCTTGGGGAGAGCTAGAGGAGGGCACGACGTCTGCACCGCGTCCAGCCTTGGCCAGCCCACCGCCAGGCGCCTCGGTCCTTCTTCATTGCTCTGCTTTCCTCCTTCTCTTTCCTTCTTTACTCCTTTCTTTCACTCTTCTTAATTACTTTTCTTTTTTCCCCCCTTTCTTCTTTCATTTCTTTCATACCTTCTTTCCTTCCTACATTCTTCCTCTTGGGGATCTACCCTTAGATATACTGTTTTATTCATATGGTGAGCACGCACGCATACACGCACACGCGCACTCAGTTTCCTGACGACAAAAAATTCTTCGAGGTTCCGTCTCCTGGCCCGTCTCTTAGGCAGAGACGCGCACGCACGAGTGCTCGAAGGCGCGCGCAGGCGTGGGAGATGGGCGAGACCCAGGACGCACGCGGTGGGCGAAAAGGAGCACTGGAATGATTGATGTCCAGTGAGGTATCACATTAGAGGGGGGAAAGGGACAGAGCAAGTTACAGGAAGTCGAGGGACCGTTTTTCTACATGTATCATTTAAAGAGAAAAAGATTTGGATGGAAACACAACGGCGGCTGTTTTTGAGGATGCGAGTTGGATGACAAATGTGTTTTCTCCTACTTATGTCTTTTTGTTTGAAGTAAACAAATTACTTTTCTACTCAGGGAAATAAGAGATTTTTTTTTTTTATTTAGGAAAATGAAACAAATGTAATATATGGTCAGTGTACAAATAATTTGGCAAACAGAGGAATGCAGAAAGAAGAGAAAGAATGCCGGACTTTGTGCTCAACAGAGACGTTTAGGGAAGGAGAAAATCGGTGTCCTGTGGGTCCCTGCCAGTTAGGGATACGTGATTAGAAAGCGTCAAGGGATTGGGGCTCACTGGGCAGCACCCTCTGCTCCCACTGCCACACAGTAGTCCTGCTCGCAGACTCTTGCAACGGGAAGCGCGGGGGGAGTCGTTCGCACCGCGTCTGCGGCGGTCTTGCCAGCCCTCGCGTACCTTTGCTCGGAGACTGATTGCTTTTCTCATTTGGACTGGCTCCACCCGGGGGCAAGAAGCCGGGCGGGGATCCTGCCGCTGAGCTGCTGCTTGGAACTTTGGAACAACAGGTCTTTAAGTCCAAAAGCAAGAGCTGGCCAAGACTTCAGGACTGGCGGCGCCTTCCTGAGGGAGGGTCTTAAATCTGGCTAAGCCCTGGCAGGAAGAAAGAAAGGAGATCTCTGATTAGATGAATCTGATTTCAAATTCCAGCTCCACCAATTCCCCCACCAAGACTTCTTCCTAGGTGTCCCCTAGGTGTTCCTATCTTCTCACAAAGAGGAGAAGGGGATATCTCTAATCCAAAACCCTGTGTTCCCTCTAATTTGGAGTTGCAACTATGAGCCTCACTCCAAAGGTAACATTTTTTACTCCCAACCCATCCAAACTAGCAGACATATTAGAGTCGTTCGGCGGTCCCTGGACTCTAGGGGCAACATACTTGTTTGGTAACTGTACTACACACAGTGACAAAGCCAGGAAGGGAGCAGAGGCCTGTGACTGGGGGGGTTCATGGATGGAACACTTATTCTGCTTTAGGCACTGTGCCCCTGGCTCATTACATCTTCACAATCCTACAAGGTCACTGCTAATTGTCATCCCCATTTATTAATGGATAAGGAGACTGAGACTCAGAGAGCCTAAGCAGCTTGCCCATGGCCCTGCTAAGGGACCTTTTCTATCCCACTAAAGGATGGAAAACACATTCAGACTTAGGTCTGTTCATGCCAAAGACTGCACACCTTCTGAAAATAGTTAATAACAATGGCAAATGATGTTGGTCACTTGGTGTTGCCAGTCTCTCTGCAAAATGCTGTACGTCTCATCAACTTCATTCATTTAATCATTCGACCAATATTTATTGGCCACTATTATGCACTAGGCCCTACTCAAGGAACAGAGATATATACTGATAAATAAAACAGATATGTCCCTCCTCTCCAGGAGGTAAGTAGTATATGAACCCCTTATTTTATTTTATATTTTATATCGCACTTGGAATTATTTATTTAATTCACAGCTTCTCCTATACTAAAAGCTCTGAGAGGGCAGGTCCTTGAATAACGTCATTTAGTTAATGCTGTTTTGTTTATAACATTGGTGAGATGCTGTAGGAACTTAACTCTTGTTTGTATCAATTAGCCTATGATAAAATTGGTTTCATTAAATGTCATTTTGCTTAAAGTGCTTAAGTCACAACCTGTCAACAGTGTAAGTGAGGACTTTCTGTACTTTATTTTTAACACTAAGAATTTTTAGCCCAAGGACATGCAGCTACCCTTTTTTCCTTAACTGCCCTGAGATCTCTTGTGAGAAAGCCTGAGCTGACTTCCTCAACGATTAGAGACCACATGAAGAGAGTGGTTCAGCCAGCCCCAGCTGACCACCAGCATCAGATGTGTGAATGAGGCCAACCTAGACCACCCAGCCCGGCGAGCCACCAGATGGTTAAAGTCACGTAAATGACACCAAGCAAGACTAGCAGAACAACTGCCCACTGAATCCAATCTAAATTACTGATGCACAGATTCATGAGCAAATAAAAGGTTTCTAACCCCTATTTTAAACATGAGGAAACTGAGGCTCAGAAGGTAACATGACTTGTCTAAGGTCACACCGCCAATCACAGGTGGAGCTGATATTCAAACCCAGGGCCATATGCTCCGGCTGTCTCACATAAGGAAGGGCAAGAAGTAAGACTGGGGATAAGGAATTGACTAGGCCATTTAGTAAAGAGGCAAGAGCTCCCCTCTTATTGCTTACCATGCTTACCATGAATATTTCAGGAAATTGAGAATTAAGAGGGGAAGCCTTACCCATAATCCTAACTGTGAGCAGCCACTGGTAACATTGGGGATGTCTCCTTCTAGTCTTTGCCATGCATAGTTTGTGTGCGTGGGTGCGTGTGTTTGTTTTACATTGCTGAGGTTGTACTGACTTTAATCTTTGATCCCACTTTTTTCACTTGGATGAAAAACTTTAATGCTATTAAACAGCTACCACTTTGGAGCCCAGACTACGGGGCAGGCACTGCGTGAAGGGCTTCCTATGCTGTATCTTCTTTATTCCTCAAGAGAATGTCTGCTCCATTTTAGAGAGGAGGAAATAGGAAGTTGAAGGTCACCTAGCTGTCTAGCCATGAATCCAGAAGTAGTATCTGTGTTGACACCAGAGCCCAGGCTCTGAACCACTGAGCGGGAAGGGTCACCTCTGGGGAATCACTCATGCTTGGCCATGCCTTGTAAGCTATGCAGTGCTGTAGTAAAGGTCCACCTGTGGTTCATTAGCAGCATCCTACCTGGAGCTCGGGCCAGGTTCCTGGCAGGGAGGGAAGCTTCTCTCTGCAACACAGAGGGACACGTCCCCAAGTGCCTGTGGGCGCCAGCGACTGTGCTTCCCTTCTGCAGACAGAGGAGCAGCCAGAGTCTCCATCCCTCCCTGCCAAGCAGGGTGGCCAGATAAAATATAGGGCACCAAGTTAGATTTGAATCTCAGAGACACACCGAATAATATTTGAGTGTCTAAAAGGTTATTAATTGCTTATCTAAAGTTCAAATTTAACTGGGCATGCTGCATGTTTATTTGCTATGTATGGCAACTCCACTGCCAGGAATCATGAAACTTTGCTTGGATTGACAAGCTGTGGTCTGCCCAGGTTCCTCTCTATACACTTACACACACTCACACACTCACACTCATACTTATCCCTCTCCCCATCCCTAGATCCACTGTCCATCTCTTGTCTGGCTACAAGTGAATTAAAATTTGCTGGAAGTCGGCGGCGGGGGGCGGGGGGGGAGCCGCGGGGCGGTGGGGGGAGCACTCCAGGGTCCTTCCGCAGTTAAGAAACCAGATTAACCATGCCTAATTGCAGCTGGGTTAACTGCCAGCTTTCTGAAACAAGACTCTTAGTTCTTCCCCTACTCCCTCACTTTCCTGTTTTCACACTTGAAATCCCTCCACCAAGGAAATTCTTCCTAGTTCAAACTTGTTGTAAAGGCGACTCTCATTCCTTTTACAATCCCTCCATGGATCCATGACAAGTTTTTCTACCAATGCAGCTTCTCCCCCCCCACCCCCCCATGTCCTTTCAGCAGAGTATGTAGGGGGCGAGGGGAAGGTTGGCTCTCAGAAACCTCATTGAAGCCTTGAAAAGTGGCCTTGGTGATTTAGACTGAATACAGGGCCAGGAGGAAGTTTTGAGTTGCCATGGAAACTTCTTGTCTGATGTTTGTGGGCCCAGATAAGCTGCTCCAGGCACGCCTGTCGGCTTGGAGCAAAGGGGGCACAAATGAAAGGAAAGACGTTCTTTGGAGTTTTTAATGCAAGCTGCAGCCACAGCTCACTGTAAATGCAGAAAAATTCCCCAGCTCCCACTCATGACTGCCTCTCCTGGTCTTCATTGTTCCCCTTCCTCTTGGCTCCTCTTGTTTCCAAGAAAACAAACTTCAGAGAGACAGGAAAGCAGTGTGGGAGGGACATGCTCAGTCTCTGGGATTCCCGCTTCAATCCTCCATGGGACTGAATTCTGCCCCTCAGGCCCCTGGTATTCCAACGTCCTTCCTCTTGCCAGAATATGAAGGCCTCCAGGAAAAACCACACAGGCCAAGGCAGGAGGCAACAACTGAGGCTGAATTTAGCCATTACCCAGAGTAAACTGCTAAAAAGTTCATTTTCCCAGAAAGCCTCTATTTTCCAATATTCAAAATAGACATGACTGCGCCAGATGTAAATCATAACTATAGTTAGTTCGAAAAGGTTGCTCTTTTTCATATTTTTAATTTTTATTGCTTTTTTGTGATAGCAAAAGAAATATATGCTTTTTTTTTTTTTTAAGCCACAAACATGACAAAAATATAGTGACAAAGGAGAAGGGCCAGTAATTTTATGCCATAGAATAGTGATTCTCAAACGCCCAAATATAAACACATCCCCAAGAGGATATATGTTAAAATCCAGATTTCTAGGCCCCTCCCTCATAGGTTCTAATGCAGCAATCTCAGAGCATGGCCCAGCGATTCCATTTTAACATTCATTCTAAATGATGCAGAGAGTGGTTTGACAAGAATTTAGTTGTTCTCCACTGTCAGAATTCAGTAAAATTAAGCCATAGCAGGTTGGAAGGCTGGGGGAGGCTACCATTCCAAGTACCTCAAGAGAAGCAGAATTTAGGAAGAAGAAACAAAAAGGAACACTTGTTTCCAGAAAATTATTTCCTCCCCTAGAACTTGTGACCTTCTAAGTGGCCCTAGGAGGGCCAGCTTGGGCAGGGCTCCCCGGACATACACAACCTGCCCCTAGCCCCCATCTCAGCCCCGTCTCCCGCCTCCCCTCACGCCCAGCACTCCAGCCCCACTGGCCTTTTTCCATCATACCAAGCTCATTCCCACCTGGGCCTTTCCACTAGCTCATCTTACTCCCTGGAATACTCTCCTATTGAATGTTCACACTGCCGACTCCTCACCATTCGGGCCTCCCTAAAACATCACCTCCTCCATGTCCATCCTTCCTAAGCTCCCAGTCCTTCCCTTTCACCTCACCCAGTCTTACTTTCATCACAGCTCATTTTCTCGTCTCCTTATTTCTTGTCTAATCCCCCTGACCCCTTGAATGTAGGTCACCTGATCACAGAGATAGCATCTGCCTCATTCACACTGTGTCTCCAGCACTTGGAACAGTGCCAGGATAACAGTGGGTACTCAATAAATGTTGGTTAAATGAATAATAGAGGCCAAAGAGGAAAAAAATTGCATTTTTAATGCCCCCGTTCATGGTTAATGTATGTCCTGGGCCTCATCCCCTTCCCGACAACATGACTCTTCAGGAGAAAGTAAAGGTACGAAGGGCGACAATTTTAACTGGTAAATGCCAGCTCCCTTCTAGGGGTCTACGGATAATCATAGAAGCTAGAAAGCACTTTCAAATTTTTAAATGAACACTAATTCCGAAATTAGTAGAATGCCTCCATTATCTGTAAGCACCCAAGTTGGCCTTTGGCACCTACACACTTCTTTATTTTTACCCCCACGCATTCACTCACTGAGCCAGGATTTATGGAATGCGTGTTCTGCCAGGCACAGCGCTACATGCTGAGGCTCTGTCCTCGGATCCTATGGAGCCTCTTTCTCTCTGCAGGAAAAAGCCTATTCACTGAGCATTGACTACATGGTTACACTATTGTCATCTCATCTGTATCATCTCCCAACTACCCTAGTATTCTCCACATTTGACAAACACAGAAACCAAGCCTCAGGGGCACTGAGTGGCTTCCAAAGGGGCTGGTACCCGAATCAGGGCTGCCACATGCGCCTGCTCCCCTGCTCTGATCCAGAGCCGGTCAGCTTCCACTCCTCCAATCCCACTCTCTCCTGTGCAATGTCCTGTTGGCTCCTCTCTGAAGTTTGGGATATGGAGAAAGTAATGTGTATGGAGTTTTTGGCCCATCAGTGGGTGACCAAGAACTGACCCAGTGTCGCTTCCCCCTCCCTTTACACCCCAGAGCTGCGTTCTCCAGAAGAATTCTGCACTGCAGCAGGAAGCTTGGCTCCCCTTCCATCAGGGAAGGGCCACGATGTACTCCTGCTGACCCTCCCATTAGAAACAAGGGAAATGCCTCCAGTGAGCCGCCTCGCTCAGAACAAAGCTTGGCACGCTTCTTATTCCTCAACAACCCGACAAAATAAGTATTTATTTGTATATCTCAAACGTGTGGCTTGGACACGGTGTTCTGCATCGTGGAAGTGGCCGTGCACCAAGTGAAATACCCGTTACTATAGTAACAGTTCCTTTTTATTGATACCAGAATAAACAGGAATGCAAAGCCGCCTCACTCGTTGGAACATTTCAGCCGCCTGTGATCCCCAAGGTTTTAAGAACCGCCCTTTGGAGGCGGCCCTCCTTGCTAGTCTGGGACTTCCCGGTGGAGTGAGGAGCCCAGCAACACACTCCCGAGGTCCCTTCTTGAGGACGCTGCGGAGAAGTAAGGCCATTTCTCTTCTGTTTCACCTGCTGTGGAGCTGCTTGCTGTGCCAGAAGGAGTTGCGAGGTTAGGAGGGCAGCCTTGGAACACTGGGGCGGGCTGTCAGGGGAGCTGAGCTGTTTGAGCTTAGGTATGCGGGCTGTGTCCTCTATCCGTGAAATGACTGGAGGGTGCCTCCTGGCACCCCGGGCTTGGGAGAAGGCTAGGAGACAGAGCGGAGGGAGCACCAAGATACAGTGCTCCATTCTTGTTGATCTCTGTCTTCTAAATCCTCAGATGAATCTGAGTTTATACGTGATACGACCTCATCCAAGTCCATTATTACACCATATGGCAGTTTTACTTCTCTTCGTAACTGATAGACAACAGGCTGCAGGGTGGCACAACTCAGACAACATGGGTTTTGGCATCAGACAGAGTTCAGCTCAGATTCTGGTGCCTTGATTTGCTGGTTGTGTGATCTGGGGAAATTAGATGACCCCTCAGAGCCTCAGTTTCTTCATCTGTAAAAGGGATAATGATACCCATATCTACAGTCTAGAAATTCTTACAATCTATAAGAATGGCTTTGAGGTGTTTAGCAGAGTATGTGACACATTGCAACGTTAGCATGCTAACCGCCTGCCTTTCTGGTGAATTAGCTTTTGCATTTTTTAGTATGAGGCCAAAAGTCTGGGACTGGACCAGAAATCTGGGGTTATAGGATTGGGCATGTCACTTTCCTAAATCAGGGTGGTTTCCCAGCTGTGAAGCAGCCCCAGCACCTGTGTCTCCGGGTTGATCGTATCCGAAGTGGCTCTTAGTTCTGTTAGCGGTAAGTACCTGCTGGGATCTTTCCCCTCTGGCATCTGCCAAGTAGAACAGCTGGCGTCGTGCCACTGGTGGGCTAGCAGGAATATCTGGTCTGCTGATACTTGTTCTTTGATCAACTGCACAACACTCTTCACCAGCCTTGTTAAGAACATTTCATATCCAGCCCTGGAATTGATTCAAGACCCAAATGCCCACCTCGACCTTCTCTTCGCAAACTAGGAGGTCACAGTGGACCCAAACAAAATGTTCAGGAGGTTTGTTTTCTCATGGGGTAGGGAGGTTACATCCAAGTGGACAAGCAGCTCTGACAGAGGCATCGGCCACAGGCTGATGGGAGATGTGGAGATGGCTCCCAGATACACAGTTCTGTGGTTACTGGCCAGTGAAATACAAATGGGCACTTCCCCCACAGAGAAGGAAAAAAGCAAGAAGTGTTGGGAAATCCAGTGGCCACACTTGTCACTTTTACTGAATGCCTATTTCTCCTTTGCCAGTGGTTATCTCATTCTCTTCTCCGCTGCCCCTCCCCCTCCGGAAATGGTGAAACAGGAAGGTCCAGGTATGTTCTGAACACAGCACTGAACAGGAACAAGGGCAGGAGGAGGGAGGGGAGAGGAATGAAGACTGACCAATACCAGGGAGGGAAAGCTACCAGCTGGTCTTCTCCTAAACAAAGACCAGCCACGGGCTGGCTTAAGCCCAGAGCTGCTGGGGCTAGGCTGGTGCTCCCCAGTGAGAATTTGTACTTAATATGGGCTGGGAGTCCTCTAGCTACCAGGCCTCCATTTTCTCATCTATAAAATGGACTCTCACTGTCTCTTGAGTATCCAGAGAGAGAAAAGGGACATAAACTGCTGATTGAAAGATAGCTTGTTGATTGGAAGACACTTCGCGCCTGGAAGTCAGTGGAGTGATAGAGCACCGAATCTGGAATGAAAGTCCCAGCTTTGTCATTCATTCTGTGTATCTTGGCACAAGTAGGTTGGCCTCTTGAAACCTCATTTTTCTCATGTACAGAATGAGGATAATAAAATAGCTCCACTGGCTGCCTCCTAGGGCAATGGCAAGATCCAAATGGAGGTGAGTGAGCCTTTGTCAAATGCAAAGTGCTTACCACAGGCCCCCTCAGGACAGGGAGACCACAGCTTGCCTTCAGCAAGCATCACTCTGCCAGGCATTGGGCTAACCACATCATGCACATTATGTCATTTCACCCTCCAAACAGCCCCATGAGTAGGTATTGCCATTATCCCCACTGTACATGGGCTCAGAGAGGTTAAGCTATTTGCCCAAAGTCACACAGTTAGGAAAGGGTGTAGCCATAATTCAAACCCAGTCTTGTCTCCTCCAAAACATCTGCCTTAACTAGTTTGCTTTACTGGTTCATGTGCCATTTGTTATCATCGATGCCATCAAAGACAGAGCCAGAACCACCAGCACAGGAAGGGCAGATGAAGATGACTTTAAGAGCTGAGCTTAGGGTCCCACAGCTATTTTCAGGATGAACTGTGACCTGGGTATCCATCAGCACCACTTCCCTTCCATCTCTTCTTATTGCTCTTCTGTGACCAGTGGGGTTCCGGTGTTTGGTTTCAAGGCCACCACCCTAACATTAGCCACGCATGCTGCAGTAGCCTGGTGAGCTCATCCTGGGAGCAGTTAGTGATCCCAGCCGAGCCTCCTCGTCTGGAGTGAGGCTGACGTCCTGTGAAGCCTCTGGGGAGGAGCTGTGGGACCTCTTGGGTTATCAGCAAAACCAAGGAAGAATGAAGTGAAAAGCTCCTAATTACTCCTCTGACCTATTATTATCCACCCACCCCCTGAAAAATGAGGTCAGTCCCACAGCCTGCATATTAAGTGAGAATGATTTGCCCATCTCATAGTCATGCAAAACACTCAATTTAGCTGTCACCTACTGGCTGCCTCTACCCCATGCCAGGCACTTTAGCTCTCCCAATCTTCATAGCATAAACTGCTGATTGAAAGATATCTTGTTGGATTTTACAGAGGAGGAGGGTCCTGGAGGTTAAGGACCCATCCAAGGTCACACAGCTGCTAAGAACTGTGACCTTAACAAGAGGTGCCCATGATAATCAAGCTAACCAGTCAGCTGAAATAACTCAGCCCAAAGCAAAGAAGCTTGATTTTTTTTTTTTTAACTCCTTAGTTTATAAGTCAGCTGACTAGTAGAATTACCTGGGGAGCTTTTTAAAATCCCAAAGGCCAAGCTGTCCCCCAGGCCAATCAAATCAGAATTCCTGGGGTAGGACTCAGGCATTGGTATTTTTCAAACTTTCTCTGGTGATGCCAGTGTGCAGCCAGGGTTGAGATCCCTGATGTAACCAGTGCAGTTTGTAAGGTGGATGAAAGACTCAATCCGAGACTAGGAATGGGATTTATTAATAGTAATTGTTAATAACAGCTAACGGGGGGCCGCACTGTGAAATTCCAGGGGCCCCATTCATAGTTTAATCTATAAGAGAGAAGCCTTGGGGTTGTGCAGTGCACAACTTACCTTTTGCTGTATGTGGCTGCCCCAGTAGCCAGCACTTAGAGACTTTGACTCTGTGCTAGGCACTTGCCAAACACCTTGCAAGTATCACCTCATTTATTTTGCAACACCCTCATGAAGAAGGGTGCTGATCAGCTGAGCCCCTATCATACCTACTCAACTCTGCTGTTCTAGTGGAAAACAGCCATAGACAATAAGTAATGAGTGGACATGGCTGTGTTTCAAAGAGTTATGTTTGGTTCAAAAGCTATAGTTTGCAAACTACTGCTGCAGAGGGCAGGTAAACTTGCCCAAAGCTAAGAAGGGGCAGAGCTGAAATTCAATCCAGGTCCTAATGGCTCCTAACATCCATACACCTAGACTTCATTCTGCATTTCTTTGACAAGCAGTGAAGGACATTCACTAGCCACTTAACTTTCTCCTCAATCCACCTGTTCCTCTCCCTTGCCAGCTCTTCTTTTGGATATCCATGTTTTTTTCTTTTCAGAGATGACCTAATGCTCACTTCACCTCACTTTGCCCATAGTAGCCACTTCCCCCAGAGTCTGGGATCTCTTAGGACACCCCAGCAGGCTGAGAGACCTGGCGAGAACAGCCCTGAGAATGGCCTCTACCTCCGCCCAGGAGGCCCAGCTGACCCCAGGAGCGCCCAGATTTTCTTGGCCAAGCATCTGCGCTTTGTTGAGCAGCCTCTTGTGTTCCAGCATCTATGTGAAGGTCTTGCAGAGGCCACTTTTGATTAACCTAAGAGGCAGGAAGGCTGGCTCAGCCACTCTGTAAGCCCTGCCACCTCATACGCACGCACGCGTCCACAAATCTCACACATGTTGTTTGCTGGAGTTCACATTAACTGGCAAAGGCAGCGTTTTTCCCAGCCTGCAGCTCTGGGCTGAAGAACCAGCCACATCTTTTCAGTATCCCTGGTCTCAGGGAAACACCAACCCCCGCAGCTCACCGCTGATTTCATTTAAAAAGAAGGGGCGGTGCGCAGAGAGGGGTGCAGGGTGCCAGAGCAGATCTTTGAGCCAGAGCTACTCACCGATTGGACCTGGGGTGCAAGATTGGATACATTATTTGAAGGTCCCAGTGCAAAATGAAACTGCAGGGACCTTCTCAGAGCGACCCAGAGTGACTGAGTCCCAACCCAACAGTGGGACCTGGCCCAGGGGCGGCAAACCCATTGGCTAGCTGGTGACCCGAAGGTTCTCAGCCTGGCCAATCAGATGTTTTTTCCTCTGGAATTTAACCTTGAGAGACAGAAACTGCCCCATTGGCCATGAAAGAAACTAAAGTCATATAAAAAATTTCCCAAACCTGCTGACAGTTTTCCTCCACACAGCAGTGAGAATGACCTTTTAAAAATCAAATCAGACGCGCTCTTTCCCTGACTTGAACCCACCCGTCCACCCTCACTCCACTCTCGCCGTCGCTCGCTCACGCCACTGCAGGCACACTATGCCTTTTTGTTCCCTGAACAGACCAAGCTTGTTCAAGGTACATGAGTCACACATGCTATTCTCTCTGCCCCCATACAGCCTTCCTCCTCCCTCTCAACCATTAGATCTTAAATGGCATCTCCTCAGAGAAGCCCTCCCCTGCACCTGGCTGCAGGTGGGTCCTCCTGTTGGTCTCTATCCCAGCCCCCCTAGTTCCTTCAGCGGGCTCCTCTCAAGTTGTAATCGTTTATTTTTATAGGTTTGTGTACATGTGTACTGTCTGCCTCCATAGAAGAATGTCGGCTCTGTGAGAGTGGAAACCTTGCCTTCTTAGTTCACCTCTGTGTGTCCAGTGTCTACCACAATACCTGGCAAATTATAGGAACTCAAGCATATTGTAAAATGAATAACTTTATTATTGTGTATTTTCTCGGTGGTAATTCCTGTTATGCAGGGGCTCTTGGTTTTGTGTACTTATTTTGTATCTGGCCACATTATTGAACTATCTCATTTATTCCAAATGCTTTTCTGTTAATCCATTTGGGAATTCTAGGTATATGGTGATAGCTTATGTAGATATTAATTCTGCCCTTTTCTTTTCAAGTTATACAACTTATTTCTGTTTCCTGCCTTATCGCTTTGGCAACACACAATAGTGCGACTGGTGAAAAGTATGAAGCTCTGAAAGGTTTGGGGCACAAAGAGACTACGGACATAAAGAGTAGCCAGGAGCTGCAGCAGTTATTTAAGTGTGGTGTGATAATGGCCTAGCTAGGATGAGAGCTAAGGACATAGGAAAGAAAGAGTGTAGCTGAGAATTATTCAGATAAACAATTGGTGGGATTTGGTAATTGGAAAAGGCAGCAGAAGGAGGAACAATTCTCAAAACTCTAATCTGACTCAGGGTATTCTAATGCATTGGCTCCCAGACAACTTAATCCACAGACTGAGAAAATATCCATGTCTCTAAACAGGGAGGGAACTGATGAGGCCAACTGTTTATTTTGTCAAGTGCCCATTTTTAACTAAATACTATCACGATCATTTTTTAAGGACCAAAAAATTAGGAAGGCTATAACCTGGAAACAAACAGCTTCATGAAAAAGAGAAGAAAAGAAATTAGAATTCTCATTTTAGAAAGAGTTCTGAGAATGTGAATTCAAGAAAAAAAAAATTAGTAGGCATGTTTTTATGCTCTGACACTTTATCTGGCTACATCCAAAATATCTTATAATAATTAACACTTTTTCCAGTTTACACAGCACCTTTACAAATATGTTCTCACTTAATCTTCCTAATAGCACCCTGCAATGGGAAATAATAGAGATGCTAAACATGTACCTGGCGTGCAACCATTTGTAAAGCATAGTCTCTCCTTTGATGCCTACAGTCCCTAACATGTCACCTTGCAATTTACACCTCATCAAACCCCCTTGTCCTGTATTTTCCAACCCCCCTGAGCTATTACCCACTTCCAGGTTTTTGCACAGACCACCATCCCTGTCTAGTTTACTTGGAGAACGCCTGTAAAGAAAAAAGACAAAAAAACACTCAGGCAGAGAATGGCTTTCATCTTCTTCCCAGTGGGGCCAGGGGGTGGGGGAGAAGTGAGGGTCTGTTCATAGGCCATTGTGGTCCTCAAGAGAGGGGACTGAAGCCTAGTAGGTGATCTGGGGACATAGCCCCTCAGTTGCTACATGGAAACTACATGCCTTAAGGCACTGGTTTCCCCAAACCAACCTCTGCGAGCCTCAGTTTCCTCATCTATACAACCTCAAAGTTTCTATTATCAATTCCCAACAACTGTTAATTGAGTGTCTACTACATACCAGACCAGACACTTCCAGTGCCTGGCATATAGTAGAGGTTCAACCTCAGAAAAGCAGAACTCATGAAAGGGGTAGAGCCAATGCCTAAATTTTCACTCAATTTACTATAAGCAGCTAGTGGCCAGGCTGTGTCACCTCCTTGAGATTTTTTTCTTAAGAAGTCGCTCTATTTCTCTCTCCCTCCCTCCTTCCCTCCCTCCTTGCTTTTAGGCACTTCAAAGATATGTAATCAGCTTGTAGAGGAGGGAGCCCTGGATGTTCAGTCAATTGATGAATTTCAAGCTGCTATGGTGAAAGTGAGGCCATCAAGAAGCCAGACATCTGCATTAAAGATGACAACCATCCCTTTGTAATTAGAGACATAGCAGTCTCAGGATTTCATACTCTCTTCTTTGATCTGGAGAAAGAGAAAAGCTGAAGGCTTCCACAGGGGAATTTGGAATTATAGATAGGGAAGTTGGACAATAGGGGTGATATTCTCTTTAATCACTGCATTGATCCAAATTAACTTTAACAAGTACATATTGCTCTTTTTAAATATTTCTTTTTATGATACGAGCTCATTGAAAAACAGAAACTTAAACATAATTTCTTTTATAGGAGGGAAATTGTTTTTTCAAAGTCAGGCCAAAATCATTTGCACGTGTGTCAACCCATATTTTGTAACCAAGTAGCACTTAACCTCTCTACCCCCCTTTACAAACATCATTACGACCCACTTTACAAACCACTTTACGACAACCCTGTGCACAGGTTCAATTATTTCTATCTCACAAAAGAAGAGACTAAGGCTCAGAAAATCAGCTAGCCTACCTAGGGCTGCACAGTAGCAGGAAGCCAAGGTCCACCTAACACCAAACCCTTGCCCTTCAGCTGTGGCCACAGGGATGGATGAGATTGTGGAGCCAGCTCTGACCAACTCTCCCACCTGTCTCTACAGCTTCGATGTACTCAGAAATCCAGAGGGAGCGAGCAGACATCGGGGGCCTGATGGCCCGGCCGGAGTATAGAGATTGGAACCCAGAGCTCATCAAGCCCAAGAAGCTGCTGAACCCCGTGAAGGCCTCCCGGAGCCACCAGGAGCTGCACAGGGAGCTGCTCATGAACCACAGAAGGTAGGAATGAAACTCGGCTGCCCCAGCCTGGCAAAGCACCTCCTCAGGCCTTCTGGGACTTGGGCAGATGCCCCTCATGCCTGGTGATCATCCTGGGGCTCCTGGAGACTTGAGGAAGGCTGAGGGTGCCCCACGTGGTCACCAGCAGGAAACGTGAAGGTCTAAAAGCCCTGTTTGCCCAGCCAGCTACCCACTTTGTTCCTGCCCTCCATGTACATTTACTGAGCGCCTAGTATGTGCCAGGCACTGTGCCAGACTCGGGGGTACAAGAAGGAATGTTCCTGCCCTGAGAGAGGGACTGGATGCATACCCAGGTGCTTTGATGGGGTATGCTCTCGGCAGATGGATGAGCATGTGCAAATGGACAGGAAACAGGGCAGCTCAGTGCAGATGGGGCATAGATTGTGTGGTAGGCCAGAGGAGACATGTGGACCTGGTAAGGGTCTCAAGCAGGGGTTTCACAATCCTGGAGGGGGCGTGAGTGGCACAGGGAGGCTGGGGGATGCAATGAGAGAGGCAGGCTTGAGGTGGAAAAGGGGAGAGGAAAGCCAAGCCTCCCTCCCCTCCCAGGCTTGGGAAATATCCCCCAGTTTACCAGTGCTGGGATGAAGGCTACGGTATCTGCGCAGCTCCCTCTGCT
Source organism: Pteropus medius (assembly GCF_902729225.1). Lineage (NCBI taxonomy): Eukaryota > Metazoa > Chordata > Mammalia > Chiroptera > Pteropodidae > Pteropus > Pteropus medius. The sequence goes on from NW_024355327.1 coordinate 2,737,964, forward strand.
GGCTGCTTCTAGTATTGGTGCAAGCTGTGATTTTCATTCTCGTTTTCAGCTGTGTAGCATAGACCTTCCAGCAGATAACATTTAGTATCCTCGGTGTTGTTTGCTTTGTTTTTTTTTTACTTACTATATGAGTATTTGTCTGATTGTCTTTTAGAGTCATCACTTTTAATGTCAAAAACGTCACTACAACAAAAAAAAATCCTAAAGACAAATCAGGGGAAATATTTGCAATATAAATAACAGATAAAAATTAATATATACATATCTCTTATAAATCTGTAAGGAAAAAATGAAAAAAGATAGATATAGTTAGTTCACAAAAGAGGAAATGCAAATAGCTGGTAAACATCTCAAAAGCTGTTTGATGTGGCTAATAATCAAAGAAACAAATGAAAACTAGATATTATTTCTTGTCTACCAGATTCTCAAATACAAAAGGATTGTATGATTATGGTGGGGCGAAATAGATGGCCTTGTACACCACTGACAGAAGTATAAATTAGATAACATTTTCAAAGGGAGGTTGGGCACATGGAAATATGTGTCTAAAATTTTTTAAAAGAGCCTGACCCAGCAGTTTCACCTCTAGAAACCTATCCTGAGAAAATAACTTGAACTATCATAAAACCTGTTCTCTACAGACAGGCCTGGGTGCCGATCATCACTCAGCCCCATCATAGCTATGACTTGGACTGGTGTCTTAAGTCCTACGAGCCTCACTTCCTTTTTCTGTATAATGGAACAGTTATGGTTCCACCTCCCAAGCCTGCTAGGAAGATTGTACGAGATAATGCTGTAGGTTGGCACTACACTGTGCAGCCCTGAGGCTGGGGTGGGGGAAGTTGGCGTCTCCTGATGACTTCCCGCACCCCAGGGGCCTGGGTGTGGACAGCAAGCCGGAGCTGCAGCGTGTCCTGGAGCACCGCCGGCGGAACCAGCTCATCAAGAAGAAGAAGGAGGAGCTGGAGGCCAAGCGGCTGCAGTGCCCCTTTGAGCAGGAGCTGCTGAGACGGCAGCAGAGGCTGAACCAGGTGGGTGGGAGGCACCTAATCCCAGCCTACTCTTCCTCTAAGAATGTCTCCTGGCCCAGGGAAGAGCTGTGCCTGTGGCCACAGGTGGCAAAAGGGAGGAGGTTGAGCAAAATGAGGACTGGACCCTGAATTCACCACTGGCTTGAGTCCTCACCCTGCCGCTGTGTGACTTTGAGTCAGTGGCTTACCCTCTCTGAACCTCAGTTTCCTCCCTGGCCCAATCTATTGCATGTTGATTCTGATTCCTTTTCACAACTGCCCTGTACACAAGGTGGCATTCCCATTTTCGAGATGAGGAACCTGAGGCCCCGATGAGGTAAGCACTTTGAACGAGGCTTCACAGGGAGAACTTAGTCTCATGCTCTGTCTCCCCAGCTACGAGGCTGGTGGCAAAACTGAATCCTGGTTCTGTTTCCCCAGAGAGAACGCTTGGTCCAAACCCAGTGGCTTTTGAGACTTGGAATTCTGCTGGCGCCACTCATTTCACACCTCTGCTTTTCTCTCCTTCAGCTGGAAAAACCACCAGAAAAAGAAGAGGACCATGCCCCTGAATTTATTAAAGTCAGGGAAAACCTGCGGAGAATCACCACGCTGACGAGTGAAGAGAAAGTGCTGTAGAGCTGGCTGTTGGAGCTCCAGTCACCCCGCAGCGCCCCCTTGGCCCCCACACCTTCCTCCATTCCTTCTGTATCTGGCAGCCCCAGGCCTTGGGATATCTGTGATGGTCATGCTTGCTCCTGTAAAAATGCATTGCCTCAGAGGGCCTGCCTGCCCCCCTCAAAGCTGGGGTCCCTACGCTCCCAGGATTTTCCTTCTGAGCACTCGCCCCTCCTTTTCCAAGATGAAGCCACTGCTGGGAAACTTTCGCAAGGCACATCTCCCTGAAGGGGCTTCCGAACCCTGATGAGATTTTTGTGGCAAAGTTGAGAAGGAGGGACAGGGGCCTCCTTGGTCTGACTAGTTCTCCGTTCTCCCCAGGCCCCATGGGGCCCTGCTTCTCTGGGCAGCCCAAAGGAAAGGTCTCATAGAACTTTGCTGCCCCTGGTTTTACTTTCAGTCAGGTGTGGGGCAACTAAAGGGAACATCTCGGGATACCTGCCTTGAAAGGCAGCCGAGGAGAAAATGGTTCAAGTTCAGTTGTCCTTGGTGAGGAAGGGCAAAGCAGCCCACAGGTGGGCTTGTGGCCCACATCATGCCCAGTGGGAAGGGTACTAAGAAAGACAGCTTCTAAGGGTTTGCCAGCCTTTCCCCCACATCTATGCTTTTACAGTATTATCTCCTCTCCGCAGACCTCCCTGTCCAAGCCTTGTAACCGTACCTACCTAGAGCTGCAGCCTTCCTGCTCCCAGAGTCTTGTACAGTGCTTCTCAAACTTTATTGTGCCTATGAATCACTGGACATCTTGTTAAATTACAGCTTCTGATTCAGGACATCTGGGGTAGGGGCTGAGATTCTGCATTTCTAACAAGCTCCTAGGCTCCTGGTCTGAGGACCACACTGTAAGCACAGCAGCGAGGCTGGAGCATCCAGGGGCGCTAAATATTGGAAACATGAATTGTGAAGCCATCTCTGCCCCCCAACTCCCATAGACTTCTGCCTTGAGGGTTCCCACCCACCTCTGCAGCCCCCAGGCCTCTTTATTATCCAGCCCACTCCAGGGATCCCAGGCCTCAGAAGACTTTTAAAGTTTAGCAAATTGTGTCAGGTTTGTGATTGTGGTTTTCGCCAGAGATGTATATAATTGCCAACCTGTATTTCTCACCATGCTGCTGTGATGCAATTCTAGCCAAAAAGGGGGGGTGGCGTAACCTTTTCCTAAAGCCTATGGAAATATAGCAAATATACCATGATTTCCAATAGGCTTCTGGAAATACAAACAGTGGTTTGAAGACCCCACAGCCACCCTTATGGACTGGCCCCTTCGAGCTTTCATTTTCAGCCTCTGATCCTGAGACCCACCCCTTACCTGGTTTCTATCACCTGGGCCAGCTTCAGTGACTTCACTGCTTCTTCCTCAAAAATCCCTCCATGAGAGACCAAATGGTAACCTTCTGCTTCTATCCCATTTAAAAAGATTTAGAGAATAAACCAGGCCTGTTTCTTTTTCCCCTGAAAAATAAAACCCCTGCCTCTAGCTCTATAAATCTGTCATTTAAGATGACAGGGCAGTGCCGGAAAAGCGTTTTTTTATCCCCCAAAACTGCCAGAAAGAGCTGCCGCTGGGGTGCTGTTTGATTCTTGGACCAAAGGTGGGAACTACAGGAGGAAAGGGGTCATCCTGGTCTTCCTCCTAATTGGGTGAGTTGAGGGTGACCAAAGCCATCGTCCTTTCCCTGTGTATGGTGCCAGCAAAGGGGTGTAAATAGAGACATGCATCTGTGTGTGTGCACGCATGAGTGTATGTGTTTAAGTCAAGTTCTAAAAGGCTCTTGAAGGTGACTGTCTTAGAATGTGGAAATGCTGTTTTAAATGTCTGCCAGGTGACAGTGATGCTAAAGATGCACCATCCTTAATAAAGACCACCACTTCCCTAAAGAAGCCACCTTGGTGGGGGTCTATTTGTTGTTCATACATGTGAAAAGAAACAAGACAGAGTGCCTAGGCTGGAGTAAGACCCTCTGAGGGAATGCTTGGGGTTTCACTCAGTACTCGCCAGGGATGCTCCATGGAAGCAGCAAGTCATGGAGACAAAGCCCCAGAAGAAGGGACCTCAAATACCACGTTGTCCAGCGGAGCCATGGCAGACACCCTTGTTCACTCCCCAGTGATCAGTCCCAACTCCTCTCTATTCACCTCCCTCTGTAGAGGTTGTAAATCCAGATTCTCACTGTTCTAGCCTTCTTTGCAGCTTAGGGTGAGCATGTAACCAGGTACGGCCAGTGAAATTTAAGAGGAAGTCCACAGGGACTTCTGGGAAAGATTATGCTCTCCTGATCAAAGAGACATGGGTAACACCTCTCTGACCCTCCCTTTTTCCTGCTTTGATTGAGGATGTGATGCCTGGTGCCACAGCAGCCATCTTGCTACAATGAGGAGAAGGCCAAGAGCCTCTCAAGGACATTGACCCTATCATCATTTGACCAAGCCAATGCAGCAGCTATCTTCCTCCAGAATTCTTGTAAATAAAAATAAATCCCTCTTTATTTAAGCCACTATGGTCGGTCTCTGTTACTTCCAGACAACACTCCTAACTGACATAGCAGGTCAGCTCTGCTGCTCAGAATTGCCTTTAGATTGTACTGAAAATCCAGATTCCTCTTTTGCATCAAAAACCTATTGGATTCTCCAGCAGCAGTGCCTGGGATCTGTTTTTCTACAGCTTCTCCATATAGCCTACATGGTACCAGTCTAAAAACTGGAATTTAGATATCACTAATCCATACATCAATCAACAAATATTTGTTGAGTGCCTGCCCTGTGCCAGGAAGCATGCCGTGTGCTAGGGGCACAGTGGGAAACAAAACATCTGAATTTTGCAGCAGCCTCCTCCTAACTTCTGCCCCTGCCCCGTTCAGCCTACTCTCAACAGAGCAGCCAAATGATCCCGTTAAAATCTAAGGCAGATCGTGCCACTCCTCTACACAGAGCCTTCCACTGGCTCCCAGGAGAGTCCTTCCTATGGCCTAGAAGGTTCTATATGTCCAACTCCCTCTTCAACTCTGGCCCTATTCTCACTGCCCTCCCCATCACTCACGCAGCTCCAGCAAGCCTGGCCTCCCCATCACACCCACCAAGCACCCTCCACCCGGCACCTTTCGCCTGCTATTCCATGGCCAGGAGTGTTCTTCCCTCGGAGGGCCACGCAGCCCACTCCCTCACTTTCTTCAGGTCTTTGTTCATGTTCTTGCTAAACAAGGAACCCTTAGTCACCCCATCTAAAATCTCAGCATCTCCTACGCATTTCCTATCCCTTCTTTCCTCGCTTTATTTTTCCTTCTTTCCATTTATCACCATCTAACATGTTATATATTTTACTTATTGATCCTGTCTCTCTTAACAATAATGTCAGCACCATGAGGGCAGAGGTTTTTATCTGTCTTGTTTATTGTTGATTCTCAAGTGGCCTCCCTCCTTCTTCCTTCCTGGCTCACGTAAATCTGGCAGAGTGGGCCCCAGAAACAAGAATCCCACGCCCATTCCACTCAAAACTTTAAGAAAAGACAATGCCCATATAGAGCATAGGGCATATAGTAGGTGCTCCATAAATGTCTGTTGAATGAGTGAGTGAGAAATCCTTTCTACCCCTTCTGCTGCTGCAATATACCCAGCCTCCTCCCAAGTTCAGCCCCTCCCATCCCCATCACCCACCTGCCTCGTTCCTCCACGATTTTGACCCAGGCCCAGAGATGTCAGTTTGGTCCAGAAGCTTTCCTTTGGCCTCTTGGGCTTTTGTCAGTACACCTGAGATCTACTGGCATTTGTGCCTGCAGGACACACACCGGAGCTGCATGGCTCCTACACACCACTCTCTGGGCCATCCCCCAGTCCTAGACACCTTGGAGAAAAAAAGGGCTGCTGCAGGAGCCCCAACATCAGACCCCGCCCTAAATGAGGAGCCAAGAGTAGCTAGCCCTATCTTCACATGCTCTCACACCCACCAGACCAAAGTCTTGCTCGGGGTTTAGAGAGCACCCTCTTCGATGGGAGACCAGTACAAAACCCAGGAGAGAGAGGGAGAATGAGGAGACCTTCCCTCCCTGGTTCTGCGGTGTGTGCTCCTGTGGGTGCCCTCAGATCCTAGTAGCTTTGAAGGGTACCCTTGCCACACTTTGAAGGGTACCCTTGCCACAGGCCCTGTCTGATTCTGGCCCTGTCTGATTCTGCTCAGCCTTACCAGTCCCAACCCTGAGCTATGCACATAGTAGGTGTCTGAAAGGTTGTGAATGGGTGTCAGTAATGATTATTCCATTTGTGGAAGACCAGTAATGTCACCACCCATGACAATACAGTATCATCATCCGCATTTTACAAATGAAGAAACCAAGTCTTGGGTAAACTTAAGTTAAGGGACTTGACAAGTCACAAAACAATGCCCGGGGAGAGATGAGAATTGTCTGTCTGCAAAGTCCGTGTTTTTTCTATATAGCCAGGCCTTGCTCTTAGAAGGGACTCAGAGGAGGCCCCCTGTGCCATCCTGATCTTTGTCATAAGATTCGGGAACACATTCCCCCTTTCATTTGTCATTTGTCCATCTGAACTTGAAGGATTTGACCTCCGCCTATAAAAACAGATTCAGGCCGACATAGACTGACATGTGTCCTAGAGTGAGGACCGTCTACGCACTGCCACGGCCCCACCCCTGATGTCACATCCCCATCCCCAAAGCCACCAGTCTGTAGGGCCAACCAATAGACTGGAATCTCCCTGTGTGGTGGTGCTCGGCCTCCTTGCAGGACTGGACCTATGGCTGATGTTTCAGCAACCCCCAAAACCCACCAATCCTTGAACACTTTGCTCCCCCAAGACCTTGTCTTTATGGTGCCCCCTTTTGCTGGGCTTTTGAGGGTAAAGAACACAACCTTCACCTTCCCAGGGATTACCTGCTCTCATCTCAGCCTGTTGCAATTACTTGAATTGATAATTGCCTGGCACTCACCCAGAGAAGACTCAGGGCTGGGCTTGTTTTCCAAAACTGCCCCTTTTGTTCAGTGTGCCCGTCTACTTCCCAGAAAGGACTTGTGGACAGGCAAGCCAGGACTACCCAGTCAAGGACTGCGGCAACTCCCCTGGGCTGGCTGGCACCCAAGTGGGTGCCTGACCTTAAAGGCAAGGCCAGTGTCAGGCTTGTTCTGTGCCCAGGCCTGGATCCAAGCCCCAGGACTGCCAGTCAGTATTTGTCACAAGCCTGGACAATTAGCTGGACCACATTTTCCAGATGTATGGCACAGATAATGATATCTGTATTTATTGAATATTTAGTGTCTTGCCAGGGACTGAGCTAAATATATAAATTTGCTCATCCGCCCCCGCCCCGAGACTGTCATTACCTCCATTTTACAGGTGAAGAATCCAAAGTTTAGAAAGGCAAAGCTGCTGCCCAAAGGCACACAGTCAGCAGGCGGTGGAAGCGAGATGTGAACCCACATGTGCCTGACTGGAGCCCACACATTTATTCTGGCAGCATTTGCTGGTGGAGGCTGCAAGAGGATGTTTTGCAAAGCACCCACATTTAAGCTTTCCCATCTGTTGCCAGAAACATTCTGCAAGCATGCTGAGGCAAAATGGTCTTCCTCCTTCCTCCTTCCCAGTCAGCAGGTGGCCTGGCCCACTGCAATCTGGCAGAGTGGGCCCCAGGGACAAGACTCCAGCCTCAGACCACTCATGGCTTTGAAAAAGACAGTGGCCAAATGGGACACAGGGGTCCACGTGCCTGCCCTTGGCCCAGTACGTTCGGAGAAGGAGCAGGAAAGAGAAAAACATGCATTGAGCACCTACTATATGGCTGGTAAGTCCTGAAACATGAGAGAACAAAGCGTCTAGCCTGGGCCTGGCACATTTCAAGGGATAGAAGTTTCTTCTCCCTCTTTCTCTCTCCCCTTTAAGGATATCTTAACAGGTGGCACAACATGGTTGTTCCCAGGCTACAAAGTCAGACAGACTTCAGATTTGGGGGTGGAATAGAAGATCCAGCTCTGCTACTTGCCAGATGACCTTGGACAAGTTATTCAACATCATTGAGTTTCTCACTGTTAAATGAAGGTTCCAATGGTACCAGCATCACAGAGTGTTGAGAGAACTGAGTTAACAGATATAAAATGTTTGGCAAGGGCCGTGCACATGGACAGCACTCAATAAAAGTTAATTATCATCTTCCCTTTCCTCAGCAGTTCCATTCTGTCATATCTGTCACTGACCTGACCCCTCCAAGTCCTATTTCTACTTGTTTATTTCTCTTAGTCTCTAATCTTGTCTGGCTTCAATCATTCCTTCACAGCTGATCACCCTAAGACCCTCTGCCTTTCTCTCGGTCCTCATTTTTAGGGGAGGTATCACCCCATACTTTATTACACACCACACCTTCTCCATCCCCAGCAGGTCCTGCTGGGATTGGGGGGCCTGGGCCCCATGGGTCCCCTGTTGCTGTTGGCAGTGGGTGTACACAAGATGGTGAACAGGGGAGGTGGCTTGACCCTACTGTTCAGAGAGATGGGCAATTGTTTACTTTCTCTTTGCCATGGTTTTCACATCTTGATTATCTTGAGATGAAGATCCTGATGGCCTTTTAAGTATTTGATCGGGCTCCCCAGTCCCAGCAGGACCTGCTGGGTAATTTCTCAAAGCTTGGGTCCTGCTTCTTCCTCAAAACACAAGTTGGACACTACTTTGGACATGGTGGAGGGCTGTCAGGCCCCTTAGTAAGCAAACACCCCAGATCACAGATGGGGACACTGAGACCCTGGGGAGAGGTCACCTACCCAGAGTCACTGCATCTTAGAAGTCCTGCCATGATAGGAGCCGCAGGTCTCCTGACTTCTTTCTCGACTTTGTACAAATGAATTGAAAGCCAGTCTTTATCATCAGAAGACCTGGCTCAAATTCCAGTTCTGTAATCTACTTATTGTGTAAACGGGGCAAGTGACGCACCTCTCCGTGTTTGTTTTCTCCTACGCAAAACCGGGTGATGTAGCCCACTCTCCAGGGTTGCTATGCAATGGAGGTGAGGGAACCTATAAACATCCCCTCCCCCGCTGGCTCCCTGAAATCTGATTCCCCTCTGGATCCCACCCCAAGAAGTGCTCAATGCACCACGATGTTCCAAAAATATTCGTCTGGGGATTGATGGGTAGGGTGGTGTGGATACTAATGCTAGCCAAAAACAAGCCAAATTTTAGAGCAGAAACATGGAGAGAGAGGAAACTGATTCATCTCACATAGCAACTCTTTCTCAATAGGACCATCTGAAAGGAGCCTTTTAAACTCCTCGGAATTCCTGAAGGGTGCAAGATGGCAAGAGCTATCAGAACAGATCAGGAAAGGTGGCAGAAAGACCGAGACCACTTAGGAAACACAACTGAGTATACAACTTTTTGGCACAAGTAGTTCCAAAGGAATCCCCAGCTTTGAGATGGAAGACTGGATCCCATGTTGGGGCATGCAAGGGTGTACAAATAGGGTGGACACACACACACACAGCGTACACACACACACACACACACACACACACACACACACTGCACCTACTTTAAAAGCTCCAGAGTCCTTCCTCAAGCTTGGCTATGCCCTTGGGGTTGAGAATCCTGGTGGCTCCTGCCAACTGTTCATTCATTCATCCACCCTGTATTTGTTGGACCCTCCTTGGGCCAGGCCCTGGGCTAGAGTTGAAACTGCATTGCTGACCATGAGCAACATAGTCCTTGTTTTCATTTGTGACTTAGACAAAAACCAATAGTTAAAAAATTAGCCACCAAGGTTGTGGTATCTTTTTCTATCACCACTTGTGACACCAAATATGAGATTTTCCATATCAACAACCAATTCTCCAATTCTCCAGCACCAACTGGGTATCCAACAATTCATCTCAATTCGACACTAACTCTTGGAATTAGTGCAGAATCTACAAGTTCAGGGCTCAGTCCCACAAGACTGCCCCCACTTCAGACACCAATTGCAAATCCTAGGGCCACCCATACTTCTGACCTACAAGCTATAAATTTAGGAGTTCCCACACCCCCCTCCATGGGTTCTAATTTGCTAGAAAGACTCAGAGAACTCAGAAAAGCACTTTGCTGAGGATTACCCCTTTATTTAAAAGGATACAATTCAGAAACAGCCATGTGGGAGGGACACATAGGACAAGGTATGGGGAGCAGCATGGAGCTTCCACGATCTTTCCCAGCACACCACCCTCCCAGCACCTCCATGTATTCGTCAACCCAGAAGCTCCCCGCACCCTAGTGTTTAGAGATTTTTATCATGGTTTCATTATGTAGGTATAATTGATTAAATCATTGGCCACTGGTGATTAGCTCAATCTCCAGCCCCTCTCCCCTCGGTAGAGGTTTGGGGATGGGGGAGCTAAAAGTTCTAACCCTCAGATTAAGTCTTGGTCTTTCCAGCAATCAGCTCCCTTCCTAAAGCTATCTAGGGACCCCCAGCCATAAATACAAAAGACAATCTTATCACTTAGGAGCTCTGTGCCAGGAACTGGGGGTCAATGACCAAATGGTTATTTTTTATTAGACCATAAGGAGCAAAATCTCGGAGCTAAGAAAACAGGTCCAAGAGCTCCTAATCCAGACTGGGATGACTCCCCGAGAAAGTGTTAACATTTCTGGTGAGATGAAAAAGTAAAAAGGAGCCAGACAGGAAAAGCAGGAGGGCCCTGGGGACAGCAGGAGCAGGAAGAGGGCAAGAAGGGTTAAAGTTCAAAAAAGTTATAAATTCATTAGAAGTGGTCGTGAGTACCCTGTGTAGGTTTTCCTGCTCATTCCTACTGTGATCACCTGCTTCCCTAATAGCCCCTAACCCCAGCTGGAAGCTTCTCAAGTGCAGGGGACTAGTCTAGTTTAGTTTTGTTTTGTTTCCTGCTGTAGGTACCCCAGTGCTTAGATGGCACTCAAAAATATGCGTTGATGAGTAAACAAATTGATGCATCCTGTACAACCAGCGGTGTCACACGGCTGCCCCAGAATTGGATATTCCACCATTAAATATCATTCCTGGGAATTAAGAAATTCTCTTATGGGGAGCAAGAAAATAGTAATAATCTCAAATTACAAGTGCTTGGGGCTTAAAGCTTATCAAGAGCTCTCCTTTATACTCTGTGAGTTAACAGACAAAGGAAAGGAAGCTTTGAGAGGTGAAGTAACTCAGAGTCACACATCCAGGATGTGAATGCAGGTCTCTGGACTCTGGGTGGGGGCTATGGGGTTTCTTTATACAGAGCGCAAGTGTGTGCATTCTATCAGGACCAGGCTCTGGGAGGCAGGGCCAGACAGGCAGGGAGAGGGAGAGAAAGGCTGGGGTTCAGTAGCTGGCCCTCGCTGAGCTGCCCAGCCAGCTTCATGCTAAGCTATTAACCTGCTTCACCTTCATAGCAATCCTCCCTGGGTAGCCCCAGTGCTGGGCATTGCATGTCACCTGCGGGAAATGGGTGGAAGGGAGTGGAGGGGACAGGAGAAAACAAGCAGTGAACTCAGCAGGAAACTGCTGAGAGCTGAGAGCCAGCCAGGCAGTGCCACCTCTCTAGGGGAGGAGAAAGGGGCTGGGCCACTGACCAGAAGCGGCCTAAGGCTAGAGAGGCCAGGCCAGGCCTACAGTGTGGACACAAGACAGAGGTGAGTCAGGCAAGCCGGGCTGAGGGTCAGGGGAGGTACTGGGAGACCTCTGAGGACTGGACCACCTGGGTGATGGCCTTCCCCGCAGCTCCCGGTGACCGGTGACCAAGCACTGCTTTCTTTCATTTGATACTTGTTTACTACACAGGACCTTTCAGCCAGGCCCTGTGCTAAATGTCAGAGCTACGGCATGAATGTGACAAAGATCCCTGCCTTCTTGGAGTTCACCATCTAATGAGGGAAGACGACAATTAACAAAAACATAATCGATAAGTAAATTGTCTTGTATGTTAGGACAAGTGAAAAGAGAAAAATTAGCAGAGCGAGAGGGATTAGGAATGCCGAGGGAGGGGTCTTGGGATTTTCCAGAGAGTGGTCGAGTGTGCCTCACTGAGAAGGAGACTGATCAAAGACTTGAAGGAGGTAGGTAATTAGGAAGCCGAAGACATCCAGGGAAAGAGTGTTCCAGATAGAGGACAAGGCCTTGGTAGAGGCAGTGGGGGATGGGGCATCAGCGTGCTCTAGCACAGCAAGGAGGCAGCAGCAGTTGGAGTGGAGATGATGCAGGACGGGGCAAAGTCCTCGGAGTTGGAGGCGGGGTGGGGGAGGGTGTGGAAATCAAGCCCGGCACCAAAAGAGAAAGGGTTCTTTGAACACAAGAAAGAATTCAAACACCCACCAGGGGCAGAGTCAAAAGGAAAGTTTATTAGAGAAGGGCTAACACCCCATAGATGAAGTGCGGTCTCCTGTCAGAGGCAAAGAGTGAGAGAGCCTAAGAGAGACTCGGAGGGACAGACAGAGAGACAGAGACAGTGACAGAGAGATAAAGATACTGAGAAGGGACCCCCAGTGTTCTGGGAATTCAGTTTATATATCATTCCTTAGTTTCTGTGAATTACAGTGTAAAGACTTTGTTTACCCATTTCCCTTGATAGTATGGAACTACAATGTGAAAGGATAAGCGTAGGTAGCCAGGTAGCCAGAAGAGGTAAGAGTATATGTAGCATAAAAGGCCTGCTGGCAATTCCCAGCCTTTGATCATAGGTTCCCCGGGTTTTAGCCGTAGGGATGAATGATTTTATTTTGTGTAGGGTGCCACTTTCTCTTCACAATCCCAGCAGAAATCTTCCTTTGTTCTGCAGGTTTCCTCGTGGTCTGGCTGCGGGGTTGATCAGCACTTTGCAGTCTCCAAATGTGGCTTGATTTAACATTTTGTTCTCTTGCCTCCTCCCTACATTCTCCCCGCTCAGAGATTATATTTCCTTATTCTTAAGGGGACTTGAGGGAGGAAGGTCTGTCTTCTGTAACTTCTTCAAAGCTGAAATAGGGCTGTAGTCCCTACCTGCTGGGAATAAAAATCTCCGGAAACCTATTCTAAGGGCTCTGGAGGCAGAGAACATGGGGTTGTTTCAGCAATTGGAAGTAGCAGGAAGCTTTGCAGCCTAGAAGATCTAAATTTAACAAAAAGATTGAAAAGGCAAAGGTCAAAAATCAGTAGTAAAATCTATGGCCATGCTACCCTGAACACGCCCAATCCTGTCTGATCTCGAAAGCTAAGCAGGGACAGGCCTGGTTAGTACTTGGATGGGAGACCACCTAGGAAGACCAAATGCCGTGGACATAAAAAATAGAAAAAATAAGGGATTGTAAGCTGACAAGGTCCTTGCAATCTGTGAGGTCAACCAAGGGTTGGTTGCCTTGCTTAAAAAAATAATAATAATAATTAAAAGTAGAGGTAATTGACAGTAAAGTTATTTTTTCATAGCAGTCTGTTAATTTAAGGTAAAGATATATAATAAAATGAGATGGAATTAGTTTGAAGAGAGAGCAGTGGTATAGACACTGAGCTAAAAGAATAATTATTCAGAAAAGTCCCCTGATTCCTTGGGACATGTAGATTTATCTATTTTCAGAATAAGAGCTTAAGATCATCCACGAGTTCACAGGAATAGGTCACACTTCCCGTTCTATTTTCTGGAGGAACCTGTGGGGACTCATAAGAACCTGGTTTAAATCAAGACAAATGTACCCAGCTATTGACTCCTTGTAATTTGACAGCAGTTGGGGAGCTTAACAAAACTTGGTAGAGCTCTTTCCAAATGGGTTGAGGGCTGACTTTTAATAGATCGCAGGGAGGGACTGCTCTGCTATGTTGGAAATCCTGCCCCAGAAGCGGGTCCTCTAGGAATGGTTTAGTACCAGGTTCCCCATGACCGTGCTCTATGTGACAGGCGAGGGGCTGTCCCCTTTCTGGTAGCACCCCGTTTCCTGGGACGAGGGGCTCTCCACACTGGACTCTAGTCCTGACACACAGTGGGGGATTTCATTACTAGTACCAGTCTCACAACTAATGGGAAAAGTAAATCATCTTTCCTTAGGCAGGCTATTTATTCCCGTCACTGTGAAGTTTGCTTTGAGGACAGACCCAATGGGATAGGTCAGGACAGAGTAGTTAGCTCCAATAAGTAATAAAATTTCAGTTTTCCTCCCTGCCATGTCAAAAGTGACCTGAGGCTCCACTGTCGTGATTGCAGTGAATTTCTCTAGGACTGGAGCTAGCAAGTGCTCTGGCCTCCTTTGTTGAAGGAGAAAGCAGCTCTCTCATTTGAGAGGCTAGTCGTAAGGGCTGAGGGCTTAGGAGGTCCACCCATCCCCGGCTTCACCTCCCCAGGATTTGATGATGACATTCCATTTTCCGTGCCTTTTTGTTTCCACATTGGTTGGTTGTGTCCCAGTCTCGACAATGCCAAGCCAGGTCAAGGCCTTCCCGGCCTGAAAGATTTTTATTGCCTAGGGTTGCCTCGAGATAGTCCCTGCATTATGGCAGCTAAAATTTGCGTCTTTTTTATTTTTTATTTTTCCTACTCTTTCCCTCCTCTGCCCGGTCCCAGTTATTGAACACTTGACACTAAGGCAGCCTGTGGGGTTTGGGGTCCAGTCTCCAACTTTTGGAGCTTCCTTTGAATATCTGGCACAGCCTGGGTTATGAAATGCGTAGCCAGGAGTGTCTGGCCCTCACTTGGGCCAATATGAGTATATTTTCTAAAAGCCTCAGAAAACTGGTTAAGACAACATAAAACACAGAACATTGTTTTTGATGAAGCACAGAATCCTTATTTTCTACTCAGAAAACCTTTCCACAATATCAGTAACAGACCAGTAGTCCAAGAAACATTGTCTTCTATAGCAGAGAGAACACAACTCTAATTTTGCATTAGCTTACTTTTGATATTTCAATTTATTGCCAATCACATAAAATTTCCTCTTTCAAGATTTCTCTTCACAAAAGTTCTGCAACGTTCTTTATTCTTTCTTACTCATTCAGAAATAACCAACATTAGGACAAACCACTTTCCTTTAACTTCCTTCAAAATATATCTCCATATTTTATACCTTCTATTACCAAAACCATACATTTTCCTTTCCATCATAATTAGAGCGCTTAACTCTTAGGAACCTCAATTTTTAGTGGCAGCTAAAAAGTAAGCAATTAACATTCTTTAGACTGACAAATTTATGAATACATTTTGTAACCTCTAGCAGCATAGGCTTTTGTTGGCATTATATTTACGATTTTTAAGAAACATTTTTAATGAGGTACAAGGTATTCATTAACAGATTCTAATTTATCTTTTAGCTTTTTCTGCAATAAGAAGCCAAAAATGGTGAACTCAGACTTAACTAATAATTAATGTTGATAACTCTAAAAGGCATGTCTATTTAACCAAAACTTAAAACTGGCCTCAGTATCAAATATTTTCGTAGATCACGTGATTCTGAAAAGTAACTTGAGTCAGTGCTTAATTTTTTTTTCCAAGCCAATTAAATATTTTAAACTGGTAATACCATCTGGAGGTACAAACACCTATATATATATATATATATATATATATATATATATATATATATCACCAACAAATATAGATTATCAGAGATCATGCACATAAACAGAATTACCAATAACTGTAGAGAACTCGAGATTTTTCATTTGCTCTTGACAGTTTTAAGAAGGCTGGGGAAAAGGTGGGGGCAGAGTATGGCTTGTGGGACTGGCCAGCTTGTTTTTAAAAGTGCCCCCTTTTTTTCCTTTCTGGTTCCCTCAACCTCAGGCGTAGGAGCTATGTTTACATCTCTGGTTATCTGCAAGACCTTTTAAGTTATTGAGAGTTAGAAACACCTGACAAGATCTTTAATTTTGCCAAATTAAGTCATAAGTCACAGTAAGTTTTTTCAAATTCATCAGTAAATCTGCTAGGATCTTCAGAGAATTTGCCGATTTTTTTTTCTTTTTTTTTTGCATAAAGCTAAGTCTGGCATAGAAAATGGAACATGTACTCTTATTATTCCCCCATCAGCATTTGCAGCTTCCCAGAGCGGGCATATCTAGTTTCCTCAGGGAATGGTGGAATAGATGGGGTCCCGGGAGAACTCAGTGCCCCCTCAGAGTAGGAGGGTGAAGGGGGAGGAGATAATTCCCGATTATTTTGAGGTCTCTGGGAAGGCGCTCCTATCATTGGGCCATCTAATAAGTCTGGGTCTTGGTAAAGGAGCATAAAAGCTCATACATAGCGGATTTCATCCCGCTTTTCCTGTCTTTTGCAAAAAGACAGGATCTAATTGTAGGCCAGAATTATAGTTCAAAGAACCGTTTACAAGCTAAACCTCTTAGTCTCTCTCCCATTGTTAGTCTGGGAGGAGGTGGAACCTCTTGGTCCTTGCTGTGAGGAAGTGCTGCAGCCTGCTACACCAACAGCTGCCCTCCCGGTGCCCATGGGGCGTGGCTGGTGTGTGCGCACTCTGCCAGGGGCAGAAGAGAGGAGAGAAAGAAAAAAAAAAAAAAAGCTTCCCGGAGAATCGAACCAGAGCAGATTGGGTGAAAGCACTTAACCCCTATGACCACAGACGCAGCCTCAGCAGATGCCTGATACTGAAAACGCGTCCCCCTGCCAGCTGAGAGGCCCGCAGGTGCAGCACTGCATCCGAAGCCGTGCCTGAAGCTGGGTACCAACCCTGCCTTCTTGGTGGGTCCCTTCCTGGGCTGCATGTGCTCCCTGGGAGAGCGGAAGGGAGGAGGAGGGAGTGCAGCAGGGTCAGCCAGCCAGGCCTGGGTGTGCCTACTCTAGACTCAGAGCGGTGACCGATCGCTGACAGTGAGGCGCGCGGGCCCAAAGTGAGAGGGTCGCACTGCTTGAATGGGGACCTGTGCGCTGAGTGGTTTCCTGGCCCTCCCCGCTGAAGGAAAGGTATGTGCAGGGCAGTTTGCTCCAGCATCTCAGAGCCAATGGAGAAATGAGGACAGGACAGACAGAATGAGGATAGGACAGGCAGAGAACGATAAGACAGACAGAATGATAGGACAGGCAGAGGTGGAGGTTGGAGAGAGTGCAACTGGAGCAGCTACCGTGTTTCCGCCTCCTTGTCAGAGGTCCCGCCGGATTGGGGAAGTAGCCAGGGCAAGCTTCCGCAGCCCGCCGCTTCCTCCGTTGCAAGCCCCCAGCAAAAATGAAAGCAAAGGGGCCGGGAGGAAGGAACAGAAAATCCCCTTCCTCTCCCCGGACTTACCTGTCCTGTCGTGGCCCAAAGGTGCTACACAGTCTTTTAACTTGGAGTTCCGAAGGGGACCCTCAGCACGACTTCTCTGCAATTCCAATGGACACGCGGAGTTTCGGGGACGTTAGAGGAAGAGAAGTAGGCAAAGCAGACAGGACCGACCAGTGGCCTCCTGACCAGTTAGAGGACTTAGCCTCAACCACATGCCTGTAAACAGAGCCAACGGTTTGCCCAAGGCCAGTTGATCTGTATAGCTCAGGACAGAATCCCAGATGCTCCCAGAGGAGCCGTGGCGATCGGGTGAGATCGGGTGAATCGAGTGTATGTCCTTCTGTCTCTTTCTGGTTAGCTAGAAAAGATGATGCAGGACGGGGCAAATTCCTCTGAATGGAAGGAACTCAAGCCCTGCACCAAAATAGAAAGGGGTTCTTTGAGCACAAGAAAGAATTCAAATACCTGCCAGGGTTAGAGTCAAAAGGAAAGTTTGTAAGAGAAGGGGTAACACTCCATAGACAGAGCGTGGTCTCCTCTTAGAGGCAGAAAGTGAGAGGGACTCAGACAGACGGAGACAGTGGCTTACAGTGAGACAGTAAAGACGCTGAGAGGGGTCTGAGTCCAAGTCTTGAGGGAATTCAGTTTATACATTGTTCTTTAGTTTCTGTGAATTACAGTTTATAGACTTCGTTTACCCATTTTCCTTTGATAGTAGGGAACTACAATGTGAAAGGATAAGCGTATGTAGCAGAAAAGTTAAGAGTAGTACATGAAAGACCTGCTGGCAATTCCTAGACTTTGATCCATAGGTTCCCCGTGGTTTTAGCCACAGGGAGTGAATGATTCTATTCTGTGTAGGGTGCAACTTAAAGACTCTTTTTCCCTTCAAGGTGTGAGGAAATGGTTTGTTAGGAATGACAGTAGAAATCTTCCTTTGTTTCCTCGTGGTCTGGCCTTAGGGCTGATCAGTTTATTGCAGTCTCTGAATACAGCTTGATTTAACATTTAGTTCTCTTACCTCCTCCTTACATTAGAGGGAGCATGAGACAGACAGGGGCTGGGGTAGGAAGAGGAAAACAAGAGAACTTGCAGGGATCCAGGGGGCTCTTTGAACATACCAGGCACCTTGTCAGCACCCCCACAACCAGCCACCCACTTAAGGATGATGCGAGACGGAGTAATCCTCCCAAGCAGGGACTCAGGTCCTACACCTAGAGAGGGAGGATCCTAGACTCTGCACATGAAAGAATTCAAGAAGCCAGAGTTAGAGACAGAAAAGAGAGTTTATTAGAGAAGGAATAATGCTCCATAGACAGTGTGGTCTCCTCATAAGCCAGAGAATGACACCTTGAGTGTTTGAGAAATTGGGTTTACAATTGTTTCTTAGTTCCTATAAAAATTACAGCTTAAAATCTTTGTTTTCCTTTCATGGTATGGGTATGCAGTGTTAGAGTTCTGAGTAAACGGTTGTAAGTAATCTCAGCAGGAACCTTCCTCTGTTCTGTAGGCTCCTCTTGGTCTGGTCAAATGGCTGATCAGCCAGGTGCCTGTGTCCAGCAGCACGTAGCAGCCTCTGAATACAACCTGGTTTAATATTTACCCAATTTGTGTAGTTCCCTTGCCTCTTCCATCAGGGGTATCAGTTTGGAAGTCTGCATATGAATGCCATTTCCCTCATGTGTCTATGTGACCTTGCAATGCCTCCTCCCTTCCCAAGGCTCCTGTCCTCTTTATAAAACAGTAATAACAACAGCAGTGTATCTGTAGGGTTGTGGTGAAGAGGAACGAGAATCAAAGTAGTGGACACCTGCAGGAGAGACTTACAGCATGCTGGGAGCTCTGCTCTTGGGACCCTGTGAGTAAAGACAGGCCACCTCCTCACTCCCCACCCCCCAGGAACACCCTGTCCCCCAGGAACTCACTGCCTTGGGAGAGGGACATTCGAGTACATAAGCAGAGAAGTGGTGGTGGCCTGAGCGGTAGGCACAGGGATGGGAGGAGCAGATGGATTCGAGACTGGAGAAGTAGAACCGACTGTACCTGGTGGTTGCCTTGCTGTTGAGGAACAGGGGCTGCTAAGGGGCCGGGGATTTGCTGTGAAGGATCCACCTTGGCTATGGTGGACACACAGGGATTCCAGAGGGAACACTTCACAGGCAAAGAGAAAGCTTCCTCGCCTCAACCCCACAGTATCCCCTCCAGGCTCACAGAAAAGGCCAGGACTTAGTGGACTACATAAATGGGACCACAAGTTTCCACACACACACACACACACATACACGCACACACACCGTGTACCCCCATGGCGAACAGAGCATGTGCTTTGTGATCAGACCCCATCCAACTCCTGGCCACCTCCAGCTGTCTAGCTAGAGGCCACACACTTAATCTCTCTAAGATTAATTTTCTACTCGCGTGACCTTCATTGACTTTTTATGATGGTTTCTGCAGGCAAACGCTTGTGACACAAGCTGAGCTTGTGATCAGATCCTGTCCAAATCTTAGCTAACACATATTGAACTATCATTTACTGAGCAATTGCTGCATACAACACTTAGGCAATGCCTGACACACAGCCAGGTGCCCACAGAGAGGAGCCAGGGGGTGGAGTGGTACTCAAGTATTTAAGAGCAGTTGCTTTCCTCCACCTGGCTGACACTTAGCCCTGGGCACCTGCACACAGGTTCTTAGCGCCGCTCGAGGCTCAGAGCAGCCAGGCCAGAAGTACGGCAGTAACCCCCTTATCCATGGGGGATCTGTTCCAAGACCCCCATGGGTGCCTGAAACAATCGATAATACCGACTCCTATGTATGTTATGTTTTTTCCCATACATACATACCTAAGATAAAGTTTAATTTATAAATTAGGCACAGTGAGAGATTAACACAGTAACTAATAATAAAATAGAACAATTATTACAATATATTGTAATAAAAGTTACATGAATGTGCTCTTTCTCTCCCAAAATAGCTTATTCTACTATACTCATCTTTTCACTTAAATGAAGCATTTATGTCTTCTCTTTGGGGCATCTAAATTGCCAGCATCACTACTCCTATACATTGGGGACACTATTAAGTAAAATAAGGGTGACTTGAACACAAGCACTGTGATACCTCAACAATCGATCCAATAGCCGAGACAGCTACTAAATGACTAACGGGCCAGTGGCATGTACAGCGTGGAGACAGTAGACAGAGAGATGATTCATGTCCTGGGCAGGACTGAGCGGGACCTGAGGGACTTCATCCCACTGCTCAGAATGGTGCACACTTAAAACTGATAAATTGTTTATTTCAGGAATTTTCCATTTAATACTTTCAGACCACAGTTGACCACAGGTAACAAACTATGGAAAGAAAAACCACAAATAAAAGGAAAGAACTGTATCTCTACTCAGACACCAGGCCGATCCAGGATGGGATGGGCAGCCCAGTGCACCGAGTGTCGATGGGGGACACCTGGAGCAGGCAAGTGCACCCCGACATAGAGAGCGAGAGGTGCAGGCAGTCCTTCGACGTGGAACGGCTCACCAATATCCTCGATGGAGGTGCCCAGAACACTGCACTCCGGAGGGAAGTTGGTAAGAGGAGGTTGAGAAATGGAGCATCTGCTTTGTGCCCATATATTTTTCTTAGAAGAAGAGTCTTTCACTAGCAGTCCTACCTTCAAATAACAAAAATAAAAAACAAACAAAAAAAGTTTTGCTCTCAAAACTTAGCAGTTCTAGATTCATTCCTTTGGACTATAAGGCATCTTAAACACATCAATATTCCCACGGCACATCTAAGGGAAAGAAGAGTCCTAGGCAGCAGAAGATCTGGATGCTGGTCCTTATTCTGTCACTGCATAGCTTTGTAACCTTGAGCGAGTCACTATCCCACCTCTGGGCCTGTCATCTCATCTGTAAAATGACAGTAATGTCTGACTTCCTTTCCACATCCATGAGGCAAGTGGGTGGAAAGATATGAAGGTGCCAGGAACTTCACTCAGGTCTCTAAGCTCACTATTCTCTGTTCCCGGCAGAGAGCATCATCCACAGTGACCCAGAATTTAGCCTGAAGGAAAATTATTTCATGAGCCAGAGTGAGCGTTACGAGGCCGGCGTTCGGAGGAGATTCCACGTCCAGATGCTAGCACAGCGCCTGGGCTGGTTGGAAAACAGTTGTGAATTACGTTACGCTTACAGGTGCTCACTCCCAGGGCAGCCCCACTAGAGAGAAATTCACCTGGGATCACCCAGAACCCCCAGCCCCAGGAGCTATCCCCCAACAAAGGCAGTACTATCCCCCAACCAGGACTCAAGGTGCCCCCTCTGTCCTGTATCCTGCTTAGGCTTAGAGTACCCGGGCCCTTCTCTCCAATGCGCTACTCACCAAAGAGTCTCTCTCCCACAGAGCCATTTCTGGAGACCTGGGCTTAGGTTTACACTCTATCTTCCTGAAAGCCCTCAGGAACCTGGGCTCGGAGGAGCAGATTGCCAAATGGGCCCCACTCTGTGAAAAGTTCCAGATCATCACAACGTACGCCCAGACAGAACTGGGACATGGTGAGCCAGCGCTGCTGCATACAGCGTACAATGTCCTGCACAGTTCCAGAGGGCCCGTTCTTGTCTCAGTAGTCATAGATTTGTATATTTAATATGAAAACATTACAGCAGGTGGCAGTCAGGGTCTGGAGGAAAGGGTAGTATCTTTTTCTAATTTATACATTGTTATGAGTTAGCAGTGGGGCAAGTCATTCTTTCCGGAAATGTCATCAACCGTCCCTTGTCATGGGCTGGCCATGTGTGAAAGGAGAGAAATGCCTGTAAGTCCAGCTGAGAGATACGGGGCTGCATACAAGGCTGGTGCCTAAGAGTTCCAGGCCTGCTAGACACTGCTCCCCAGGTGGGATTCGCACCCCAGCACCATGTCTAATTCTGCTTCTGGATTCCAAGGGACATATCTTCAGGGCCTGGAGACTGAAGCCACCTATGATGCAGACACTCAAGAGTTTGTGATACACAGCCCCACACTAACTGCCACCAAATGGTGGCCAGGTGACCGTGAGTATCCTTCCATCACCCAGCCCCATCTGTCCCCAGGGAGAGCAAAGCTGGATAGCAGAATATCAGTGACTTTGATGTTCAGATTGACCTCAGATTGATTCCCTGTTCTAGGCTAGTGACCTTGGGCAAGTCGATTCACTTCTCTGAGCCTCAGGTTCTTACTCTGTAAAATAGGTGGGATGTGAAGAATTTCATCAGTGAGTGGCTGAGAGGCCCCCACAGAAACTTTGAAGTAGCTGAGGAAATTGACCTAACCTTTAGGGGATGAGGACCAAGGCACAAATGCTCCCACAGAGACACACGTGTGTCTGTGTGTGTGTGTGTGTGTGTGTGTGTGTGTGTGTATGTGTGTGTAACACACACACTCTCGGCCTAGTCTCAGGCACTCCCCACAATCTCAGTCCTTCTCATCTCCCAAGGCTTGCCACCAGCGAGAGTGCAGGGGCCTGGGTTTACACAGTGAGAAAAACATCCCTTCCTGCCCCACTGCTCCAGACCCTGAGAAAGGCTCACACCCACCACCAGCGCCAATCAGGCCACCGGCACCGCACCTCCCCATGGCCACCAGGTGGCGACCACACCCTGCTTCCCTGGGGCTTGGTGATGGGCCAGGCCCCAAAGAGGGTCCCACCAAGGCCCTCCTCCTTGATTTTAGAATACACCTTCTGGGACACATCCGTGACACTTGGGGACCCAAGCCCTGTGAACGCTTATAAGGAAAAAACACGTACGACGAATGTGAGGAGTCCAACTAAAGAGAAAGAATGACACTGGGAGAGGTGAAAAAATAGCAGAGAGAGAGAGAGAGAAAGGTTGCAAGAGGGAGAGAGAAATGAGGGAGACAGAGGTGAGAGAGATGAGGGTGCTGAGAGAGAGAATGACTGCCGTCAAAACTGGAGAAAAGTAACCAGCCTCTGAAATCAGGCTGAGCAAACATCCCAGCTCTGCCCCTCCGGGCCAGTAACCTTGAGCAGTCTCTCCACTCTCTGAGCCTCGGTTTCCTTATCTGAAAAGTGAGACTCATCATACTTGCCCTGTAAGAACTGAAAAGCACCAGCACAGGGTCTGGCGCCACCTGGATTTTGACAAATGGTAATTGACTGAATATTATTATAATTAGGTTGATGGCAGAGTGATTTATTAATAGGTTTTTAAGGACAGAAAAAATGAAAAGCTCGCTTATCTCACCTTTAGCAAGTCCCTGCTAGATTCGTTTGACTCTTAGTGGGGGGTTCCCAGGTTCCCCCTCTCTGTGAAAAGTGACTTTTCAAAGGTGCCCATCAGCTGGGGGGTGGGACAGCAGTGCACACATCTCTCTGTGATGCAGGACCAGTATGTTTGCCATGCATCCTGACATACATACCCCAGCATCTCTGATATAAAGATCCTGTTTCCTTGATTCCAAAGAAAAAGACTGTCATAGAATGAAATTTTAATAGATGCCAAGCTTTCCCGGATTGGTCCATTTGGGCTATTTTCATTAAAATCCATAGCCTTCATCAAGCTTTGCCTTTGGAAGAGAGAGCACCCAAAGGGAGTGCACAGCTTTGGTCCCCTCAAGACCCTCCTTGAGTTTTCCTACCCCGCGTGGGTTTTGTCTATATAATTGTAGGGTGGCTGCTACACAAACCTGATGCTTAGGCAGAATCCCCTGCACCTCCAGCCACCAAATGGCTCTCCATAATTCCTCCAACACAATGAATTCTAGAGCCAGACATATTAAAGTTCTGTGGATGGTTCCAGTCATTTCCAAGGATGAGTCAAGGTCATGTGAGTTGAAGGGTACCCTAAACAAGCATCCCTTTGTGTCTTGGGATGCTACCTCCTCCACTGCCAAGCCCCAAGACAACCCGGTCCACAAGCTTCCGAGCATACTGTTCCCTCTGCCTTGCATACCCTTCCCCATGGTGCTCCCCTGAAAAATGCCCCTCGCCCTCCAGGCTCCTTGTGATCCTCCCCTGACCCACATTCTCCCAGGCAGATCAAACCAACCCTCATCCTGCCTCATGAAATGCCTTGCCCTTCCCCATGCCCCCACACTGGTCCTCCTAAGCCATTACAGACTGGCTAACATTCAGGTTCCTGTTAGGGAAGGTTAGCCTGTCTGCTCTGCACACCAGGTCCTCGTATACCATGGATCACACTGGACCTCTCATCTCTCTGCCCTCAGTGGGACGGTCGGCCACCCACGCCCTGGTCCAGGCCCAGCTAATCTGTTCTGGAGCCCAGCAGGGCATGCATGCCTTTATTGTGCCCATCCGGAGCCTCCAGGACCACACCCCACTGCCAGGTAAGCCCATGCTATTCCTCCTAGGACCACTACCAGGAGGACACCCCCACCAGGCCTCCCTGTCCTGAGGCCCCAGAGGTCCATGAGAAAAGCTGGGACATGTCACCCTTGGGCAGAGAGGAGCCTAGTTAGACAGACCTGGTGCTAACTAGCTGGCTGATCTTGAGCAACAGTCAGCATCTGTCTGACCTTAGCTTGGTCACCTGCGAAACAGGTATAAAATAACCTCAGTGTCACAGGCCACTGCAAAGCTCAGAAGAAGCTGGAATGAGCACGTGTGTGGTACCCAGCACACAGCAAGCAGTTGACTGATGAATGTTCCCAGCTCCATTCCCTTCTAGGAATCACCATTGGAGACATCGGGCCCAAGATGGACTTGGAGCACATGGACAATGGCTTCCTGCAACTGGACCACGTGCGGGTCCCCAGGGAGAACATGCTGAGCCGCTTTGCACAGGTCTGGGGAGGCTGCAGGCCTCCGCTGCCTGGAGAGGGGACAGTGGCCCCCCACAGGCTGCTGCTGGCTCTGGGTCCTCTTCCATAGAGCTGAGTTTGAGACAATTTCTCCCCCAGAAAGATTCAGGTGTCCCACAGAGCCAGGTAAAAACCCAGCTTAGGAGCTGGGTGATCTTGGTCAAGTCACTTGGCCACCTCATCAGGTGGCAGAACAATCATGGGGTGGGGTGGCAAGGCAATCTGAAGAGAAGAGGGATGGAGGTGAGGATGACATGCATATTCACCTACAGCGAGGCCTGGACACAACCCATCACTGAAGAGACACCAGACAAGTACCAGAGAAAGTTCTAGAGGCCCACATTTTGCCAGGCATTACCTGTAGCTGGGGATTGTGGGAAATTTCAGGGTGTCCCAGGCGAGGAGTTGTGAACCAAGACACTTGAGGCAGTAGCTATTTAGCAACAAGCATAGATGTTTCAGTTTTAGTAATCAGCATGGCCATATGAACGCATTTTGGCCAATGGCCGGCTGTGTTTACTCAGGGTAAGCGGTCTGAGGACCGCAGTTCCTGTAGAGCATGGAGGCTCAAACGGTTCTGGGTGTGAGGCAGGTTGGGAGCCTAGGCTCAGACCCAGCACCTGTCCTTGCTCCACCAGGTCTTGCCAGATGGCACCTACATCAAGCTTGGAACAGCACAGAGCAACTACTTCTCCATGGTGGAGACACGGGTAAACATGCTGTCGAATGAGATCCTCCCTGTGCTGCAGAAGGCTTGCGTCATCGCCGTTCGCTACTCAGTCCTACGCCGCCAGTCCAAGCTCCGGCCCAGGCAAGGGGTGCCCAGGAGCTGACCACCGCAGACAGGACTACCTCTCAGTCCCACAGTGCCTGCCCCTGACAGGGTCCCTCAGCCAGAACAGGGTGCTGGGAACACGTATTACCCCTCAACGCATATACAACATTTACCTGGACCTGGCCCATCTGGCCACATTGTGGGGTCTCTACCTGGCTCCCTGTAACTCCAGCTTATCAGCTGGCCCAATCTGTGCCTGTCAGTGTCTGACCCCATCAGGCTCTGTGTGATCGTGTGTCTTTGGCCCTATACCACCAAACCTGACTCAGTTTGTCTGTCTGAGTTAAACTAGGTCCTGTACAGCTATGTATGGGCCAGCCGGTTGCCAAGCTGCAGGTGACTGTGGCTCCTGAGCTTATTCTGTCAGAGTGTGAGTAATTGTGTCTGGCAAAGCCCACCTGTCACCTCAGACTCTATTTGGCTGAAATTGGTTCTATTTGGCTATGAATGTCAACATCTAACTGTGGTATGTCCAAGTCTGGATCCATTTTGTTGTGCATGGCTGTGTCCGGCTGACACTCCTTCCACTCCATGGCACCAAATACCAAGTACTGACTGTACTCTCTGTTTTCATATGTGTATGTGAACACATGTGCACACGTGTGCACACACACACAGAGTTGCCAAATTCAGCAAATAAAAATACGGGACTGCCAGCTAAATTTGAATTTCAGGTAAACAACACATCAGTTTTAGAATAAATATGTCCCAAATGGACATACCCAGGATACAGCAAAATGGAGCCTGGGCATGTGGTGACACAGTTTGAACACAGGAAGGAAAGAACAGAGCCGGACATAATAAAATTGAATGAACTCGTGGCACTGAGGGATGGGCTTTAACCTGGCAGCTCTTGTCCCAACTCTGCTAATTGTCTCTGGGCAAGTCCTTTGCCCTCTCTGGATCTCAGTTTCCTCACTTGTAAAGAGTAACATCACCAAGACTGGAACTTGAGAACATCCAACCCAAGAGTCTGGTGGTGTTTCACGCTATGGGTTCAAGGATCCAGGAGTAAGATGCAAAATGGACTGCGGGTTGGATGCCGGGCAGACCTAGGGGCCACACTCAGCTCGACTACCTGCTAGCTGTGGGAGCTTAAGCTATAGCTATCCCACATCTTTGTCCCTGGGCTTCCCCATCTACAGAATGGGCATGACAGGAATGGTCTTTCAGAGTGGTGTTGAGGGTAAAATATAATAAAGTGTAACTGGCCCCTTAGCCCAGGGTCCTTTCCTCTGGCAAACCCAAGGCAGCCTCGGCTGGTCTGGGCCTTAGAATGCCAGGCTGAGGGTATCTGCTCTGTAGAACAGGGATGTTGCCAATGATGTCCTGTCTGGAGTCCAGTTTTCTGGGTTGCAGAAATGTCCCAAGAATAATAGTACATAGGTATAACAACAGTACATGTCCAGATGAGGGGCTGCTGGCCCAAAGAATAGAGGCCAGGTCTCTCCCCATCAGCCACGGGAGGCTTCTCACTTTCACACCTTCTTTCAATCCACAAATAGTTACTGCAGGCCCTACATGCTGGACAAAGTCTCGGGCACTGAGGATACAGCAAGAAACAAGGCAGACGCGGTCCCTACCTTGGGATTCCGTCGAATCTAAATTCATATCCTTAGAGTTAGTGATTAGGCTCAAAACATTTCCCAGCACACAGCAAGTGCACCTGGGTAGTGAAAAGTCAAGGTTCAAATCTTTAGGGGTACAGGGCCACAACCTCTCACCCAAAATCCTTGAGACCTGATGTGTTAGAATTCAAAAATCTCCAGATTTTAGCAGGATGATACAGTGCAAATGCTGCAATTTTGTCACCTTACTCACAAGGGCCGAACCCATAAGCAAACGTCAATACTTCTGCAGTGAAATGAGTGGATATTCGTGTTAGGTGGGATTTTTAAAGATTATAGTCTCATGTCAGTTCGGGTCAAGTTTTGTAATGAGGTATAAAATCTGTCAGTTTTTAAAGTTTTATGGAATTGGGGAAATAAGAAGGTGGATATGGCACGTAGCAACCTCTTCTAAATCTCCCATTTTTGTTCCCCTCAGTGACCTGGAAGCAAAAATCCTGGACCACCAGACTCAGCAGCAGAAACTCTTTCCTCAGCTGGCTACAGCCTATGCATTTCATTTCCTGGCAAACAGCATCTTGGAATTCTTCCATGACTCCTACAGTGCCATTCTGGACAGAGATTTCAGCCTCCTGCCTGAGGTACTTGCTGTCTGCTAGTGGGCAGGAGCTGGGAGGGTGGCTGAAATTGTCCTGCCCAGTCCCGCTCCCATGGGCCCCTTCCCCAGCCTCCCAACATCCCAGGGTACCCAGGGTGATCTGTACCCTGGCATAGAAATGCACCCCGTATGGCCCCCAGAAAGTGCCAAAATATTAAAGGAAGTAATCACACATAGTATATAGAACACAGGTGCACATTTGAAACCCAAAAAGCTCTGAAAACCAAAAGTTGTTTAGAATTCATTTGGTGGCACAGCTGACCTGAACTGACCTGATTTATCCCACTGAGTGCGAATACATTTTGCAGCATAAATATTTATGTGTTTAATCCCTAAGGCTGCCCCAGACTCCTCTAGAGGTCTTATACATAATCTACCTTAAATATCCTGCTTTACCATTCTAAAATTCAAAAAATATTCTGATTCTAAAACACATCTCTCCCTAAGGGGTTGAGCTATAGGACTATGGACTTGCATGTAAGTCTGCATGTAAGGTTCAGTCTGTCTAGGCCCTGTGCTTTATAAGCATTGTTTCATTAACCTCTGAACTGCACAGAAGGCACCCTTCATATCCCTAGTTTACACATAAAGAAAGTGAAGCACAGATTGGTTAAGGGACACGGCCTTTCTCCCAAGGACTTGAAAGTCTGAAGATGACAAGGAGCTTTCAAGAACCAAAAACTCAAGCCAGATCTGCTGCCTGGCAGCCCCGCATACAACCCAGGACAGTGCGTTAATGGTGGATTTCACAGGCCAACTCTCTAAAACCTCTGCTTGCTAGCAAAGTCCATAACTCTTAGATGATGGTGAACCCACCAGAAAGCACCCTGTTCCTGAGATCCTGGAGACACTGGCCTGGAGGGTTTTCCTTTGTTCTTATTGTCCTTACAGCTACAGTGCCCCACCGTGTGACCCTGGGTGAGTCAGATAACCCCTCTGGGTCTCAGCCTTCTCATTCATGAAGTTGTGAGCAGAGGAAACAATTCTTACCTCACAGAGTTAAGCTCAGTATAGAGTAGGCGCTCAATGAGTGGTAAGCACGGTTGTCACTGGAGGGCCCCCTTACACCTCCTGGCCCCCTTCTGGTTCTTGCAGCTTCATGCCCTGAGCTCAGGAATAAAGGCCATGGTATCAGACTTCTGTATCCAGGGGACCGAGCTGTGTCGCAGGGCCTGCGGTGGACACGGCTACTCAAGTCTGAGTGGCCTACCATCATTGGTCACCAGAGTGACAGCCTCCTGCACCTATGAGGGTGAGAACACAGTGCTCTACCTGCAGATGGCCAGGTAAGAGTGAGGCCTTCTCTACTTGGCCCTGGGGGGCGCTTCTGCTTGGGTTGAAGCATCCATCTGATGTCCACAGAGGGAGCAGACTTTGGGGAGTGCCATTTGGAGACTGTCCAATTCCTACAATATGTCTCCAGTTTATACACTTCTCCCCAGACTCACTGCAGCTCCCAGCCAGGCTACTGTCCCCTGGTACCTGGACAACAGCGTCAGTCCTGGTCTCCCACTCTACCTGCTTCAGTCCATTCTCCACAGGCGGCCAGAGGGATCTTTTCAAAGCCTAGAGATCACTTATTTGCTTTGCTTAAAATTCTTCAGTGGCTTCCCACTGCTCATAGGAAAATGACACACTCCGCACTGGTCTCCAAGGTCCCTGTGATGGGGCCCCTGACTTCCTCTCCGTCCTGCTCTCACAGCTTCTTGCCTCTCTGCTCACTCTGCCAGCCACACATTTCTTCTTCCCTACTATGGAGCTTCACACTCCCTTTCGTCCTCCTAAAACTCTCTGCTCCTTGTTTACTGTTGTGCAGATGGCTCCTTCTCATCCTTCAAGTCTTGGCTAAAATGACACCTCCTTCAGATGCCCTCCCTGACCACTGCATCTAGAGTAGCACCACCCTGACTAGATGAAAATGAAAGTCCTTGTCAGAAACCTGAGATGGGGTAGACATAGAGAGAGGAAAAGAACACTCCTGTTGGGAGAAGGCTGGCTCAGCCATTCCTTCCTTCCTGCCCTTCAGATTGGCCCCAGGCCCTGCACTAAGCCTGGGGATATGGAGTGAGGCAGGTATCCTACCTGCCCTCAAGGAGCTCCTGGACACACACACACACACACACACACACACACTTTCAGATTCGTGATTACTGCTCTCCAAACAGGACAGTGTTTCATTTTCATCTAGTCTCAGGTGACTAAGTGGGGCAAATACCTCTCCCTCCAGGAAGGAAAGGTTTACTGGCAAATACGCTGTATAACATTTCTTGGAATTTTTAAAATATATAACATTGTTCTTTTTCAAATTACAAAAGGAATACAGTATCGTGTATTAGACTTTCTGTGCCCCACACTGTGCCAAGCACTTTACGAATATAATATATTATCTCATTCTGTTTTCAGAAGCCTCCTATCAGACAAGTATTATCATCCCCATCTAGAGACAGGCAAACTGAGGCTGAGGGAGTTAAAGTAACTTCTACAGCAGCACCTTGGAGCTGCATGGGAATCTAAGGTTGTCTGAACCCAGAGCCTATAACCGCTGGATTATAAGAAGCTGAGAGTCATCTGTAATCCACTCAGTCATGTTAGCATTCTTACATCATTCTTTATTCAGCTAAGAAAAATTAATTTCCAGTCACTGTACAATTCATCATAAATCCCCAAACCGCAATATCCTAACCAACAGAAAGGATTCTGTTCGCTCAGATATCAAAGCGGTTTATGTTCAAGTTCTGAGCACGTCTGCCCAGTTCTGCAGCTCCAGCCCTGTTTCACTGTGAAGGAAACTACAGCCTCAGGGCACACTTCCCTGAGAGCCTCACAGCAGGCAGTCCGGGTGGGTGGGATGCTTTGGAGTGAGGAGTGACCATCTGGAGGAAGTGGTCAAGAATCTCTGTGGCCCTGGTTCTCCCACCAGGGACATAAGTGTGCATGTCTCTGGGAGAGAGGAGTGCTGGGCTGTCCCACAATGCTCCTCAGCCTCTCACCTGCCTCCTCTCCCACCACCAGGTTTTTGGTGAAGAGCTATATGCAGGCTCAGGCATCCCCAGTCTCCACATCACAGAGGTCTCTCCCAAAGTCTGTTGCATACCTGATCACACCTGGCCTGGATAGATGCCCAGCCCAGAGGGCAGCTGACTTCCTTCACCCAGAGCTCTACACCATGGCCTGGGCACATGTGGCAGTCAGGTGAGTCAGATTTGAGAAATCAGCCAACCCACCCGGAGGAAGTCTTCTTCTCAAACTAGGACCTTTGGGAGTGGGTCGGCATTCCTGGATACTCTTCCCAAAACCACCATCTCCACCAGCTTCCTAAGTCTTCTCAGCTCCTGCCACCATGGGCAGAGAGAAGGGGATATCACGTCAATCAGGCATGAACCTCCATCACTTCCCTATCCTAGTCAAGCCAGTAGAAGGACATCACCTCTTTGGCCAATGAATGAATTTTTAAAACCTTTAGGTTTTTGTTGATCTGCAATACAAAGAATATACCCATATGTAAATATCATGAAGGTATCAGTATGTAAATACCAATAAATAAAGCAATACTCATATGTTTGAAATATCTCACAATATAAAAATAATTTTCAAAAAAAATGACTATATCGAGGAATGAATTAGTTTATTTCCAGGGTCTAGTAGGCTCCAGGGAACAAAGATAAGACCAAAGACTCATCCATCCTGTCGTTCAACAAATATTGTCAGGCACCTACTTTGTATCAGAAATGTCCAAATATACCAGAGCCTGGGAATAAAGAGAGGTCCTGACTAAACACAGATTCCATCATGAAAAGATGGAGAGATTTAATTATCTTACAAGGAAACCTTCTGAGCCCCTCCCCAGTTAAAACAACCTGGAAAAAAATGTTTTCAGTAGATAATAAGAGGTATTATATCCCAACCCATGGTCCCAGGGGTGGTTAATAGTTATTTCAAGCAACTTGGGACATTATTTATTCCATGAGTATTTATTATATGCCTACAATACACCAGACACTGTTTTCAGCATTAAAGATCTATCGATAAACCAATCTGATAAAAAGCCTAAATGTTAACACAGAGCTAACATTTTTGCTGGGGTAGGTGGGAAGGGTAAAATTAAGGGTGCTCAGGGTAATTTAAATGCCATTATATTGCTTTTTGCTTGGAACTCAATGTGACATCTGCTTACCCATTCCCTGAAAAAGCTAAATAAATATTGCTTAATAAACAGTTTGCTTTGCCTACAAATTCCAAGGGTCATGAGTTGATGGGCAGGGAATAGAAAATAAAAGAACAAAGGTTAAGTAAATGCCAAATGACCAATTTAGTGGTTTGGAGGACAAGAGTTGGTTTTTAGATCCCTTAGGTAGAACTTGGAGCAGGCTACTTAACTGAGAGGCCTCAACAGCGTTTAGAGAAAAACCATTCTCCTTGCTTGGCCACGGGAAGTCTGTTAACAGAATGGCCTGAAAACACTGGATGGAGTCTGCATTAGAAAGAGGTGGCAGTGCCTGGCCCAGGGCCCTGGGCTTTACAGCTCAAAAGTTAAGAATAACTCCACTTATTACTAGCTGTGTGACCTGGACCAGTTAACCTCTCTTGGAACTCGGTTTTCCCCACTGTAAATTGGGAATGCTTGCCCTTAAAAGGCTCAAAGAGATAATGTTTATCAAGCATTTAGCTTTGTAGCATAGAAGTGGTTAATAAATGGGAATTATTTCTACTTCTGAGGGACCCCAGGCAGCGTGAGACTAAACATCATCAGTCTTTCCTTTTTTTCTTTGGCCTTCAGACTCATAAAGGACTCAGTGCATCATTTACAGACTCTGCTGCAATCTGGGGCTGACAAGCACGAGGCATGGAACCAGACCACTGTCATACACCTCCAGGCTGCTAAGGTGAGCTGCCTATCAGCTGAAGCTGAAAGAGACCATTTTGTTTCCCCAGCAGGCTAGCCTGCTGGGAAAATCTGAGCTCTGCCATTATTCCCTAGCTCTGCTCAGTGGCTGCCCTCATTTCACTTCCAAGGCTTTAGTCCAGGGTATTTTAATTAAAGGATTTAACTCTAAAGCAGTCTTACTGGCAGCTCTAAGGGAAAAACGTAATGAGGCAGTGTTATTGGATTTGCTTCAGGTTGTTCAAATATTTCCTCCCAGATAGAAAAGCAGGTCAAGTCTCCCCCTTAGCCCCACAGGCAACTCTTAGATGTCTGATTCAATTTCCACTATGTTTTGTGTTTGTGCATAATTCACAGTCAGGCGGCAAATATTTGAGCACCCACTCAACACTAGGCATCTGGCTGGGGACTGGGGGCTCAACAGTGCCGAATCGCAGCTGCGATCTAGGAAACACTGTGGTGGGGAAGTATAGGCTGACGCAGGATCCAGAGCAGGCGCCCGTCTGCCCACGCTGAGGAGTCAGAAAGGCATCCCAGAAGTGGCATATAGGCCAACACTTCAAAGATGAGCTGAAATTAGCCAGGCAAAGGGTAGAGGCTGTGACTTTGGAGAGGAAGGTTTCTGGGCCTGGGAATAGCAGGTGCAAAAGGAAGAGGTAAGAAAAGGCATCGTACTTGGGAGGAAATGTGAATCTTCCCAAGGAGAATCTGAAGGAAAAAGACGCAGGGAGAGGAAGAAAGGAAGGGGAGGGGAAAAGCAAGATCCGGGACCTTCTGCGCCACTGCGAGAAGTTTGGGTTTTGTTTTCATTGCAACGGTAAGATTTTGCAGTTTTTATCGGAGGGAGTGAAGTGATAATTTTCGTTCTAGAAGAATCATTCAAGCTGCAGGGGGAGGAATAGATTGAAGACTAGAGGCCAGTTAGGAGCAGGCAGCAGTCTGGGCGAGAGCTGAGGGTAGTCCTGACCATGAAGTTGGCAGAGCACGTGAAAAGAAGTGGATAGATGCAGAGGTATTAAGCGGGTACAGGAAAGTAAGAATGACACCCGAGCTCCGGCTTAGGTAGCTGGAACTCTAGCCCTACCTACAGCTGGAAAACCAAGGTGATCACTTCAATTATCAGGCATCAGGCCCAGAAAATGGCAGCCTCAGAATAGGAGAGCCCTGAAGGAGTTTGCAATGGCCATCCTGAGGCAGGGCTGGTGCGGCAGGCTGGACATGAGCGCCACCTGGTGACCTGACACTTCCATCACACTGGCTGGTGCAAGTTTGACTTCGCCACCCTCAGTTGTGCTCAGTCCACCACAGGGGCACTCCCTGCTGTGCTAAATGTCCTAGCAACACCGAGGAAGGTGAGCCAAGTCTGTGCTCTCACTAGACTACCAAAAAAGGAACCATAGCTGCCCATTATGCATCCATTTTCCAATCCTAAGCCCTGCTGTCAAATGGACCAGACACTGCTTGCCAAGGTTACCTCATTTAACACATAACAACACCCTGGGAGGAAGAGCATAATCTCTGCTTTAAGGATGAGAACACAGAACTCAAAGGAGTCCCAGAGGTAGGAAATAGTTAAGATGTCAGGGAAAGGAAAGTCATGCCATCAGGGAGCCACTGTGCATTATGAGGAAGGTGAACCCCAAGTTCTGGGGGATGCCAAAGCTCAGCCAGCCTGGGGGAGCAGTCCCTGGCTTCCTAGGAAGGTGGCACCCAAGCCCAGTCTCCAAAGTCGTGATGGGCAGGGAAATCTGCACTTTCTGGGCTTTGTGCTTTGGGAGGCGTCTACTCCACAGAAACTTCAAGCACTAAACGGGGTTCCATCTGGAGACCATAACTGTGCAGTGGAGAGTGACAGCAACACATGAGGGGCAGGGAACACCAGCAGGAGGGTGGACAGAGAAGAGGGAGCCCTGGCCTAAGTTCTAGTCCCAGCTCTGTGCATGACCTGCCACGCGGCCTCAGAATGTTCTTCCCTCTCTGGGCTTTCACGTTCCTACCAGTAAAACAAAGAGGTATGGAAGAGCCCATGAGGCCCTGATGGGCTCTGGTCCTATAATCTCAGCACCTGCCTAGGAGAGAAGTCAGTCCCTAGGAGCACTGGAGCAAATGCTGTCATACATTATAATCCAGCCTCAGTCTCTGGTGTCTTTGACAATGCAGGGAAGCAGTCAAGAGTGCAACTCTAAATGGAGATGTAAAGTACAGCATAGAGAGTACAGTCAATAATGTTATAATAACTATGTATGGCATCAGATGGGTACTTGACTTATCAGGGTGACCACTTTATAACATATATAAATGCCTAATCACTATGTTGTACACCTGAAACTAACACAATACTGTATGTCAACTGTAATTGGGAAATAAACTTTTAAAAAAGTACAGACTCTTAACTAGGAGGTAACTGCCCTGGTTTGGATCTCTTTGCTACCATTACCAGCCACGTGACCTTGGAGAGGAAATTAACCACTCCACCTCAGGCTCCTCATCTGCATAATGAAACTAATAATAATACCTATCTCGTAAGATTATTATGAAGATTAAATGAGTTAATACATGCAAAATTTAGAGAGGCACCTAGCATATAAATACTATACATCCCACCCCACCCCCCAAATTAGGCAGGAGTCAAGATTTAAATCAACATGCACAAAAGTAAATAAAGTTCATTGTGTTCAGAGTATGGTGCCAAGGTTTAGCTCAGCCTTTCACCAAATGTAGAGGGCACCTTCTCTCTCTGGTCTTCATCCTGCTTTCCAAGGAAGAGGCCAGACCCTCAGGCAGCTAGCTATTTGTTTCTCAACCCCAGGCGTCGAGAATTTAAGGATGCGGAACTCAGGGTAGAACAGGGAAGGAAAGACTAGGTGAAAAAAATGAGTCTCCGGTTTTGCCAAACCGGGTTCAGTTTGAGCACCAAGGGCTGTTTGACCCAGCAGGGGCGGCAGAGCACATCTGCTCCTCTTCCGCATCCAAATATCGCAAACCCAGCATGGCTGTGAGCACGCCAGGTCCAGGCGGCAAAGTGATGTTGTTAGCACTCCCGTGAGGCCTCTCTTGGAAAGGCAGATTCTTTCCAAGTGAGAAGCCTGATCAGGTCACTGGCCTGTTGAAGGCTTTGATGACTCCCTGACCCCCACAGAATCAAATCCCAACCTGTCATTCACAGTCCTTTCTTCCCTGGGTGTCCATCACCACATTATACCCCAGTGCTTCAGCCTCATTAAATCACTTATGGCTTCCTGAAAGGATGGCCCTTTGCATATGAAGTCCCCCCTGCCTGGAATGACCTTCCCTCCATTCCTTGTCCCCCTGGGTAGCTGCCTTTGAACCTTCAAGACACTCCAAGCCTTACTACTTAAAGTCACTACCAGCAGAGTGGGCATTACTGAGGAGCTTGTTGTTATAATGCATAGATTCCCTATCCTGGCACGTGTATGCACATAAACATTTGTGACCTATTTTATATGCTCTCCTTTCCTCTCTCTCCCTCATGGAACTCATATATCCTACCAAATAAAAATAATATGTGTATTTGTCTTGGGGAGAGGGAAATATTAAAAAAAAAAAAAAAACTTAACCAGTAGGACACCAACCAATGAGAAAGGACTTCAGGCTTAAGGGAAGCAGGGTCCTGAAATCCTCCTGCTGGGTAAGGCATTAATGCTTTAGTTGCTGGGCTATGTGGAGGAGGGGGTCCAAGGGAAGGAGCCTGGCTGGCAGGGGGCTCTCACTTGACTGAAGTCAGTGGTCCCTTGCTTACCAACAGGTTATTTTGACCACTAACAAAGCCAGACTATTGCATATGGGCTAAATAACAGCGCTGCTTACCCCAAGAAGTTTACTGTCTAGTTGGAATACACTTCATGTACATCTTGAACCCCTATTTTCTCACCCCAAGGCACACATGCATGTGCACACACACACACACACACACACACACACACACCATTGCCTTGAACATGGTAGACAATAAATAGCCATTTTCTTGAGAAAAGAGGTGCCATCTTCCACAATCCCCAAGCCAGCCTCCAATATTTCTGTATTCTTTCTATTTTCAAACATACTTGAAATTGCCCCAAACAAAATGAGGAAACTAAAGGCCAAGTTCCAAAACCTACCAGCCCCCAGCACACACCATCGAAAAGGCTCAGTCAAACTGCCAAGAGAAAAGGCAGTTGCTTGTCAGGCTGCTGGGAAACCCATGGCCGCAGGAAGCTTCTTCCAACGGTCTTGCCAAGTTCCAGGATAACTTACGGAATCAGAAATCAGAGGCTAATGCATCTTTGTGTCTTTACAGGCACACAGCTACTATGTCTCTGTGAAGAGTTTTACAGAAGCTCTGGAGAAACTAGAAGATGAGCCAGCAGTTCAACAGGCACTCAAGCGCCTCTGTGATCTCTACGCTTTGCATGGCATCCTGTCTAACGCGGGCGACTTTCTCCACGATGGCTTCCTTTCTGGGGCCCAAGTAGATATGGTGAGAACAGCCTTCCTGGACCTGCTTCCCCTCATCCGGTGAGTGGCTGGCCCCCAAACAGTGGCAGTCTTCAGAAAATAACCCCATACCTTTTGTTCACTTCAAACTCCAAAACTTTCAGCTCCCAAACCTTGCTAAATGGGGTCTGGCAGAAGTAGCAACAGCCCTGGAGAGGTTTACACACTAGCATTATTACACCAACATAAAGCATTATGAATTAATGAAAATAATGGAAAACTATTAGAGATAAAAATGCTTACAAATAAATTATCTAGCTACCTCAGTTGAACTCTTCGACATTGTCAAGGATATAGGAATCGTATCTAAGGAATTGAATAAAGCCTACTTATGAATATGTATTAATAATAATGAGTCTTAATCATGGCTAATATTTAAGGACCACTTATGTGTGCCAGGCACTGTGCCAAAAGCTTTTACATACATCTCATTTAATCCTTAGAGCCTTTTGAAGTGGATACTATTAATCTCCCCTTTTTGCTGGGGAGGAAATCAGCCTTAGGGGAGTGAAGTAACTTGCCCAAGGTCACACAAGTAGCCAGAGGAGGAGCCAAATCCAATCTGGGGCCCAGAGCTTGCACTCTTAAGCTGTATGTTAAGGTGAAGGTTGGGCTACTGTTTGTTTATTTCAAATATATCCTTGTCTTTGTCCAATGTACTTAAACAAACTCTAAGTTGACTAAACTTACTTTAATCCTCCCTCAACTTCAAGATGAAAATGTTTTTAAAACCCAGTAATTCATATACTGACTTGTAAAACAATACAAATACTTTTTAAATAAAGCATTAATGCAGTACAATTTGAGATCATGACATATTAATGTGACGCTTTCATATAATCTAAATGATTGCTTTAAAAATGTATCAAAATCAAAGCCCCAACCTAACCAGGGTACTAGAAGGAACAGAAATTAAAATACAATTTAGTTACCATCGTTCGTAACATGAAAAATGGGCTAACTTGAGAACACAAGCTTTTTTGAGAAAATATGATGCCTACTGTATTGGGAGG
Organism: Pteropus medius; assembly: GCF_902729225.1. Classification (NCBI taxonomy): domain Eukaryota; kingdom Metazoa; phylum Chordata; class Mammalia; order Chiroptera; family Pteropodidae; genus Pteropus; species Pteropus medius. Next base: position 2,776,081 of record NW_024355327.1, read on the forward strand.
GAGGGTGACACACACGATGTGTGACTTTTCTCCCTAGAACCTCCAAGAGTTCATATTGTCAACAAGAATCAGATAATTTTTTTAAAAATTAAAATTTAAAGAATAATATATTCATGATGGAGATTAAAAAACTAGACCAAAGTATTTTATTTCTAACAATATGCAACATGTTACTTACCATTTATGACTCCACATAAGCACCACACAGATAGTTGGTGGTCAGTAAATGTTTGTTCAATTAAATCATCAAAAATATATTTGATAAAATTATGCCCCAGGTATTAAACCTTCTCTAACATACTTCAAGAATCCAGTGGTAAGAAACCATTAGTAGCATATTTGAATATTGCACAATTCAAGCCCAAGTGTATCTAATTTTTGAAAACCTTGGTTTTTAAAGCACATGAAGACAATAATGTTCTATCCCTGATTGGCAGTGATGAAACGTGAAACATGAAAGGAAAGATCACCTTAACATCTCAGAAGCATGATTTCTATCTGCAGCAGCATTTCTAAGTGCTTGTCTGGGCTCTAGAAACTTACAACTCAAGACAAGAAAGCACTGACACACATAGACAATTTATGCAGGCATCAAATGCACAAATTGATTTACTCATGTTATGGTTCCTAAGTAACTTTCCTACTACTGCAGGGTAATTAGGTATGCAACAGACTCCATGCTTTTAACAGCCCTGTGTCACAATTCCCTGCCTTGATTGTTCAGTATTGCCCTCAGATTTCTGACATGACGATGGAAGGATGGTATACTATTTTAAGTGACACTAAGAAACAGCTCTCTGCGTAATGGTAATTAACTGACCCAAAGAGTTTTTAGTTGTTTAAAGTAGTCAAAAATCTCAGTTGAAGGACTTCCAGATAAAGATGGCAGATTGAACATATTACATTTACTTTGTTCCCTCCTGAAACCCCACAAAACCATCAGCAAATGGGTTAAACTTTTTTTAACAAGTCATAAACCCACAAACAGAAAGAGAACATAAGAAACATAAAAACTGGAAGTAGAAAGACAAACAGCGACTTAGCAGACCTGAGAAAAGTGAATCATAAACCAGAAGTGAGAAAAGCAACCAAGTTACACCAAATAACCCCAAGAACTAGCAGGACTGTGTGCTTCTGGCAATGGGGGTAAAAGACTAACAGGAAGGATTGAAAGTCTGTATTAGAAAGCACTGGATCCCCAGATCCCCTGCTCCCTGAGTAGTTTTATGACTTTCCTTGAACCCACCCCGGCAGAAAGGTAAACAGAGGGTCTGTGAACCAGGGGAAATCAGGCACGGTTGAGGATGAGGCTGTCCTACAGAAAACAGGGGCTGCAGTAAATGTTTATAGACCAAATACTGATGACCACCTCCCCCAGCCCTTTTTTCCCATTGGTTCCCAGAAAACTGGAAGCCAGGCTAGTACCCTGCAAAAAGATGATAGATAACATGATCATTCTGGATCCTTCTGGGCTGGAGAATCTGACCAGCCCAAAGGAGAGAGAGCTAAAAACAATGATGCCAGGGTTCCCCAATGGCCCACCCAATTCACCCCATAATCAACCCCACATTGACAAGCACGCTCAGATTTCTCATCAGCTAGTTAACGGCCCTCTCTTAGCTATGATCAGACACTCAGGGATCACCAGATACCAGAGGAAAGCCCCTAACATGAAAGACAGTGACCAAAACAAGCAAGAGTGAGGCAACTTGAAAATCACAAGAGAATTTTCAGAGAGAAAACCTTTTTTAAAAGATCAGTAATATCTTCGAAGAGTTAAAAGGAGATATTGTAACCATAAAACAAGAATGCAATTTCTTAAAAAAGTAATATTCAGAGAACAAAAATAAATGCTCTATGAAATTTAAAAAATAAGTGGAAATGAAAAACTCAATTAAAGGATTTGAAGATAAAGTTATAAAAATCTCACAGAAAGAAAGCAAAAAGACAAAAATAGGAGAGAAAAGATTAAAATAGTAAGAGGACCGATCCTAACTGTCCATCACTGAAAAAACAGGTGTAGAAAGACAGAAAAAACAGAAAGCAGATCATTAATGAAATAATTCAAGAAAACCCTATTCAAATGAGGGAGGGATACGAGTTTCAGATTGAAAAGGCCACAATGCTTATAGCCTAGATGAGAGGAGACGAGCACAGACAGAAAAGTCAAATATACAGTGTGTAAAATGGTGATAAATACCATAAAAGATAGCAGAGAAAGAGGATCAAGAATGCTGGGGTGAGTTGCGGGGGGCGGGGGGGCGGGGTGCGGTGTAATTTTAAATAAGTCAAAGGAGGCCTCTCATGGAGGGTGACATTTGAAGAAGGATCCAAAGCAGGGCAGGTGAGGGGAGCCATGTGATTGGCTGGGAAAAGAGCACTGAAGACAAAGAATAAGTGGCCAGGCCAGAGTGTGCTTGGCCTGTTTATCCAGAGAATAGAGAAGAGGTCACAGAGGCTGGAGTGGCATGACTGAGGTGGAGAATGAGAGCAGAATTCAGAAAATTGAGGGGGTCAAGGGAGGGGGTATAAATCATTGCAAGGACTTAAGACTTTGGTTTTTACTATGTATGAGAATGGGAGGGATTTGAGCATAGGACAGACACAATCTGAAGTAAACTAATGTATATTTCTAAAGGATCACTCCAGCTGCCATATTAAGAATTGACTGGGAAAGGGGACAAGAGTGAAAAGCAAGGAGACCAGTTAGGAGGCTGCTGCAATAATCCAGGTGAGAGATGATGGTGGATTGGACAAGGGTGATGAGAGTTGGAGGTGGTAGGAAGTGGTAAAAGTTTGGAGGCATTTTGAAAATGAGGATAAAACAGGATCTGCTGACAGATTAGGTATAGGGTGTAAGAGACAGATGAGTTCAGGGTTTTCGCTAGCACAGAGTTGTCGTTTTCTATAAATGGGGAAGACTACAGGAGGGCAAGTTTTCAGCAGGATGAACAGGCGGTCTTTTCTAGAAGATCATTGGTTTTGAACACATTGTTTGAAGAGCATGTTAGAAATCAACTAAGATATTAGTAAGCACGTGAGACTGGAGAGATAAATTTGAAAGTCACTGGCATATGGTTGGTATTTAAAGCCATGAGAAGAATGATACCACAGGGAGTATATGAAGGGAAGAAGCCCAAGTACTGAGTCTTCAGACCCTCCAAAGATGGTGATGAGGTGACCCTGACCATGACCTTTCGGTGGAGTAGTGGGACTGAAAACCTGAACAGATCTAGTTCAGAAGAACAGTCCAAAAAGAACTAGAAATAGCAGCATAAACAAGCATAACACTTTCAAGAGGTTTTGTCATAAAGGGGAGCCAAGATACGGAGTCGAAGATGGAGAGGGAGAGTCGAAAGCTTGTTTTTTAAGATGAGAGAAACAATAGCATGTTTGTGGACCGATGGAAATGATCCAGTAGAGAGGAGAATTTTGACATTGTAAGAGAAAGGCAGGAGAATTTCTGGAACATTGTTCTCTAGTAGGCAAGAGGGGAAGGCATATAGTGGACAAGGAAGAATTGGCTTCAGCTGGGAGCCTGAAGAGTTTACCTGTATTAAGAGAAAAAGCACTGTATGTATAAATGCATGGGTGGGAACTTGTGGAAATGTTCTTACCACTTCTATTTTATCAGTGAAACAGGAAGCAAAGTTATCTAGGTAAGAGTAATGGGGAGGTGAGGAGTATAGATTTGAGAATTGAAGGGAAGGTGTGAAATGATCATCTAAGAATAAAAGAGTAAATGAACTCAAGCAATGTAATATGATTGCTGGGCAACAATAAGGGCCCACTTGAGCCCTTAATATCCCAGTCAGTATTGGTTTTTCCAGCCATATATAGCTACAAAGGTGAGGGTACAAAGTCAGTGAAAAATCAAAGATAACAAGGAATGGGGTTTTGCTAAATAAGTATGACAAAGCAAGAAAAATTGTTGACTATATTTCCAAGGAAGTGAATATAATGGACCATAAAATTTCAGCTGGATAAGGTGGGACGTGAGACCACAATGGGGATGAGGGACATTATATAGGTGGCAGGAAGGTCAAAGAATTATAAACAGCCCTATATAAAAATCTCCTTATAACTATGATAAAGAGTTATCCAACCAGGATTAAAACAAGGAAAGTATCCCAGTCACCTCAAATGCTTTGTGAAACATGGATTAGGTAAGAATGTAAACAAACAGTTGTATATGTTTTATAGCCTTTGCTAAAAAGGGAAGCATGTGAACATTTTTTAAAAAATATTTCATTAGGTTAAAAAACATTTTGTAGCATGAAAGGGAAAAAGAATTATAGAAGTCAGAATACTAGAGGGAATAAGCTAGAAAGATAGGAGATGGGGAATGAAACATGGCTGAGATGGAGAAGTTGCACATCGATGACAAGTCTTGGTGCGTGATCTTAGTGGAAGGTGACAGAGGGAAGCAGTAGAACAAAGTCAATAAAGGAGAAGATTCAAGGATCTGAAAAGTTAAATTTTAGAGGAAGGTCTCCATAGATAGTGAAATCGCTAAGAATTAATGACAGGAGTGTTGGAGAGAGAACAGTGAGCCTGGAAGTAGGTCATTGTAACAGGAGAGATGTGGTGGGGACCTGGCTAGGCTGTAAACAGAATACAGAAAGTCATAAAACTACATAGGATACGTACAGCCATGATAATGCAAGCACTGGATATTAGTCTGGCCGAAATTGTAACTATATGGGGAGGTAGGAAGGTGAAGGGAAGAAAGAATAGGTTGGGGTGGGGGGTTGATAGGTAGGGGTGGAGAGAAGGCTGCTAAAAATAAATCCTCATCTTTTATAATGGAGAGTAAGGTCAAAGAATTATAAACAGCCCTATATAAAAATCACCTTATACCACTTCTATAATATCTAAAACTGAACGATCAAGAAGTAGCAATACAGAAAAGCTATTTAGACATTCTGGTAAAAACCAAGAATATCAGTTAAAAGACTGATACAAACTGCCTCTGGGATGGGGGGGCGCAGTTAGGAAATGGAGGTGAAAGACAAGGATGTGCTGACTTTAAATAACACACGTTACGGAATTATTTGACTCTTTATGCTGTGTATATATAACTAATCAAAAATAAAAACTTTAAAAAAAAATTAAAGCTGAGTTGTTCAAAAAGTGAATATTGACACAACCTCTAATTAGGTGGTGTTATTCACCATCCCAGATTAGTCAGATTCATAAAAGCAATTTAAAATACGCGCAAACTCTTGTTTTTTTCTCTCAGGAAAGATGCCATCTTGTTAACTGATGCTTTTGACTTCACCGATCAGTGTTTAAATTCAGCACTTGGCTGTTATGATGGAAATGTCTATGAACGGCTGTTCCATTGGGCTCAGAAGTCACCAACCAATGCTCAGGTAGTTGAGTAGAACACAATTATAAATTATGAAAGAGCGGAGAACAAGCAGTGAATACACCTCCATGTTTTCCCCTTTTAATTGATTCCCATTAGATTAGAAATCGCTTGGCATAGCATGTCTGTTTAAAGTATTTTGAGAATACATAAAAGAAACCAAGAGCAGGGCTGTTGCCTGGCAGGAACTCTGAGTTTAATCAGCAAAATGCATTGCTTGGAATTTGATAAAGGGAATTAGAAGGAAGACCCAAGCTCTAAATCATGGTTTGACACACCCAAGGGTATACACACATAATAGCAAACTGGCTTTTAAGTAACAAAAAAAAGAAGATAAATTACACTCCATCTTATTTTCAGCCTCTTAACTCTGTTTTGTGTTCACAGGAGATAGGAAGCTGGGCAGGGGATTAGGGTGGGATATAGCCATATAAATGACAATGACAAGAGTTATAGAGAAAAGATCCCCAGCAGTCCAAGAAGGGAATACCAGAACACTCCTGCAGGAGACGGGGAGGACTCATCAATTCCTAACAGTCTGGGGCCAAGGTCCCAGACTCTCTGCTATGAACCTCACTAGGAAAAGTTATGAATGTTGATGAGTACATTGACTGGAGTAAAGAAATAAGCCCTGTATTTAGAATTTGGGGAATGAATGTTTAATAGCACAGTTGATACAGATGTTCAAAACAAAGATAGACTATAGTACACAACAGATTATTTTAAATTCTATAATGTAAATGTTACTCAAATGGTGAAGCTTACTCTTTTACCTCTTAGGTCAAATTTCAGAAAAGGTGTCTTAACACCTCATCAGATTGACAACTCTCAGGCTTTCATTCACACTTACCATGGTGTTAGACTTGCTCTTAACATTTTGTATCCTGTCATACCTCACAGCTTAATTTAACATTATCTAAAGTTGTAACAACCAGTTACCCCCATAGATGGCCAGTCTATATCGGTCATTCCTCGTCTCTAGGAAGGCATTTTTTTTAATTAAACCAGGAAATATAAACAACTTGCTAAAGAAGGCATAATACATTTATTGGTTAGTACAGTAAACTAATTCCGCTGTTTTACTTTTTCTAATGATTAGATCTCTTTACTTTCTAACATTTAAATCCTGGCATAAAACTGCAGCAGTCCTCCCACTCCAGATTAGCTCCTCTGATCTCAAGATAAATGTATGCCTTTTGGTGCTCCAGAGAGGAACCTACCCTGCTGTAACACCTATCAGGAAATGCTGACGTAATCTACTTCAAACCTGTTTTATTAGCAACACAGGAAACATGTCAGTTCTCCTGACTCATCCTCACTAAAGCATACAGGGGGCATTCTTTTTACTTTGTTACTAATCTTTATTTTAAAAGAATTTAATCTGGATACTATATGAAGGCAGGTTTATCTAAATGAGGGGTATGGCTGACCCACAGTATCAACAGGTTCAGTAAAACGCTGCACCTCAATCCATTCACTTTTCTTTCTCTTGCCACTTGACTGTGAACAAGGATGGAGTCTTTATCTTCCTAATTCCAGGATCTATCAAAGTAGACACTTTCCGTATACGGGACAAATGAGGAAGGTTTTATGATCTACCAGTGAGACAAGGAAACTGCTGCATACACAATGCTGTAGACTCTTGCCACCCTAGTTTACATTACCTTGCTAAAAAGGTGACAAGTACAGCAATGGGGCTCTTTCATGCAATTTAGGAAGTGAGATTATAAATGACCTTGGAAAATTGTTTCCAGTTAGTTAAAATGACACTGGGTTGACTTAATATATAGCCACATAATCTTACATTTCTGGATCCTATAGAGACCACTAAAAAAGCACTTTTAAAAGTGTAGTTTTCTAATCTGCTGTAATTTTGAAAATCCAATGAGATATTTTTCATCTGCACTAGAGCTACACTACAGGTATTTCAATAAATTAAAACAGCTACATTAAAACATGTCTTGCAGACATAAAAGTACAAATGAGAATATATTTCACTGGCATTTTCTACCAAAAGAAAGGTGCTATGAATCATAACACAGTCTCTCTCCATTTGGGCAGGTAAGTGTTGAGCTTTATCCCTAGACAGGATGATGCAATCCCCCATGGTTTACTCTAGCCATGGGGTCTGTTTGTAGGCTTTTTCTCTGATCTGGATGCTATTTGAAGCCAGTTTTTCCAAAGTGAGCTGCAAAAGGCTGTTGACGTGAACTCATATATAAGTGATACCCGATAGATGCAAGCAATGGAGAAAACATTGCAGATAATTTCGAGACAAGAATTCTATTTCCCTCCCAATTATTCTATTGTAAAAGTTTTCCAAGTAATTGCTAGATGTGTTAAACACATCTACTGATTCATTCACTTGTTCAATCATTCAACAAATATTTATTGAGCATGTTATATGCCAGAAACTATTCTAGATACTAAGGATACAGTGGAGAATAAGAGTCACAGACACTGTCTTCAAGGAGCTTACAATTTTAGACTAGACAGGCAAAAAAGTAAATATTATAAAAGATGAGGCTAGGGCTGTGAAGGAATGAATCAAGACATTACTAAGAAACAAAAAGAACAAACTAATCAAAAACAGACTCACAAATATAGAGGACAACCTGGTGATGGTCAGAGGGGAGGGGTTAAAGAGGTACAAATTAGTAGTTGATAGTCACTGATTTGGGGAGCACGGCATAGGGAATGCAGTTAACACTAATGTAATGGTGAGGTGTACGGCCAGAGGAGAGAAAGAGCAATCAGTGGGATCATTTATAAACTATATAAATGTCTAACCAATGTACTGTACATTTGAAACTAATAAAAAAGACACTACATTAGAAAATAATGGAGATATCCTATTCTGACATAGAATATTGCTTACCTGATTCTGCCTTGGCTTTATGATTAATGTTCAATTTCAACGAGTCAAGCCTTTTATTTTTATTAAATTCCAAAAGCAAGTAATTGTTTTTTAATTGGCCACCTGCATCCACAATTTAAAATCTGCATGAGAAAACGAAGGATGCCCTTTGGAAAAATGTTTCTCCATATGTTCACACAAAATGAATTTTTAAAATTAAGAATCTTATGTAATGTTAACTTTTGAAACTAAAAACTTAATTTGAAAGTAAAAGTCATTATTCCTGTCAGAAACATTGTCTTAATAATGTACTTCTTTCTACAAACAGGGGAACCCTGCCTATGAGAAATATATAAGACCTCTATTACAAAGCTGGAGATCCAAGCTATGAAATAATCAAGCATTCAAGAAGCTCTAATCTGTGATAATGCTAGTATGGCATATATAATTAAAATTATTAAGTACATATGTTTGTATTTTTTTAAGAGTCATTATCTTTTAGAGACAGTCTGAAGTGAATGAAATACCTGTGATTTACTTCAAAATAAACTATGGGAAGAAAGGGGGGGAGTGAATAGTCATTGATGTTTGTCAGTGGGTACATGGGTGTTTATTTAGTCTCTCTTCTGAATGTTTGAAATTTCCCACAAAAAAAAACACAGTAGCATTATCCACTTGTAGCATCTATTTTGTTAAATGCCAAGGTTCTGCTTTAGATATAGTAAAAGCCAATAAACTCATTAGTTATCACTTGTGTCTCTAGCACACATTTCTCCAAAAGTTTAAAAGGACACACACACATGTGCACACACACAATCCTTCTCCAGAAGTGCCTATACTTAGTGTAATCTAAATAAAACACAGAGCCCTAAGAATACAACGAAGTATCAATTTTTAAAAATCAACTCTTCCACAGAAAATTATTTAAACTTTCACAAAAGACATACTTGTCTCAAATTACCCAAATATAATCAAGCTACACTTTTTGTATTATTTTTAGCTGCCTAAGTATAGAAACACTCAAAATTAAGTGCCATCAGACTAATTAAACTGCAAAATATCTCAGCTCGCTACTTTTTCTAATTTATTCATATAATCGTATAGTTGTTTAAAAATTAATAAATCTGAGAAAATTTACCAAAGCAAACTTATCCCCAGTAAACTGGACAAGGAAGAGACCTCATAAGTTTTTAACTTTTAAAACCTGTAAGAGCTAATATTATTCCCATTTCCATACCTTTTTTCAAACCAAATCATTTTATCTCATTTTCACCTCAGCTAACTTGACAACACATAAGTGGCTGGGTTGGTTTTTTCTTAGGTAACCACTAATCAATTTGAAGTAGGAGACAATTTTCTAAAAAGATAACCTCATGCTAGTATATTTACCGAAAACACAGCAGCCTGCCAATAACATTAAGAAATGTTAGTTTGAATATGGTGAAAATGAGGTAATTTCTAAATGGTGATCACATGTCAGATCTTAAATTTTCAGAGAGACATGGGCAAAAATGGATGAAGACATTTCAGAGACAGAATCTCAGAATCTTCTCACAGAGAGGAGGAAAGGAGTGATCTGCCACAGGGCACACAGCCTCAGAACTCTCCTCTCACTGAATGGGAAAAAAAATTATGAGACTTCCTTATATAAGGTATTTTAGCAAAGTAGGAAGTCTCACTATGGTTAACATAATCAATCCTTCCAGTAACTTCCAAGAAATGGAATCAAATGAACTTGGCAAAATAAGACTACAGTGAAACAGAAGTACACATATCTCCAACTTTTCCAGATCCTTCATTCACGGCAGTATATTTCTTCTTGGAAATAAACTTAACTTTTATAATAAAATACATTACTGGGTCACCATAATATATGAGAATAAAATAACTAAAGAGCCAGTTTGTCCCTGTGCACAAAGCTAGGATAAGGGTCTCATTAAGAACTATGACAACTGGTGGCTTATTAAAGGAAAATCTTTAATCTTCAACTTACGTACTATTTGAAAAAGTTGTCAAACTGTATGTTCACTGTTCAAATTCCACTCTTTTAGACAACATTAATAATCCCATCTATTCCTGCTTTAATAACACAGTAGAGTTCTATAAACTGCATCCTAGGGTTCCACTGAGTCCTCTTGAATCAAATACAAATGTGCTGTAGGCAGTATATATTGGTCCATAAAACAAGCAATGCATACTTTAGACATAAAATGATTTTCCACATTAAGTAACAATAATAAATACAAACCTAATTTTTGTATTTCATTTTTTATTAGTTTTTTTTTCCCCCGGTAGACAGTACACTTGGGAATTACACTCCACCAGGCATAAGAAGTAAGATTTCTACCACAGGGACATTTTGTATTCAGAATCCAATATAAATATTTCTAGTCAGACATTTCCATGGCTACAGATATTTGGTTGCTTGATTTATATGCATAGAAAGAAACAGTTGTCATAACTGTAAAAAGCAGTACTTAACAAGTACTTTTAAATGATTGGAACAGTTTTTCTTTAATATTACAATACTGGTTATTGGTTTGGAAACTAGGTCACCCAACATGATGTTTTGATTTTTCTCAAAGGCATCATGAGTACTCTGTTTATTCTTTCATTCCTGCATTTTTAGCCTTCTAGTTGAGTTAGGGACCATTAAATCAGAAATCATTTTAGCACTGTAATAAAAAAAAAAAAGCTCTGTTAAGGGTAGATTATATACCATAATGATTTTCAGACTTCTTTTTATAAAAAAGGTATCTGGAGGCTCTGAACAGGCACATGCATACTCAGGGAGAAGGGAACAAAACAGAGGAGTCTCCTAAAGCACAAAACTTCCTTCTGGTTCTCAACGCCTTCAAATAAATACAAATAAAAAAAAAAAAAGAAAACCCACACTGTGATTTAAAAAAAAAAAATCGTCTTCCATCTCCTGGAGACAGTTTCCAGGAACTTCTCCCAGGGTTGCAGATCAGTCATCCGTCTTCCGGGCCAGCCTACAGAAAGTCCAGTTGTGCTCCACTGTGTTCTCATTAGCCCGCTCACTCATGTGATGCACTCGAGTGTTGCGGATCGTGAAGCCTTGTTTTGTAATGTATTCCATCAGGTGGACCCGAAGAGAAACTTCCTGGTGATAATCACAGGGTCCAAAAGTAAAGGAAACCTGGCAGTCTCTGGTGTCCATCATGTGCTTATTCCACTTTGTAAAATAGTTTGAGATGCCTTCTAGTAAAGAATGGACCTTGGTGGTGATGGTTAATTGGGTTATGATGACAGCTACTGGATTGGAGTACTTCGAAAGCTTCCGAGTACTAGATAGCTCCACAACTTCTTCAAAAGTATCCATAGGATACAAAGGCTTAGGGTCATTGAGACACTGAATTAAGGGCTCGATTTGATAAAAATCTGCTTCTTTCCGAAGCAGATCAAATTCCTTAAAATCCAGGGGTAAGGTCAACTCTGAAGTTCTCAAGAAGTTGAGGACATATCGGAAAAGAGGTCCATCTCGATCAATGAAGTAGTTGCCTTGAGGGTCTCGAGCTGTGGGGAAGTCCCCCCCAAACATAGCTCCAAGCATAGAATCCGGGTAGCGCGTCAATGTAGTGAGAGACGTTGTGTACAAGTGTCCACCTACATTTAACGTGACTGGGTCAGTCATCTGAAATTTTTTAAAACATGATTAGTCATCTGAAATTTTTTAAATCCCCGCTTTGACAAGTTAAGAAAATTAAGAGTAACAAGCAAAGCAAAAGTTTCCTTTGGGTTATAACGTATTTAGCAATCCTATTATGCAAAATAGCTTTACTTTCAGTGGTAAACCCACCTAAACAAAGGGATCTAACATTCGCTTTCATTAGGGGAAAAAGGGATAAATCCAATTCTTTAAAACTAAAAAACAAGGGCATGATTTCCAAAGGCCCAGTATCTAAGGAGAAGTTTTTGGTGAGAGTGTATAATGGTAAGACAAAGGCCAAACTAAAATAAACTAAGCTTCTGATTTTTAAAAAAAAGAGACTTTCATTTTTAATTCAATTTGACATAAATAGGCAAAAAAATCTTATTTGATAATATCACAACATGTATTTTCAATATTTCTTTTGTTTTTTCCCCTCAAAAAGGGGGGAATCATGAAAGTTATTTTTAGATAAAAAACTGTATAGATCTAATCTTCATAACTTTTTCGTGGTAGTAACAGTGCCACATACTAAGTTAAAATACATAGTTGGTCGACACAATACCCAAAGGCTAACAGCAGCTTTCAGATTTCAAAATCTGATAGTGTATTCACTTTTGTAACATTAATGTTGCAAATTTGGCCTTTAGTTTTGAAAAGCAAGCTTCTCAAATAATATATACCTTACGCTTCAGAAATCATATTTAAGGAAAAAAAATGAAGACAGATAGATAGACTTCAGGTACTAGGCAAGTAAAATATTTCTTACCAAAGGAAAAGAAAAACGGGAACACGCACACACTCAAAAAAAGTGCAAATGGGAGAAGTGGCACCTTCTCATTGGCTAACCTCCCTAACCACAAGAAAATTACATGCTAGACCCTTTACATAGTCGCTAATCTATGAAGGAAGAGTTTTAAGAACAATAAACTTTAAAGGCCAAAAAATCGTGATCTCGCTCAAATCAGTGATTATAAAAAGTTACTTGGAGGGTCCATATTGAGTTTGCTTACATAAAAAACACGAAGCAAAACAAAACACCCCAAAATACATCTAAACTAAGGATAAGTTGCACCAATTTATAACTGCCAGCCTTACAAGCTATATTATACCTAAGAATATATAATGAAGGGGGAAAGACACAAAAATTTTGCCGGCCTTCAAAATGCATCTGCAAAAGCATCTCACCATATAGCCCCAGTCTCCATTATCCATCTGCTCCAGCGCTGCGTCTTGGGGAGCCCAGGTTCCAGGGAAACTTGGGGAGGAGAAAAAGACATGACAGCACATGTAACTACAAAAAGAAAGATTTCTCCACCCTAAAAAGCAGGCAAAATACCAGACAAGGACTCATCTTTGCTCAATTAAAACCTGCTACAGGACAAAGATCTGGGGAAGAAAGCATTTATCCAGGACTTTCTATGAGTTCTCTATCCTTCCCGCGATGTGTAGCTTTTTCCAAGGTGTAGCTAGCTAATCTTTCCAGGGAAAATTATCACCCAGTAAGTAAACTGGTCATTCAAATTCTACCTATCTTCTCTGAAAATTCAATTTTTAGATTTTCTATAGAACATTATGATAAACTCTACAACTTTATCCTTGTACAAATCTATGATGATCTCTATCAAAAAGGTTTAAGAGAAACGAAAAAATTTTTTTCACCAGTATTTAAGCTATACAAACCAAACATCTCAGTAAAAGCAATAAAAACTATACATCTCAGCTCAAAACACCAGCATCACTTTCCAAGAGAAATACATCAGAATGGTATTTAATTATACTTTTAATGATATATTTCATTTTACACAATAATCAAAACAAATAGAAAACTATTTAAATGCCAAACCATTAGAGCACAATTTAAGGCAAAAAGAACCTTACGAATCTGTTTAGGAGTCATTCAGCCAGCAGTTAAGAAGAGCCAGCCTGAGGACACTGATAAACACCCAGATACTTAATGATGCCAGTTTTAATTTATTTTACCTACAATTCAAAATCATTTAAACAAACAGTTTCCCAGCTACTGAAGTGCTTTAGTCAGTTCCCTCTCACACACATCATTCCCCAAATCAACCAGCAAAGCAAACTGCAGAGCAAATTTTAAAATCTGGCAAGAGACAGTAAGATACATGGACGTATCAGTATTTATTCAGGAAAAGCATGGGCTTTTTTATGTGGTCTTTGAATAGATTCGCTTTTCCCAATTTTAGAGGAATCTGGCACACTATTCCCAGAACAGGCCCTGGCTACAGAAGATCACAAAGGCTCTTTCTCAAAAGGTCACTCAGGCATGTAGAGAACATTTGCATAGCACAGCATGGGCTGAAATCAGAGCCTGAAGCATCTATTTCTCCACCTCAAAAATTCTTCAAAGCAAACAAGCTAAAACGTGGACCAGACAACGTGCAGTTTTTATTCTCTACACTCAGCAACTGGATATAGATAGGCCTCCACATGCTTTAGGGTGAGAAATGGAACAAATGTCAAATTCAAGACTGTTGTGACAATTTTTCATTCCTCTGACTTGCTTCACAAACAGTATTTGAAGTCAAGCAAACCAAGACACAGGGTTTACCAATCCGTATTATGAGGAGCTGATTCAGTTACTGATATAACAGACTATCAGTAACTGAGCAATTTAAAAGGCCTGTCATCCAAAAATTCTGGTAAGATGCTCATCTTTGGTATTTTCTCATCACTCAAAGTATTCACTCCTGACAGCCTTAAATATAACTCAGTCAACCAACATTTACTGTAGGTCAATAAACATTATGTGCAACGTGTACACACCAAAACAGGAAAGGTACAATCCTTGCCCTCATAGAGCTTTCTATCTAACTAGAAAGGCAACATGCAACAACTGAAGTACAAAACAGAATTCAAAAGTGCTATATAATACATAGACTGGAAGAGGCCTTCCAGAAGAAAGAGTAAGAACAATTCCAAATGGAAAAATGGAAGACTTCTACGAAAAACTTGCTCAGTAGAACTCTGCAGGAATATTGGACAACCTGAGAAGGGATGCTAGAATGAAGAAACAATTTAAGTAAAAGGGGGAGGGGCCTTCCCCCGCCAAACACACAAAACATTCCTGATACAGCAAGCAGAGCATGAATTACTGTACCCATTTTAGAGATGCAAAATAGAGAAACAGCATATTAAGTGACTTGCTCAAGGTCTCACAGCTGGAAAGTAACAGAATAAGAACTTGGGTTTTCTGACTCCTAGTCTAGATCTTTCCATAAATCCTCTCCTTGGGTGGAAATCAAAAGAACAGAATCCAAGAAACAAGAAACTTAAAGGATTAACTTTAGACTCTCTACAGCTCTCTATTAACCCTATCCACCTACTAAGGATTTACTTACAAATTTAACAGAACTCAGTCTAAGTGAGCAGTCATAACGGGTTTGTAAAAATTCCCCTGAAGCAAAATAGAAAGAACCTACTCACTTGTGTGATCGAAGGCTGCTGTCCTGTCTTTTAAGTGAAGTAAAGAACTCCAATAAATGAATATCCAATGGTTAAATGAGAAATGGGGGACCAACAACAAGCAAAAAAAATCAGACATCAATGTTACAGCTGTTATGCAAGGTCTCTCCACTATTATTTGTTTTCCTTTGTAGCTGCTAAATCATAACAAGATAACTTCTTGAGCAATCATAAAAGGAAAATTTTATGATTTTCCTTTTATCTGTTCCACAGCAAAAGCCAAGGTTCTGTTCTAGTACAAAGATGTAATGAAACCTCAAGCTTAATAATTCAGGAAAGCAATTATGGGAATATATATAAGCCCATGTTTCTTAAAAAACACCCAAAAACCTCCCAACATCAAAATAAAACAAAGTTACTATACAATAACAATGACTTAACTATCCAAAAAATCTAATTGTTCACTGAGAGAAAAAATAGTATCGATTAGTTTAAGTTTTATCACTACTCCTCACTTCTAAACATCCTCTATGGGAATGCTTAGATACGGCAAGAAACAAACCAAAAAAAAGCAGCAAGACTCTTGGTCATCCAATAGCTTGATAATCAGCATCTACCAGGAACATCTCAGAGATAATGCAGATGAATGAAACAGAACATAATCCAAAAGAATTTCCGGAATAGCTTCAATCTCTTCTAAATCATTTTCCAGAGCTGCTAACAATTAGAAAATGATTTATTTGCTTTTCATCTTCTCTTCTTTCTGGCACGGTCTCCAGTGGAGGGCTTAATGAGAAGTTAAATGACCACAAAACAGGCAGCAGAAAGAAGGTCTTGAAATGGGCATCGAATGGGCCTATTTTATTTGATGAAAACAAAGAAAAATCTAATATTTCAGAAAAAATTGCCGAGAATGGAGATTAAGAGGGTAACAATGAAAAAAATTTCCTTTAAAGTGAGCTGCTGTACTAAAGATCGTTTTAAACAGTGGCTGCAACCAAGCACAATTATAAAGTTCAAAGAAAGGCTTCAGACTCTGTAAAATTAGTTTACCTGAAAAAATCTGACCTTTGGCCCAAATAAAATTCTTGTGGAAACTGGCTGACAACTCCCAAAGAATATAAAGCACCACTGAAAATTTACCCACATTTAAGCTTCAAAGGTTGTGACTAATGTATGAATTCTGTTAGCAGATAATTAATTTAAGGAAAACACTAAAGAATTTATAAAAGCTTTAAAAGAACCTAAGAATTTTCTAAAGTAACAAATCTGAAAAATACACAATTCAACAAGTTAAAACCTTAAAGACTAAGCTAAGAACCCTGAAAGCCATTCTCTCCACCACTGTAGAATTGCAATTACAGGCCTTCTGGTTAAAAATGAACTAACTTATTAACACAAATATTCTGGGTTTATCATTTCTGCTACAGACCAAGACTAAGAATTTTCTGGGGCAAAATTTCTATTCCTACATAACAACCTATACATTGCAATACACATATCTCCAAACTTGAATAAATAATAAAAACCTGCCTTTCTATGGAAATCTTTGTGTCTGGCATTCAGAAAAGAAGGCCCAATAAATTCCATCTATACATACCTTCAAATTACCTTTGTACTGAATTTCTCTGTTCTTGAAATGTGGAAGTTTGAAAGTGAAATATTTTTTATAGTAACTAGTTCAGCAACATCTAAAGGAGTCTTTGGGTTGACATTCACCTACAGGCTGGCACAAGTAGCCAGGGGCACAAGGAGAATGTGATCGTGATCGCAGGTTATTCTTAACCATATGCCACTAAAGAAATGGATTGGTTTTTTTTTCTGAAACTAATTTTTTTCTCTCTCCTCTCTCCATGTTGTCTAGAAGAAAGGTTCTCTAAATTTTAAAGTGACCTTAATACTAAAGAGCTGTCATAAATAGTCACAAAATCATTAAACTCCTCTTACCCTCAGTCTCCACAAGATAAAAGAAGATAATACCATCTTCCCCAAAGCAATAATACCAGTTAGGCATAACACAAAGGCAACAAATGACCTACAGGGTAACAGATGAGGACTAAAGTTCTGAAGACACATGCACGCCAAGTGCAGAGGAAACAGAAGATTAGGAGTGAAGAGGATCTGTATCCAAATTCTGCTCCATTACTATTATGAGACCCTAAGTAAATCTCTCTTTATGCCCAGCTGCTGCTTTGGGAGAAAGGAGAAAATAAGTGAGATCATGAATAGAGAGCTATTTGTAGACTGGCAAGTATTAAACAAACATGAAAATACTAGTGGCCATATAAACAAAATTTCTGTGGTAAATTCAGAAACTTGAGTGTGGTCACAAATAATTTAGAGCACTGGCACGAAGACAGGGTGAATATGGGAAGTCCTCTTAATTTACTTACGAGCTCCCCAGGTCCTTCTTTCCCTGGCGCTCCAGAAGGAAGAACTACAGGTAAAGGGGCACATCCAGCTTTTATAAAGACTCCTAGATACCTGAGCTTCTTCTGGTCACAGAAGGAACTTCTCCAAGGCATGACTCAGGATTATTTCCAAAGAAAACCTGAGTCCAAGTAAATATGTCTATTCCATCTTAAATAAACTACAAATATCAAAATCCAAGACACTGAGGGATTGATTGATAGAAAGACCCACCCTAGGATTCCTTTATGGAGTAATGCTTTGGTTAAAATATGACTTATGAAAATTCAAATCACACAAACCTTAGGCATGGCATCTATGATCATCTATGGCATTACACAAAATGAAATATTAGTAAGGACTTACAGTTCTCAAAGTACAAGATCTCCCGACCTACCAACCTTGCAGGTAAAAAGATTTTCCTTTCCCTACCTACACATTTGTTCATTTGAAAACATCTCAATCTTTGTCTCTGGACTCTGCTAAATACTGTCCCCTACTTTTTTCCTATCCTGGAATCATTCATGTACTTGAGCATTTGTGACAGCAAGAAAACGAACACCCAAAGGGGAAATGCTAAGAGACACTTAGGCTACCCCAAACAACCGTAGCCAAACCAGGTCACTCGGGGTCTCTCTGCACTGAATAAAACCTGTTCGGTCACAAAGTCCTAAAACTGAATTTATCAACTTGTTCTAGAACTGGTATACTTGAACAGAAACTTGATAACTTCAGATTATCCAAATAGGATCTCTGTTTAATTTCTCGCGTTCCACGCCAGATACAGCTCCACCACCATCAGCCCAGCAGGTGCTTCAGGGGCTCCCCATTACCATGGCCATTTATCGCCTCTGACATCAAGCATTAAAAATGCCATGACACGCAATTCTGAGCATAAAAAACTCAGTTGCAGTCAACAGAAAATCCCCTATGGCAGGGCTCAGAAGCCCTGCGGTAGGGTTTAAATTAGGGAAAACCAAGGCTAATAAAGCTCCCCCCACCCCACCCCACCCCACCCCAAAAAACAATCATTTTCGAGCACACCTCGAGGTATCCGCGGCCGGGCCCGGGCTTCGCTGTTGCCCCGTAAGCGAAGTCCCCCCACCCCGACCCGGCTCCGGTGTGAGACCGGAGATGCTCCGGGCCCGAGCGGGGGACGCGCACCGAAGCCCGAACCCGGGTCCGCCGAAACCGCACGTCCCCGCCAGGCGGGCCCGGAACCCCAGCCCAAGCGCCGCCGCTCGGCCGCGGGCATCCCGCTGTGGGCTCGTGCCAGCTCCGGAGCGCGCCGCCCGGGCTCCCCGCCGTCCCCTCGGCGTGGCCCCGCCGCCGCCTGGATTCTCCTCAATCCCACTCCCCCGGCCGCTCCGCGCGGGCTTCTCCTTGCGCCCGGCCCTCCGGAGCGCCGGGCCCCCAAGCCTCGGGCCCGCCCCCACTCACTGCAAGCTGGCGGCGGCGGCCGGGCCGGGAGACGCCGGCGGCCGGAGAGCGCGAGCGCGAGGACGAGCGAGCCCGCGCCCGGCGGCGGCAGCAGCTGCAGAGGGGACGACTGAGCCCGCGCCCGGAGTTGCGGCTCCTGCCGCCCGGCGCGGGAGGCGCCTCCCAGAAGAGCGGCGGCGCCACGAGCGCGGACGCCCCCTAATGGCGTTGCGTGCGGGAAGCCAAAGGGCCGGGCGGCCGGAGCAACTCAGTCGGGCGCAGCCAGGCTGCACCGTCAGGCAGGCTCCACCGCAGCCGCGAAGCCCCATCCACGCCCCCCGAGGCTCCGCCCCGAAACCCCGAGGCCCCGCCCAGAGCCCTCTTCTACGTCCTGCCTCCGCCTGCAGTTTGGGATCAGCCCAGTGACCACCCTAGCCCCTGTCTTCCTCTGCGTCCTTGGACTTAGTGTCCCCACCGCTGTTTTTCTTGTCCTTTTCATGGACATGTATGGGGTCCCGACCATGTGCCAGGTCTAAGGGGTACAGCGGCCTACCAAGACGTGGGAGATTACTAAATAGAGGAGAAAACAGACACAACCCAAGGAAACAGGCAGTAGACAAAATCGTGACAAGTTATGATAATAAGTGTTGGGTGGTGCAAGTTAAGAGGAACTAGGTGGAGAATAAGGGGAGGGGGCCTCTGCTTCAGATGCAGTGGCCAAGGAATACCTGGACACTGGGCCTGTGGCTGAGAACCTCCTAGCCTTGCCTTCCGTTGGGGAGGCTGTAATAAGACCTGTAATAAGATCTACTATTATGCCTGGTGGGCAGAGTGAGTAAGGGCAGCCAGGCCTGAAGGGTCAACATGCGCAGCCAGATGGGGAGAAGGGCAGAGCTGACTTCAGAAAAAAAAACAGTGAAAAAGCTCTGAGGCCTAAAGGAGCTGGCCCTACTTGAGTCTGGGCGCTGGTATTGTTCTCATGTCACCAGGAAGGAAGCCAAGGCTGCAGAGGGTGAGGAATTACGCAAAAGACTCAGAACTAATTGGTCTCCAAGCATAGATTTCCAAATCCCATCTGTTCCTGCTAACCAGATCTCTGTCCCCTTCCTGGTGGGACCCAGTATATGACGTTGGTTTTGCCATTTCCCCTTCTCCAGTAGGATAACCACTGAGAAACTCAACTGTATTTCATGTCATGTGTGTGAGCTGCCTCTGAGGTTTAACTTCTATCATATGATCATCACAGTCATATCTGACTCTTGAGTTTTCTCTGAAAACGCAAACTGATAGGTTAAATAAATGACATCTGCTTCATCAACATAACTGAGTACTGCATTATCATATTCAAAAAGACTAGGTGAGTATACAGGAAAATAAGTGAAAAAATAAGAAATGCACAAAATGGTATACATGGTATAATCCTAATTTTATTTTTAAAAACATAAGTATACATAGACAAAAATTTCAAGGAAATATACCAAATCACTGATCATAGTTCTCTAGGTAGCAGGACGGGTACGTTAGTGACTTACTACTTCTTAATGTTCTTCTGAATTTTCTATGTTTTCTAGAATTAATATTGAATTTATAATTAGAAAACTATTAGTTCTATTTTTTACAAAAGAAAGACAATACCGAAATTATCCAACACGCAGATGTCCAGAATTTGTTGCCACTGAAAATTACAGATTTGCCCCTGGCTTACAGATTTGCCACTGGTGTCCTTTGAAGAGTCATTTCCCTCTCAGGGCTTCTAGTTCCTCAACTAGAAACAGAAGAATTAACTTTGTCAGTGGTTTTCACAGAACTATTTCTACATATCTCTCAAAGTTTTTGTTGCTATTATAAATTATATTTTCAAATTTATAATGTATTGATGGTTATTGAAATGCGATGTTTTTATATAATAATCTTGTATTTCACAAACTTCAACTCTTTTTTGGTTCTAAGTTTATAGGCTCTCTTGAATTTTCTGTGTAAATAATCGTAGAGTCTGCAAGTAATGGTATCTTCCTATCTAATCTTTATTTTCTTTTGCTAACAAGCAAAACATTACTGAACTAACCAAAATCTCCAGCACAATGTTGAATTGCAGTGATGACAGTGGACATTTCTATCTTATTCTTGACTGTTTCTAATATTTCAGCACTGAATATGGTGTTTGTTTTAGATTTTTGATAGATACCCTTTATCAGAGTAAGGAAGCACTATATTGCTTTATTATGAGTAGGTGTTGAATTTTATCAAATGTGAGATTTTTAACCCCAATCTAACCAATTACAATCATGGATTTTATTATATTAAACCATCCATGCATTCTTAGAATAAATTAACTTTAGTGATGTATTATTTTTTCAATATACTGCTGGATGTTGTTTGCTAATATTTTATTTAGAGTTTTTTCCATCCATATTTATGTCTACTATTTTCCGCTCTTAGTCTCTCCTTATCTGGTTTTGCTATCAGAGTTACATAAGCCTCATAAAATAAATTAAGGAATAGGAGTCTATTCACTAGAGCAGCTTCTGTAAGACTGGGATTTTCTGTAGTTTGGATTTCCTGTAGGATTCTCCTATGTACCATCTTGGTTTGGAGTTGTTGGAGGAGTGTTTACACCGACGCCCAACCTATAATATTCAATCCGGACTCAGGGCCCATCTTCTCCACCCCAATAGCTCTTGTGGTGCCACCAGGAATCTTCTTGTTGAATCCAAAAGACCCTCCTCAGATCTCCTCCTCTCGGGCTTTCTTGTAGTGATTCATTGACCACACCCTCTATGAGACTGTCTCTTTCCATGCCGTTTTAGTTTTCCTCCTTCCTCTGCAGTGCCTCCTCTCAGACGCATGGAGATGCTCCTCCTGTTGCTTTACCCGCCCCTATGCCCAGGCTTCTGGCCAAGGCCATCATTTCCTCTCCGTCTCCCCGTCTCTGTGGACTAGCTCAGCCACATCCATGGATTCCGTTATTGTCTCTAAGCCAAAGAGTCCAAAACCTCCAGGCCAGGCCTCTCTCCTCAACTCCAGACCTACAGACGCTGCGTATTCTACAGCTCCTACTATGTGCCAGGCATTATGCTAACTGCTTTTACCTTTTGGGTCAGCTCTCTCTTGCCGCATAATAAATTATCCCAAAACTTAAGGGCTTGAAACGACAAACATTTCTTATCTCACAGTTTCTATGGGTCAAGAATTTGGAAGCAGATTTGGTAGGTGGCAGATCTTGCAGTCTAGATGTCAGCTGGGGCTGCAGTCAGCCTAAAGGCTTGGCTAGGGCTAGAGAATTCTCTTCCAAGCTCACTCATGTATTTTTTTTTTGCAGGTGTAGTAGTTCCTCTTCACATGAGCTTCTCCTGACAACATGGATGTCATCCCCCAGAGCGAGTGATCTAAGAGAGAACAAGACAAAGCCACAATGTCTTTTATAAACCAGCCTTGAAAGTGACATACCAATAGTCTCTTGGTCTCACAGACCAGCCCTATTATAGTTTGGAAGGGTACCACACAAGGCCACAAATACCAGGAGGTGGGGATCATTGGGGTTATCTTGGAGGTTGCCCACCACACCCTCACAACAATGCTGAGTGCAGATTACCCACATTATCTCTTGGTATAGATCAGAAAACTAAGGTAAGTAGAGGTGAAGTCATTGCTCAAGGCCACACAGCCAAGTGTGAGAAGAGAGATTTGAACATATCCTGCCTGGATCCCCGCAATTTTCTCCTCCTTCACACTCTATCCTCTGATGGTTCACCACAAGCCTCCTCACCTTCAACATGTGCAAACCTGAACTCTCTCGCCTCACCACCCCCAAAACTCCCAAGTCCCCAGCTCAGCTCAGCAAATGGTGCCACCATCCTCCCATCTGTCCACACCAGAAGCTTTGAGTCATGCCTGCTCCTACCGCCCCCTCACTTCCCAGTGCCAGATACCTCAGCCCTGCCAAGTCTTCCTCTTCAGTGCAGCCTAGATCCATCTCTTCTTCTCTCTCCATCTCTATCACCATCATGCCAGACCAAGCCACCAACTTTTCCATCCTGGACATCTGCAGTAGCCCCTCACTGGTCTCCCTCATTCTCTCTGCTTCAGTACTACCCATCTGCCCTCCTCTCTCCAGCATGAGTCGCCTGTAATAACACAAAGCTGGTGTGTCACCCTGCCTGCTTTAAACTCCTTCAATGGCTCCCATTGCCTTCAGGATCTGGCCGAAATTCCCTCTGGTGTTATCCGGCCCCTGCCCACTTGTCCAACCTCCTCCTCTGCCCCTCTTCTCTTTCTCGGGGTCCCAGCCCCTCTGGCCACATTTCGGCATCTGAGACCCACTGTGAATTTTTTCACTTCAAGACCTCTGTTATGCTGTTCCCTTAGCTTAGAACGCTCTTCCCCTGGCCCTTGGTGTGCATATTGTTACCTCCTCGGAGAGATCTTTCCTGACCTCCCAGCCGGGCCGATGTCCCCCAGCTATAATTTGCACAGTGCCTGTCTTCCTCTCTCTTCGCCTCACTGCTTTTCAGCTATGAGCAGCCTGAGAGCAGAAATTCTATCTGGCTCACAACAGCACCCTAGGACTTCACAATAGGCCTGGCACTTAGCACGCGTGCAGCAACTATGCGACTGGTGTGTTCTCTCCATTCCCTCCATTCCCCCTTGCACCCCATACTCCAGCCACTGGACAATGTTAATGAAGCATGGGATTCCTCACCTCCAGGTCTTTGCACATGCTATTCCTTCTGCAGGAATGCCCCTCTCTCCCATCCTCCCATTTACTCAACTAAATCCTTTATATTTATCAGGAACTAGGGTTACCAGGTTTAGCAAGTGAAAATACAGGATGCTCAGTTAAATTTGAATTTCAGATAAACGAATAATTTTTTTTTAATTATGTCATAATTATGTCATAAGGATGTCATAAATATTGCATTAAATACAAGCGTCCTGTATTTTCTCTGGCAACTCCGGCAAGATCCAGCACCAGTTCCCCGCTCCTTTAGGAGATCTCTTGGCCTCTACCCCTACCCACTGAGGTCTGCTCACTCCCCATCCCCAGGCTCCCAAACCACACTCCTGCTTGCCCTGAGTAAGCATGAACGCTCACTGCATTTTGAAATTGTTCATTACTAACTAGAATGTGACCTTGACAGAGGAGATTGTGTCTCAAGTCTTCATTTAGACTGTCTCTTTTCATCTGGGACAATCCTGGCTAGAGGAAATGGTTAATAGGATTTACTGAGTGGAAAAATAAAAGAGCACAGAAGAGAAAAAAATAAACAAGATGAAAAAAGGAACCAGAAAATGGGGTGAATTCCTTGGGTGATTACCCGCAATGGTAATCATCCCTTCCCACACAACCTCTATACCCTGCCTTGCCTCTGCTACTTAGACATCTCCCTTTACCCACCAGTCTCAGCAAGTCTTATGATTGGTGGAGCAGGAATGAAAAAAGAAAAAGTCTGTGTTCCTTCAGGGGTTTTTCCAAAACAGCCTCTTGAGCATTCAAATGGGAGGCCCTGTGGGGAGCAGGGTGGGAGTATAGGCCTCAGCCATAGCCTGGAAAGAGGCTGTTGAGGATCCCCTAGGTAGGGAGGTGCCCCCAGAGGTTGGGGGGAGCTGCTGAAGTTTAAGCAAGTCATCCAGGGGCTGAACCTACAATCGCCCCACCTGCAGCCATCCAATTACCTCCCACAACCCCTCCAAAGTTGGGGACAATCCCTAGGGACCCCCAGAGGTAAGAGACCCTAAAGCAGCTAAATGCATGGATTATCTAGACCCAAAATTTTGCTGAGTTCCTTCCAATTACCCCATCCTGGAGCATTCTGAATAGCCAAGGAACTGGCCAGTGGAGAAAACCACTCCACTCTGCCTCTCTTGGTGGTGGGTTCTGTCTCTTCTCTGTGTGTTTCTCCTTTTCTCCCCTTCAGTCCCCTTTGGTCCTCGTGCCACTAGTTTCAGTAGCAGAGGTTCTCTTAAGTCTGGTAAAAGGTGTTCCTTAGCCTTTTACTCACTGGCTGGTCTGACTGGGAAATACATTTCTAACCAGTCTTCCCCACTCCACCCTTGGGGACTAACTCCAGTCTCTCTGCACACTTACCCAGCCCCTGGCACAAGTGACACTGGCAGCCAGCAGTTTCCAGTACTTCTCCCACTTCCAGCCGTGGAGACGCTTTGGTAAGTTTGATGAGAGCATTTTTTCTTTTTATATGGTTTCTAATTACCTATTATTTCTGATCTTCTCTTTAATCAGCTTCCAGAACTCTGCTGTGAGCTACATATCTGGGGGATGGGGAGAGGGAATCTGGTTCCCACCAGTATTGAGAGAGAGGCCCTGTGGTTGTTCTTGGATGTCACCATCCCCTTCACCATTATGACTATAATTAAAGAGGATGGATCTGACATTAGACCAGGAATCAGCAGCTCTGGATTCTGTCTTTAGTCCCATGAGTGTTCAGTGTGCCACATCTGAGAAGTCATGGGCCTTGAGAATCCTTATATGTTAAAAAGAAATAAAATTGCCTGGTCATAGCACGGCCAGCTGGCATGCAGAAGGCAGGACAACTCCAGATTCTGAGTTCTCATCCTCCCTGACAGCTCAGTGCTCTAAATGCTTGTCAATAACATATTTCAGTCCTTGGTTGTCCTTACGCCCCATTCCTAATCCAAACCACATTCTCTGCATGTGTTTGCTAGTTTAGCAAGACCCAAATTCACTTTCAAAGACAGCACAGCTCCTGCCTCTTCAGGCCTGTCACTTCCAGGTCGGGCCTCACCAGGTCCCATGACCTCGCCTACCTAACATATCCAAGGCCTCTCTTTCCACACATCTTCCTGCCTGGAAGGAAGCACGAAGCAGCACCCACGCACTGACCCTCCCACATCCCCCCCCCCCAAAATTTGTTGCTTTTATCAAAGATTCTGTCTGAAATATGGTTGTATTATCTTTAATGAGCTCCTATGTTTTACATAAAGTGCGAATAACGATATTTATAAAGCTGCCATAGTATGGGATCTGTTAAGTTTTCGGGAGCTTCTGAAATAAAAGGTAGGATTAAAAGGCAGGAACGTTATTTTAAACCTATTATAATGTCCTTTGGGTTTTGTGATGATGGTGGGGGTTCAACACCTCAGTGGCTAACAGTGGATCCATTATTATCCCAGCAAAAAAATGAGAGCATCATGTAGAGGAATAACTATAGTAACCTCGTGAAGAGTCATGTTTTGGGATTCAGAATCTGTTATACATGTCACTTATTTCCTGTTACTGACGTCAGGTCCTGAGACACAGCAAAGCATATTGGGTCAGACTCCAGTTCGCTCTCTGGCTCTGTCACTCACCAGCAGTGGGGGCTTGGACCCACACAGAAGCCCCCGGCCTCGGTTTCCTCAACTGTAAAATGGAATAAAACAACTCCTTGGCAGGATTGTTGTGACAATAAATAAGGCAATTAAAGTATGAAAAACTCTGATAATGCAGTGCCTGGCATGAAGTCGGCACACAATAAATTAGTAGCTCTTATTATAATAACTAATTGCTGTACTGCTGATTTGAAAGATAAATATAGAATTGAAACTCTGGCAGGCAGCAGGAGAACCAGGCTGAGAGAAAGGAGACTTTTTGAGACTGATGATTTGATTGTTCCATTAAGGCCTCTTAAAACATCCATTTATTTTGGATGCAAGTTGAATATTGTCCATGTTGATCATTGCTATGAATAATTAAGGAACAATGGTATCCAATGACATTCTTATAGCATTCTGATTAGCTAAATATATCTTATAACTCTTTCTATATTGACACCAAAACGAACCCCTTACATCGTGAAATTAAGATGGCAGGGTGATATTATTATACAAAATAATAAACAAGAATGTAATACCTTTTATTACTTGGAAAGAAATGGTGTCCTCATTTTGGCTGGTTTTTGTTTGTTTTTAGTAAATTTTGTTGCTGGAGTATAACATTCATATAGAAATGTGCACAGAGCATAATGAACAGCTTGATGAATTTTCACCAAGTGACCATACCCTTGTAATCAACACACAGATCAAGAAACAGAATAACACCAGGACTTCAGAAGCCCCCTCACGTCTCCTCCTAGTTGATGGTTTCTTTTTCTTTTCTTCCTCTCCTCTGTTTTCGTGATTGAGATATAATTTACAAACTATAAAATGTATCCATATTAAATGTATAGTTCGATGAAGTTTTCTAAAGTCATACAGTTATGCAACCATCACTACCATCCAGTTTTAAGAATGCCTCAATCACTCCAAAAAGTTCCCTACTGTCTGTTCAAGGCCAACCTCCACTACCACCCGTAGACCCAGGCAACCACTGATCTGCTTTCTGTCTCTAGAGTTTTGCCTTTACTGAAATGTTCATATAGTAAATGCATACAAGAGTAAACAATAGTAGTATTTTATGTTATGAATGATTTTTTATCATAAAATATGTAGATATGAATATGGCCAGATTAGTTTCCCAAGTGTGGCACATAAAATAAGTTTAGATGGCTTGTAGACAACTATCTGATACCTTAATTTTGTATCTTTTCTAGGATTCATGGAAATAACTACCACATCAAGCTCCTGATGTCATAAATAATATTGCTTAGATCTAGAATAGGTTTAAAAACTAATAGATTAAGGAAAATATTAGTAATGACACAGTTAGTGCACAGACAACACGATTATTGGAAGGGTGCATGCAAATGATAGAAGCCAGTAAAACAGTGACCTAGATTTAAAAAGAGAAATTATTTCTGTGTGCCATGAAATTCTCTGCATATCAATCAATATGTAGCCTTTTAAAAATAATATTGAGAATTTTAAGGCCATTTAGTGTTTTATTGACCATTTAAATGTTTTTTTCTTACACCAATCTGCCATATACTAATTTATCTTGTGTATTCAGGATTGTGAGACCCTTTTTTTTTTTCCTTAGAGGAATTGTTCTTTATTTGTTCTTTTTTTAAATTAATTTATTTTCCACTTACAGTTGATATACAATATTATATTAGTTTCAGGTGTACAACATAATGATTAGACATTTGTATAACTTACTAAGTGATCACTCAGTAAATCTAGTACCTATCTTACACCACACATAGTTATTACAATATTATTGACTATATTTCTTATGCTATATTTTACATCCCCAAGACTGTTCTGTAACTACTAACTTGTACTTCTTAATTCTTTTACTTGTCTCACCCATCCCCCCAACTCCAGTCCCATCTGGCAATCATCAAAATTTTCTCTGTATCTCTGAGTTTGTTTCTGTTTTGTTTGTTTATTTTGTTCTTTAGATACCACATATCAGTAAAATCGTGTGGCATTTGCCTTTCTCTGTCTGACTTACTCTGCTCATTATAATATCCTCTAGGTTCATTCACGTTGTTGCTGATGGCAAGATTTCATTTTTTTTTTTATGGCTGAGTAATAATCTATTGTACATATGTACCACTTCTTCTTTACCCATTCATCCATTGATGAACAACCAGGTTGCCTCACATCTTGGCTATTGTAAATAATGCTGCAATGAATGTATGGACTCACATGTGCCTTTGAAGTAGTGTTTTGAGTTTCTTCAGATAAATACCTAGAGGTGGGTTTACTGGAGTCCTTCTTTATCTCTTGTTATAACCTTTGTTTTAAAGTCTATTTTGTTGGGTAGTATTGCTGCCCCAGTTTTCTTTTTCATTTCCATTTTCATAAAATATCTTTTTCCCTCCCTTTACTTTTAGTCTGTGTGTGTCTTTCAATGTGAAGTTTGTCTCTTGTAGGCAACATATGAAAAGATTTTGTTTTCTTAGCCATTAAGCCACTCTATGTCCTTTGATCGGAGCATTTAATCCATTTACATTGAAAATAATTATTGATAGCTAAGCAGTTATTGTCATTTTATTATTTTTTATCTCTCTCTTTTTTTCTTTTTCTTCTTCTTAAAGAAGTCCCGTTAGCATTTTTTGTAGTACTGGTTTGGTGGTGATGAACTCCCTTAGCTTTTTCTTATCTGGGAAGCTCTTTATCTGTCCTTCAATTCTAAATGATAGCTTTGCTGGGTAGACTAATCTTGGTTGTAGATCCTCATTTTTCATCGCTTTGAATATTTCATACCAGTCCCTTCTGGCCTACAAAGTTTCTGTTGAGAAATCAGTTCATAGTCTTATGGGAGCTCCATTTATATCACTAACTGCTTTTCTCTTGTTGCTTTTAAGATTCTCTCTTTGTCTTTAACTTTTGGCATTTTAATTATGATCTGTCTTGCTGTAGGCCTGTTTAGGTTCATCTTGTTTGAGACTCTTTGTGCTTCGTGGGCTTGTCTGTCTATTTCCTTCGCCAGGTTAGGGACGTTTTCCATCATTATTTCTTCAAATAGGATTTCAATTCCTTGCTCTCTCTCTTCTCCTTCTGTTAACCCTAGGATGTGAATGTTAGTATGCTTGATGTTGTCCCAGAGTTCTCTTAAATTACCCTCATTTTTTTTTTGGATTCTTTTTTCATTTTGCTGTTCTGACTGGGTGTTTCTGCTACCTTATCTTCTAAATTGCGGATTTAAATCTCTGCTTCATCTAATCTACTGTTGATTCTCCTAATGTAGTCTTCATTTCAGTTATTGTATTCTTCATTTCTTTTTTATGTTTTCTATCTCCATTTTCATGTTTCTTATCTCTTTGTTGAAGTTCTCACTAAGATCATTGAGCATCCTTATAACCAATGTTTTTAACTCTGCATCTGGTAGATTGCTTGTCTATTTTTGTTTAGTTTTTTTTTTTTTCTGGAGCTTTGTTCTGTTTTTTCATCTGAGACATGTTTCTTTGTCTCCCCATTTTGGCTGCTTCCCTGTGTTTGCTTCTATGTATTGGGTAGAGCTGCTATGTCTCTCAGTCTTGGTAGAGTGGCCTTATATAGTAGGTGTCTTGCAGGGCCCAGTGATGCAGTCTCTCTGGTCACCTGTGTTGGGTGCTCCAGGTGTGTCCCTTGTGTGGGTTGTGTGTGCCCCCCTGTTATATTGGTTTCTGTTTGCACATCAATGAGAGGGATTAACCCTCAGGTTGACTGGTGGTGAGGACTGGCTGTGACTGCAGTGGAGGAGCAGTTGTACAGGGGCTGACCCTCCAGAACAGGATTCACTTTAGCAGAGCTCTGGTGCCTGCTCAGTCTGCCCTTTGGGTGTATCATCTATGGAGGGGGCCTGGTGGTGCGTGATTTGAAGCTGGCCACCAGGCAAGCCAGCCTGGGGGCCCCCTGGGGGGGTCCTGCTGCAGGACAAGTTCAGCTCTGCCTGTGTCCTTCCTGGAGCTACCTGGCATAAGCCACGAAGTGATCCCCAGATGTCTTCTACCCGCGCTGGGTTTGGAGGTGCCTGGAAGAGGCTGAGCTGTAAACTGAGGCCGGCTGCAGCTAGTGCCTGGCTTGAGGCTGCTTATCAAGAGGTACAGGGCACACCAAGGCCAGATGCTGCTTGTCTGGGGTTTGCAAACCTTTGAGAGATTTTAGGAAAGTCTGCAGCATGAGCCAAGACAGGCTGTTTGTATGGAATAAACCATTGGATGCAGCTTGGGTGGGTCGGCAAGGTGAGTAGCACAGAGATTCAGGTAATCTCATTTCAACACTTTTTTTATTGAATGCCTTCTATATGCTAGATGCTAGATAAATGTTCATGTAGCAATGCTAGTCAAACTGCTTTTTGTATTTACATCATAAATATTTTTTAAAGGAATTTGATGATTTACATGCAGTGACACACAAGAGTATGTGATTATTTATGTGCTCACATGTAGCAGTTGCCATGAAGGTTCTGGGCTAACAAGAAGAACCAGAATTCAGGGAAGGGAGAAAAGGTCTGTTTGGATAATGAGGAATTTGGCTCAAGAGAGTGTGGAATTTAGACAGGCAGAGAATAGGGGAAGATGGTTCTAACAAAAGCAGAACAGAAAATAGCATATTCCAGGGTCAATGAATTGACCCTACTGACTAGTGCAGAATTGAGAAGGGTAAAAAGCTGGTGACAGGACTTGAATGCCTGACCCACATGTTGACCACTCATAAAAAATGATGAGCTGAACATTGTAAAAAAACAGAATGTTTTCTGATGAAATCAGAATGTTTAGGCTGCCTCACTCTTGTGGAAGGTATAGAAGATGGATGGATGGATGGATAGATGGATGGATATTGGAAGGTAAGACAGGATGGTTGCTCAGATGGATGGACATCTAATGTATGAATATATTGCACACCCATCCCTGTGATGTAAGACCTAAAATTAAAGTTCAATATTATGTGCTGCCTTGACATCTGATAAAATCGAGAGGTCCTAAAATGGCCTAACCACACGTCCTCCTCCTATTTCTACCCCTGCGAATAAGGTCCCCTAGCCAAACAACCTTCTTGTAGCAAGGACTAGGCACAGTTTCTGTTTATTCAGTTCCTGCTAGCCCACAGAATTATTCCAACAAGCCAGGGCACCCCATCCTCTTGATACTACAAACACTTCATTCCCAAGTGTAACTTCCTCTGCATGGTTCGTGCTGTCCTCTTCCCCCAGGTTGTGAGTATAAGTGACTTAAAAACCATAACTGTCGCTCTCATCTGTCCAGTGTCAAGTGTCATGTGTTTGGTCATCCCATAACCCTAGGTTGGGAATCTGTCCCTCAATAACAGGGAAAAGAGGAAGTGATTAAAACAATCCTCCCCATTTGTATTGCTAATGGAACTTGGATTCATTCAAGGAGCCATCTTCCCCTACATGACTTAGGAAATGGTCGCCACATCATTAGCTCAGAGACAAATTCTAACTAGCTTAGTTCCATCTTAGTTGTCCCATTAGACTCTAGCATGTGACTCAGCTCTGCCCATTGAAATGTGAGGATATGTCTGATAGGAGGTTTCTGCGAAAGGTTTCCTGGCTCCTAAAAAGATGACACTGGAATAAAAGGCCTCTATTCTACCTCTGGATATTGCTGGATCTGAACACAATGCCTTTATCTGCTGCTCCAGGTAACCCGTGACCATAAGTAGATATACCCTCTTCTAGAGAAGCTGAGAAAGAGCTGGAAAATCTGGGTCCTTACCACCACCAGAGAGCCACTGAATCAACACTCATACCTTTGGATAATGTCTTATCTCATTTATGCCAGTTTGGGTCAGCATTTTCTCTTCCATGAAACGAAAACATGCTATGGATACATCGTCTTTAAGTTTTAGTGGTAAAAAATGAATTCTTAAATTCATCCAAAGGATGGTATCCTTTACTTAAAGAGCTTTCAGAAAGAGCTTAAATTTAAAGTTCAAACCGATAGAATACTCTGATAAGACTGATATAATCTAAAAAGATAGAAAATAGACATTGAGTCCATACTATATACAATACCCCTGAGGTAGGTTTTATCATTACTCCCATTTTATGGACATGTGTACAGACTCAGAGAGATATGTGCCCAGCCCAGTTTACACAAACAGCAAGTGTCAGAGCCAGGATTTAAAAGCCAGTTCTGACTGTCTTGCCAAAATCCTGCAGGACATCCTATCCTGAGTGAGTTGGGCTAGGAGTTGGGAAGCCAAAAAGAAGGAAGAGTTGAAGGAGTCTCAGGAGGCATTTTTAAAGCAGAACTAGGAGGGGTTTTCTTATTTTTTAAGAAAAGACAATGCCACTGGCAACCTCTCACTTTTTCTGCCACATCTGAACCACTAAAATATTTGAATATGGAAAATGACTTGTGGGATATACAATCAATCAGTCAATAAATATTTATTGAGCTTGTAACATGGGTCTGGCAGCTGGAGCAACTGCTGGGTGCTGCTTTATAGTCCTGCTGAGAGAAAGGCCAGACTGTAGTACAAGCTCCATAATAGAATTTTTAAATGCCATTTTAAGCTTACAGATAGGGCATCTGGCATTTTTTTTAAAGCCTCTAAAATGCAGTTGAACACTGCTTATAAATAAGAATTTAGACTCTAGTATCAGGAAGACACAGATCAAAACCAGCTCTCCCACTACTTTTTGTGTGACCTTGAGCAAGTATCTTATCTCAGTGAACCTCAGTTTTCTGATCTGTAAAATGGAAATAATAAATATTTCGTTCAAAAGGCAATTGTGCTGATTAAATCAGATAATGCCAGATTCTGATTATACTCAGTAAGTATTAGAGAATATTACTTGTTATCATTTTATTATTCTTTTTGAAAAAGTAGATGCCTATAATCTCTCATGTAGAAATACAGAGCTGAAGTAAAAGGGAAAGCTGGCTGCCAGCCTGGATTATGCTGGAGGATGTTAATCCACATTGTTGATTCTTGTATTTTTTTTTTATTCCTTTCTCCCATTCAAGAAGGAAGCTGGTTTGGGAATATTATCTAGAATCTGGAAACCTGCGGAAGGTGGTACAACTAGCCACTGAGACAACCTCAGGAAGATTCTTAGGGCCCCATAATGGCAGAAAGGCAGCAGAGGACCCCAGAGCCAGGGGGCCACATGGGCAGGGCCTATAGAGCCCTCAGCCAACCATGTGATTAATGAGCCAGACCAGTATCATCCACTTCCTCAGGTTGGCCTTGCTTAATCCCCCGGACCTGTGTGTTGCCAAGGAGCGAGCGAGGAGTGCATGCCCAGGAAAGACCACAGTTAGAGGATTTTACACCAGCTTAGCAGGGCAGAGGCCTGCACTCAGTGTGGAGTTCTAGGAAAGAGAGCTTTATTTCTTGTTTTCCTGAGTCATGGACTAAGAGTCATACCAGCAATGGCAAGAAATATTCACAGTTGCTTGTTCTCAAAAGATTGGGGTAGATACAAGGTTCACAGATTCCAGCAAGGAATAGAAAAGAAGGTAAACCTACAGTTGTCACTCCAGGCCCACCACCTGGAGGAGAGGACGCTGGTGGCAATCGTCCAGAGGCTTTTGGTGTGGAAGCAAACGAGGGGGAGGAGGAACAGATTAACACACCTGGCAGAAAACCACCACCATTCACAGTCTTTCACACCCAATTCTTAGTAAATCTAGAGATTTGGGTTTGCAGCTAGGGTTTAGCAATTAAAACTGTTATGTTGCGACACCTTTCCCGTTTAAATTGGTTAAGGCATAAGGCTTGTGAATGTATGGATTTGACAGCACAGCCTTCTGTGCAAACACCTGACTCTCTCTGCCCCTCCAGGGGGTGGGGAGAAGCCATCTCGGGTTTCACTATTAGCCCTCAAACTCTTCCCGTTAATGTCAGTTTTTTCCCAGAAGCAAAATGAACTACCAAATCTCTTTAAATCAGTGCTGACAGCCTAAACCTAAGTTATGAAGCTTCACACAGAGGAGGCCCTCTGCTCCAGGGCTGCGCCATGAAGGGTGAGCAGCTTTGACTCAGATGTACCAGAGCCTGGATTCACTGTTTTCATCATCTTAACATTTACATTCTGGGACCCGGGGGAAATGGATCTTCAAGACGTAGAACATTAACCTTTGCTATAGCAAAGTCTTGGCTGTCTTCAAGTGCCTAACAACAACAACAACAAAAAATAGTACTCCTCTCCATTCTAGCCTGGAGACATTTGGAAAGGTCTAACATGGGAGGAACTCTGACAGCAGTGAAATCTCGGGAAATCTTAGAGTTTACAGAGACTGTAGCCTCCATCTAAATCTACTCAGTCATTTTATGCATGAGTAAACTCAAGCTGAGGAGAAATTAGAGAAGTTTTGCAGTCACCTGGCTGGATGGTCGATGAACTGTGACTGAAGTCCATGCTACCTGACTCTGACTATTCATTCACTATAATGAACATCTGTTGGTTACTGTTTAGAGACCTCTGTAGTTGTTTGGGTGATAGCGGGGAACAGGGCCCCAACTTCTTCTATGGAAGTGAGAGAGGCTCCAAATCTCTTTCCCTACTTCCTGGAAGGAGGGATGTGACCTAGGCTAAGCCAATAGGACATTTTCATCCAGCCCCATGGTGATAACCAACCTGCCTACAACCACTATGCTGCTTTTGCTCTAGGAACAAACTACCCTCACCAGGGCTACATGTCCTAATGATAAATTTACTGGTGACCAATCAATGACCAATTTGCATAATGAATAGTTTGCCTAAAATTAAGGCCTCTTTTGAGTATTTTTGCATTCATTTGATTGACATATTCTTTTTTTTATTGTTTATTGGGGTAACATTGGTTAATACAATTATATAATTTTCAAGTGTACATTATAATTTCACATCGGTATATCTTATTGTGTATTTATCACCCAAAGTACAGTTTCCTTCGGCTACCATATATTTGATCCCCTTTACCCACTTCACCCTCTCCCTACCCCCCTATATTTGACCCCCTTTATCCCATCTACCTCCCTCTTCCTCCCCCACCCCCTACCCTCTGGTAATCACTAGTCCATGTCCATGAGTCTTTGTTTGTTTGTCCTGTTCATTTGTTGCTTTTAGGTTTATATCCCACATATAAGTGATAGCATGTGATTTTCAACTTTTTCTGTCAGGCTTATTTTGCTTGGTATGATTATTTCAAGGTCCATCCATGTTGTTGCAAATAGGAGTATTTCGTCTCTTCTTATGGCTGAGTAATATTCCATTGTATATATGTACCACAGCTTCTTTAGCCAATCATCTATCGTAGGACACTTCAGTTGCTTCCATGTCCTGGCCACTGTGAATAATACTGCTATGAATATCGGTGTGCAAATATCATTATGGATATGAGTTTTCAAGTCTTTGGGGGTAAATACTCAGTAGAGGAGTTGCTAGATCATATGGTAGATAAATTCTTAGTTTGTGAGGAAACTCCATATTGTTTTCCATAGTGGCAGTACCAATTTGCAGTCCCACCAGAAGTATACGAGGGTTCCTTTTTCACTGCATCCTCTCCAGCATTTGTTATTACTTGTCCCGTTGATTATAGCTATTCTAACAGGTGTGAGATGGTATCACATTGTGGTTTTGATTTGCATTTTCCTAACAGCTAGCAATATTGAACATCTTTTCATATATTTGTTGGCCATTTGTATGTCCTCTAGGGAAAAGTGTCTATTTGAGTCCTCTACCCATTTTTTGATTGGATCATTTTTTGTTGTTGTTGTTGTTGTTATTGAGTCGAATGATTTCTTTGTATATTTTGGATATTAGGCCCTTATTGGAGGCGTTGCTTGCAAATATATTTTCTCATTTGGATGGTTGTCTCTTTACTTTATCGACGATTTCTTTTGCTGAGCAGAAGATTTTGAGTTTGATGTAGTGCCATTCAT
Source organism: Pteropus medius (assembly GCF_902729225.1). NCBI lineage: Eukaryota > Metazoa > Chordata > Mammalia > Chiroptera > Pteropodidae > Pteropus > Pteropus medius. The sequence goes on from NW_024355327.1 coordinate 2,812,459, forward strand.
TTATTTTAGCTTTTACTTCTCTTGCCTTTGAGGTCAAATTCGTAAAATCCTCTTTAAGTCCAAGGTCCATGAGTTTAGTTCCTATGTTTTCTTTCTATGCATTTTATTGTTTCAAGTCTTATATTCAGGTCCTTAATCCATTTGGACTTAATTTTAGTGTGTGGTGATAGACAACAGTCTAGTTTCATTCTTTTGCAGGCAGGTGGCTTTCTAGTTTTCCCAGCACCATTTATTGAAGAGGCTTTCCTTCCTCCACTGTATGTTTTCGGCTTTTTTGTCGAAAATTATTTGCCCATATAAACATAGGTTTACTTCTGGACTCTCGATTCTGTTCCACTGGTTCATGTGTCTGTTTTGCTGCCAATACCATGCCATTTTGATTACTGTAGTATAATTCGAAGTCAGGCAGAGTGATGCCTCTGGCCTCATTCTTTTTTCTCAGGATGGCTTTGGCAATTTGGGGTCTTTTATGCTTCCATACAAATCTGATGATTTTTTGTTCTATTTCTTTAAAAAATGCCAATGGGATTTTGATAGGGATTGCATTAAATCTATATAATGCTTTAAGTAATATTAGGTAATATTAAATAATAATAAAATTTAGGTAATATTTTAACTATATTGATTCTTCCAATCCAAGAACACGGAATATCTTTCCATTTCTTTGTATCTCCTTCAATTTCTTTTAATAGGGTCTTGTAGTTTTCATTATATAGGTCCTTCACATGTTTCGTTAAATTTATTCCTAGGTATTTTATTCTTTTTGTTGAAATTGCGAAAGGAATTATTTTTTCAACTTCTTTTTCTGACACTTTATTATTAGAATGCTATGGATTTTTGAACGTTGATTGTGTATCCAGAAACTTTACTGTATTTGCTTATTGTTTCTAGTAGTGTTCTTGTGGAGTCTTTAGGGTTTTCTATATAGAGAATCATGTTGTCTGCAAATAGTGACAGTTTGACTTCTTCGTTTCCTATTCGAATGCCTTTTATATCTTTCTCTTGTCTGATTGCACTCGCTAGGGCCACCAATGTTATACTGAATAACAGAGACAGCGGACAGCCTTGCCTTGTTTCTGATCTTAGAGGGAAGGTTTTTAGTTTTTCACCATTGGCTGAAGGATTGTCATATAGAGCCTTTATTATGTTAAGGTACTTTGCTACTATACCAATTTTGTTAAGTGTTTTGATCATAAATGGATGCTGTATCTTGTCTCAGGCTTTTTCTGCATCTATTGATTGATCAAATGATTCTTATTTTTTAATTTATTTATGTGGTGTATCACATTGATCGATTTGCATATGTCGAACCATCTCTGTGCCCCTGAGATGAAGCCCACTTGATTGTGGTGTATAATCTTTTTAATATGTTGCTGTATTTGGTTCACTAGTATCTTATTTAGGATTTTTGCATCTGTGTTCATGTTTTCTTTTTTTGTGTTATCTTTACCAGGTTTTGGTATCAGGGTGATATTGACCTTATAAAATGAGTTGGCAAGTATTGCCTCCTCTTCAATTTTTTGGAAGGATTTGAGGAGAATAGGTATTAAATCTTCTTTGAATGTTTGGTAGAATTCACTGGTGAAACCATCTGATCCTGGACTTTTACTTTTTTGTAGGTTTTTGATGATTGTTCCAATTTCCATACTGCTGATCAGTCTATTTAGATTTTCCAGATCTTCTTGATTCAGTCTAGGAAGATTGTATTTTTCTAAGTACTGGTTCATTTCTTATAGGTTATTAAATTTGGTGTTATATAACTTTGCATAGTATTCTTGTATGATTCTTGTATTTCTGCATTATCAGAAGTAATTTCTCCTCTTTCATCCCTGATTTTGTTTATTTGTGTCCTTTCTCTTTTTTCTTTAGTGAGTCTAGCCAGGAGTTTGTCAATTTTATTAACCTTCTCAAAGAGCCCACTCTTTGATTCATTTATTATTTCTATTTTTTTTGTTTTCAATTTCATTTATTTCTGCTCTAATTTTGATTCCTTCTTTCCTTCTGCTAGCTTTAGACTTCATTTGTTCTTCCTTTTCTAGTTGTTTGTTTGGGCTCATTCTTGTTTTTGGAGGTAGGCCTGTAATGATATGAACTTTCCTCTTATGGCTACTTTTGCCATGTCCCAAAAGTTTTGATATGTTGTATTATCATTATCATTCATTTCTATGTATCTCTTGATCTCTTTTTATTTCTTTGTGACTCAGTTATTCTTTAGTAGCATGTTGTTTAATCTACATGTATTTGCGGTTCTTCCTGATTTATTTCTGCAGTTGATCTCTAGTTTCAAAGCACTGTGATCAGAGAATATGGTCAGTATGATTTTAAATCTCTTATATCTGTTGACTATCTTTGTTTCCCAGTATGTGGTCGATTCTTGAGAATGATCCATGTGCACTAGAGAAGAATGTATAAGTAGCTGCTTTGGGATGGAAGGTTCTGTAAATGTCAATTATGTCCAGTTGGTCTAATGTGTCATTTAAGGATGTTATTTCCTTATCGTTTTTCTGTTTAGATGATCTGTCCATATCCCACAGTGGGGTATTTAGGTCCCCTACTATGATAGTGTTTTGATCTGTTTCTCCCTTTAGTTCTGTCAGTAATTGCTTTACATATTTCGGGGGCTCCTTGATTGGGAGCATAGATATTAATAAGTGTCATGTCTTCTTGGTGCATGATTCCTTTATCAGTATGAAGTGTCCCTAAGTATCTTTCTTTACCTTTTTTATTTTGAAGTCTATTTTGTCTGATATTAGTACCGCTACTCCCGCTTTTCTCTGAATGCCATTTGCTTGAAATATCATTTTCCACTCTTTCCCTTTGAGTCTATATTTGTCTTTGGAGCTGAGATGTATCTCTTGGAGGCAGCATATGGTTGGGTTTTGTTTTTTGATCCATTCTGTAACTCCGTGCCTTTTTATTGGTGAGTTCAGTCCGTTTACATTTAGGGTGATTATTGAAATATGAGGTCTTCTTACAGCCATTTTATCTTTTGCTTTCTGGTAGCTCAGTGTTTCCATTGCTTCCTTGTCCTTGTGTTCCTGTTTTCTTTATTTTGGTTGGCTTTTGTGGATTTTTTCCTTTGGCCCTTCTTGTTTTATGTTATATACTTTGATTCTGAATCTTTGGTGTGGTTACCATTACGAATATGAAAAGGATAGTTATATATATGTATATATACAGTCATCTATTTTCTTCTGCATGTGGCTTATCTCCATTCCCCTTTGTGAATTTGGATCTTTGAATCCTTCCCTTTTCAGTCATTGTTATCTCAATTTGTCCCTATGTATGCTGAATGTCCATTACTATCTTGCTATAGCAATTCTCTTCTTATTATTTAAACATATAATGCCCTGTTCTCAGTAAGGATTGCACTCCTCTGCTTCTATTTGCCTGGTAGTCACTTTACTCCTAATTATGGTTTTTTTTTTTGTTTTTTTGGTCATTTTATTTGTTGAGCTGATCCCTTTCAGTATTTCCTGTAGTGTAGGCCTCGTAGTGGAGAATTCCCTCAATTTTTGTATGTCTGGAAAGGTCTTAATTTCTCCTTCATATCTAAAGGGGTGCTTAGCTGGATACATTATTCTAGGCTGGTAGTTCCTTTCACTTAATAGTTTAAATATTTGATTCCGTTCCTTTCTGGCTTGTAAAGTTTGCGCCGAAAAGTCCGAGGATAATCTAATGGATTTTCCTTTATAAGTTACAGTCTTCTTCTCTCTGGCTGCCCTGAGAATTCTTTGTCATTGATTTTTGATAATTTTAGGACAATGTGAAAATATGAAAAGGTGAAGGCCTTTTTGGGTTGAAATAATTGGGTGTTCTGTTGACTTCTTGAATTCCAAGCTCCAGCTCATTCCTTAGATTTGGAAAATTCTCATCCACTATTTGTCTGAAAATGCTGTCAAGTCCCTGCTCCTTTTCCTCACCTTCAATAATGCCCATTATTCTTATGTTTCCTCTCCTGATGGTATCAGCTATTTCTTGTATTTCTCTTTCATTATTTTTTATTCTTTGGTTCCTCTCTTCTTCTTTATGATTTATTTCTATATTTCTGTCTTCTATATCACTGATCCTTTCCTTTATTTGGTCGACTCTATTTCCCAAGCTTGCTATTTCATTTTTTAACTTTTGCAGTGTGTTTTTTTAATCTCCAGAAGGTCCATTTGGTTCTTTTTGAGGGTTTCAATCTCCTTGCTCTGCTCATCTAGTTGTTTTTCAATTCCTGAAATTGTTGATACGATGTTTCGGAACTCACTGAGTTTTTTCAGAAGTACCATCCTGAATTCTCTATCATTTAAGTTGCATATTTCTATATCTGTAAGCTTATTTTCTGGAGATTTTTCTCTTTTTTCTGAGATGCCTTGTCACCTTGGTTGTTCATGGTGTTTAATGGACTATTTCTCTACCTGGACATTAATGGAAGTGTATTCTGCTTTTTTTTTCCAGAAAGAAGTTTTATCATATAAAGGTCTCTCTTTAGCCCTTTAGCAAAGGAGGCACTTTTCTTTTAATTTCCAGTAGGTGGTGTCAAAGCCTCTTGGATCCTTGCTTTATATAAAGACTTAAAAATGCCTTTTTGCTTTCTTATAGATATTTAATCACACTCTCTACCCTCAGTCTCGGTACCTGTCAGTGTTAGTGACAGTTTCGGTAGCGTTTGCTCAGATTCCCCTGGGGCTCCATGGTGTTCGGTCTGGAGGGGCCCTCTGGGTTGCGAGTTGAGGGCTATGGCTCAGCCTCGGTTTTGCAACTGGGGTCAGTAAAAATCAACTGTTATTTCTCTGTGGTCCCTTCCTGCTTCCTTGCTTTCTGCTCTGATGACTGGGCCTTGCTGCTGGCTGCGTGGAACTCAGAGCACTTCCAAGCAGGGCTGTTCAGAGAAGTTGCCGCTCCTTCTCCACTTCCCCTCCTCCTACAGGGAGCTCTGGTGGCTGCGAGAAGCACCTTCTTTATTTCTCCCAGTCCACTGCTCAACACCCAGGTTTCTGGCCTGTGGTAGCTCTTATGCACAGATCCCATGCTCAGATGTGCTGGTGAACAGTTTGGGTGTTTTTTGTTGAGTTTTGGATATTTAGCTTATTGTTGTTTCAAGGGGAGAGATCTAAAGATGTCTCTCACTCCGCCATGTTTTTCTCTCCATCAAAAAATATACATGTATATTTTTTGATGGGGGGCACCTTTTGGCACTTTTGCAGATTTAAAATATTAATTTCCTCTAAGGGTTTTTCCTCTACTAAATTTTGTATTTCTGATTAAGTATTTATAAAATGTGTCACCTTTTACGAACAATGAAATTGTTCTCTATTGTCGTGGGCATCTTTTAATAATATATGAACCTTCAAAGACACTATAAGGGACTTTTTTGCAAGTTAGTATAAAGACTCTTTCTTCAAAGTTGTATGTTAATAGCCAGAGATGCTTACTGAATTTGATATTCAAGATACTAAATTTAGAATAATCCTAAGTTATAAGCACAAAATGGAGTGCCCTTCGTCAGCAATTGGTCTGACTTTAACAATGGGATGAGACTAGCAAGCTGATAATTAATGGTAATTAATGTCTAACTACAATAAATAAGAATATACTAAACCAAATGTGTAATATTGGGTTCATATTCCATTCAAGCCCATGAGCGAGTATTGAGTTTGACAAAAACCAATGTTTCTTGAAGGCCAACTACCATGCCCAAAACCAAACTGAACACTGTTTTTAGGTTTTCTCTTTTAATTGCACTTTCTGAGGGCAGGGCTTCCTCCTTGCTCACTACTATACCTTCAGCTGGCCCATAGTACACACTCAATAAATATCTGCAGAATAACTGAATGGCCCTGTTAGCTGGTACTCTTATTACCTATCACCTCAAATGTACAAGTGAGGGAATTTGGGCTCAGGAGTTGTTACTTGTCCAAGGACATCAGGGAGGGCAGCATGACCATGACCCTGGAGCCTGTGCTCCTAACACAGGGGAATGAGACCTTACCCTTGTACTCTAACAACTAAAACTGGGGTTAAAGGGGATATAAAGGAATGGACAGATATATTCAAAACAGTTTTAATGGTGTTTAGTGTTGTGGGCCTGGGGACGGGTATATAGGTACAGAGGTCCCTGGGAGGCGATGGGTCTAAAATTACTCTCTAAGGTCTCTAAATGACTATTATTGCAAGTAGAACATTCCAGAATGAGTTCAAGCTTTATGGTGAGCCTTGGGATAAAATACAACCAGGGTTCAGAGGTCAGAGGTATACCCAAGGAGGCTGTGCAATGTGTTGTAGCTTTCCAACACGAGATTAGCTTGATGGTGAGGGAAGAATCATTCTGAAAACCTGAGGCATAAACATGGGTGATCCAGCAAAGAGATTAGTTTTCACTTCTCTTTTTTATTTTTAGCTAAGATATATTAAATTTATTTTCTCTGGAAATTAGAAGTGTCTCAAATTCTCATGTGCCTTTGGCCTAGTGCCATTTTGCTAACGGTAGTCAATAACATTTTGTATAAAAAAAAAACCTGTGGCTGGGAATGTAAAATGGCACAGAACTCTGGAAAACAATTTGGCAGTTTCTTTAAAAACAAAGCATATACTTATCCTACAAGCCAGCAATCACAGTCCTGGGTGTTTATCCCAGAGAAATGAAAATTTATATCCACACAAAAACCTGTTCATAGCAGCTTTATTTGTAATAGCCCCAAACTTGAAATAACCAAAGTATCCTACAATAGGTAAATGATTAAACAAATTGTGGTACATGCATACCATGTAATGCTATCCAACATAAAAGGAACAAATTATTAATACAGACAACAACTTGAATGGATCTCAAGGGCATTATGCTAAGTAGAAAAAGCCAGTCTCATGCTGTATGATTCCATCTATGTAATATTCTCAAAGTGACAAAATTATAGAGATAAACTGCTTAGTGGTTGCCAGGGGTAGGAATGGTGAGAGGAAGAATAGGTGCAATTATAATAGGGCAGCACAAGGAAGATCTTTGCAGTGATGAAACAGTTCTATATCTTGATTGCAGTGGTAGTTACTCAATTCTACACAGATGATAAAAAAGCATACACATATATTGTACTAATGTCAAGTTCCTGGTTTTGATATTGTACTATATAGTTCCCTGAGCTGTAACAGTGGGGGAAACTGGATGAAAGATATCTCTCTGTGTTACCTTTGCAACTTCCCATGAATATATGATTATTTCAAAACAGAAAGTTAGAAAAAATAATTGTGGTTGAAAGCATCACCTAAGTTCTCAAATTTCCCATCATAACTGTTCAGTGGCAATTCTAGTAAGGTGGAAAGATAGATATGCCTCTCATATCCAGTAAGCTATTTTATTCCTTTTACAGCTTCTAAATATTCCATTTCTTGGCTGTATCATAGATATTTTTAAATCCAGACCCTTATCCATGAATATTTAGGTTATTTCCTCTTTTTTTTTGCTATTGTAAAGAGTTATTATAAATAGTTACCATGAATCATCTTATACATAAATCACTTTACTCATTGCTTTTAGGACTATGTTTCAAGTACAAATTCCTCGAAGTGGCAAAACTGGTTTTCTTAACAACTATGCTGTATTCTATATTTATGCTGTATATTAAGCAATATATAAATTTTTTCAGAGCCTCATTTCAGAAAATAGATATTTATATACACACTCTTAGCACCAAAAATATTTTACATACTTCAAGTTACTGTACATATTCAACGTTAAAACATTTCTATTTGATTAGTCATTTATCTACTTGTGTTGGTTTAAATTTTTTTTTAAGTTATATACTTAGTAAAAAAAAGAAAAAATTATACCCTTACACAGATCCAGAGAAAATGTGGTAAAATCTTTTCTCCCTAAATATAACTACTACATATAGAATAAGCTTGGTGCTATTAATTCAGAAACATCTTCCAGCCCCAGTGTTACAAATGGGTTTTAATATATTAAACAAAATGGATTTCCTTTAGTAAAATACTTTTTTTTTTTTGGTTAAATCTAGTCAAGTAATCAGCATCAAAATGTTTGGGATACTATGAAGTGTCACTTACGCCTGGAAATGAGGAGTTTCTACCATCCTCTAAAAGTTCACTGTACAGCGTGTGGGTGAAGCTTTCTGGGCATCCTTTCCCTCCTTTAGCCTTTGCTGCTGCAAAGACAAACTGTGGGCTCTGAGTCTGAGTTTTGCAACCCACAACAAATGTGGCTAAGGCTAAAGAACATAAGTGTTTATACTTTTGGAGGCCTCGTGGGTTTTTTTCATGAGTCACGTGGTGGCGGCCCTGACACTGGTTTCTGCGCCTTCTGCAGTTTGCTGCAGTCAAGAGGAGCGAGCGCCCTCTCGGGGTGAGCTTCGGAAACAAAATCGTCTTATCGTCTGGGAAAGGGACTATGGGGATTCACCTGGATGGCCTTTCCTCAACAGCTATGCTTCTAAAGCTTCTAAAAACTAAATTCTATCAATGCGGTACCAGAAATAACCCAGTGGGCTGATGTTAATACGTGCAAGTGCGTGCATACGTACACACCGATAAAATCAGAGTATCTCGGAAGGAGAAGCAGAAAACTAGTAATGGTGCTTGCCTTCTGGGAGGGGAATGTCATAAAGGAATCGGGGAAAAGACTCACTTCCTTCCCCCCAAATTTGTTACGAAAAACTTTCACACATACAGAAAAGTTGGAGGAATAGTGTAATGAATTCCCACCTACTCACCACTTAGATTCCACAACTGCTGTCATTTGCCATATTTGCTTTATTTCTATATCAATTTGCCTAATTATTCACTTAGAAGCCCACATTTCACAGAAAAGTATGTATATCCTTTGAATTTTGTACTGTGTATATGCCATCTATCCAAATAATTTTATTGATAATATCACCTTTGAGAGGAATTGTGAGAGAGGATTAAATTAAATGAGAAGATGTGTGTAAAATGGCACAGTACTAAGCACAGAGTACCTACTCAATAAATGCTAACTATGGTAATTCTCAGATTTCCTTTCACTTGCTTTTAGGTCCCACAGTCAACTCATCACCTTTGATTTCACCCTGAGGTAAGCAGCACAGACAGGACAGGGCTGTTTTTGGAGCAGTTGACAGGGCTCCAAAAAGCTCAGTGATTCAGAGTCAGCCAGGTACCAAGGGCCCCCCAGACAAGCCTGGTATCTGGGCCTTTACCCAATCCAGCCCTCTTTCCACTTTTCCACATCTCTCTCAACTTCTCAAAGGCTCTTGGCAGGCCCAGAGCAGGAGGAATAATCGCACCCTGCAGGCAAGTGGCAGGGCCTCCAGACCACCGTTAAAAGCAGGCCAGTGAGCAGAGAAGAGGCCTAGGGCAGCCATGGTACTTAACCCTTCTGGGATGCTACGAGAAAATTGCTTCATGTCTACAAATATCTACCTTTTCCCACAGACTATCTTGTAATAAATTTCACTATTTTCTGATATCAGAAAATATAACATAAACATAAAATATATAATTCAGTATGTGGTAAAAACCAAAGAGATACGAATTAGGTTTCTAAATATATATTACATATGTAATTAATAATATACATACGTGATATAATGTACATATGTAAATATAATACATACAGATGTTAACATGTAATATATGTTATCAGACAACATAAATATAAAATACAATTCGTATGTGGTAAAAAAAACCACAAGTAGTAAGAGATTCTATGCTAACTATGTCAAGGGCCATAAGTCCATCTCTTACTTTTCTAGGTAAACCAGCTGAGTCATTACCTACTCTGTTAACCACAACCAATGTAAGTATCTGCCCCTGAATCCAGATCTTACTCTAGTTCTTGTGGAGAGATAATTGGGAAACTCACTTGCCTCTCAAGGGCCCTCTTTTTTAGCCGTCCTGTCTCTGTTGCTGCCACACTGGACACCAGTGAGAGCAGGTCTTTTAAAGCCATGCGTGCCTCTCCATTGCCAGGAACCTGCTCCTCAGGGCCTGACCTTGCTCAAGAGTCGACTGTTTCTAAAGAGGCCCTTTCTATAGGGTCACAGTGAACCTGGATGCATTAGGTCTGGGTGCCAGTTCACAACCACTCTCTATGGAAGTGCCCACAAAGAAAACCAGGGAAATCTCAATAAGAATAATGGGTGGCATCTATTGATCATTTACTGCGTTGTATGCACTGTGCAAAATATTTTAAATAAATTATTGCATTTAGTTTTATTATCTCAATCCCTCTACAAGGTAGGCATTGCTCCCTGGCTTGAACCTTTCTGGTGAATTCTTCTTAAGACTTTCATTTATAAAAATAATTAATATTTATATAACTTCATATGGCAGAAGCAGCTTTACAAACATTAATTCATTTAACCTTTATCACAGTCCTATGAGGAGGCACTACTATTATCCTGACAGACTAAATGTTCTGTCTCCTCAAAATCCATACGTTGAAACCTAATCTCCAATATGATGGTATTTGGAGGGGGGTCCTCTCACAGGTGATTAAGTCATGAGAGCAGAGCACTGATGAATGGGAATAGTGTCCTTATAAAAGAAACCCCAGAAAGCTCCCTTACCCTTTGTACCATGTGAGGACATAAAGAAGATGACTGTCTATGAACCAGGAAGCAGGCTCTCACCAGACACTAAATCTTTTGGCACCTTGATCTTGGACTTCCCAGACTCCAAAAATTTGAGAAATAAATTTCTGTTGTGTATAAGCTACCCAATCTACAGTATTTTATTATAGTAGCCCAAACAGACTAAGATACCCACTTAACAGATGAGAGAGCTGAGACGTAGATGCCACTAGTAGTAATGAGCTCAAAGTTGTACAGCTAGTAAGTGGCAAAGCTAGGATGCCTGTTCCTGCCAGTGGAACTATAATACAGCTCTCAACGTAGAAACATGCACATGAAATATATTGGCAAGAGTGTGGGGAAATAGGCATTTTCAGACATTGCTTGTGGGAAAGTAAATTTGGAAATCAATACTGAACACAATTAAAAATGCACATAATTGCCCTGACCTTGAAATTCTTTCTATAGAAATTATTTAGATGCATTTACATGAGTACACAAGACTTTCCAATGCACCATGTTTGTAATAAAGAAGACAAGGGCATAACGTAGTAGGGCATCAATTAAATAAATCATGATACAGCCACACTCTGAAATTATTTACAACTGCAAAGATGAATGAGGGAAATCTACTTACACTGATATGCAAAGTCCTAGAAGATTTATTTCTAATAAAAAAAAAAAAAGCATGGGGCAGTGCATGTCTTAATAACCAACATTTAAGCCAAAGAATGGGGTTCTGATTTCAGCGATAGGATAAACATACTCCATCCTATCTATCATGCTGACTGCAATTATAAATCTTTTTAGAATGCATGGAGCAGCTATATAAGGATGCTGAAAAGCAAACAATAGCAGGTAAATTAGGGAAAGGGTCCAGAATCCACAGGTCTACCAAACTGGTATGGAGTTCACAACTTTTTTCTTTCACTATTGCTCAGCCTGTACCAAAAGGGAGCTGCTCAAAACCCAGATGTGTTCATCAAGTGCAGAAAGAGCGAGCTTCTCCTGATCTGAGGGGTGTGTGTGTGTATGTGTGAGAGAGAGAGATGGGAGGTGTGTGCTCCATTTTGGTTTTTATTTTTCCTTTTTCTGTTCCCCTCTCTTTCAGCCTGAAGGCAATACCTTGGTGTTGGTGGGAACAGATCCTTAAAACTCTATGAGTGGGGAAATTTGTCTCCAACCAGAGGAACTGTGGTTCCAAGAGCATGGAGAGAATCCCATTGCTTTTTTTATCTTCCTATTCTCCATTGGTCCCAAATGCAGACAAAGTAGTGGGAAGTGTACAACAGAGCAGAGAAACTAAAGTATCCCCTCAAATTCATATGTTGAAGTCCTAACCCTCAGTACCTCAGAATGTGACTATATTTGGAGACAGGGTTTTATAAGAAGTAATTAAGGTAAAATGAAGTAATTTGGGTGGGCCCCAATCCAAGGACTGGTGTCCTTATAAGAAGGGATTAGGACACAGACATGCACATGCACAAAGGAAAGACTGTAATGACAGAGCAAGAAGAGAGGCCTCAGGATAAACCAACCCTGCAGGCACTTTGATCTTGAACTTCCAGCCTCCAGAAATGTGAAAAAATAAATTCTGTTGTTTAAGCTACCCTGTCTGTGATATTTTGTTATAGCAGCCGTAGCAAACTAATTTACCAATCTTTCTGGCTAGAGGACTGGGAAGGGAGGCTGTAGCACATCAGAAAGTATTGGGGAGATCATAGAGATGAGGGAGATCAAGAGAGACATCCCTGAAAGCTGTGTATAAACTCCTAGGCTCACTCCCTAGCTTACAGGTACAGATCAGACTTTAAACAGCATACCAAAGGTTTTGCCAACTGAACTACAAGGTAGCACACAGCCCAGGTCCCTGAGACCACTGGGTGGCGCACATGTGGGAAAAGATGGTCTTTCGAAGTTGAAACAATTGGATATCCGTATGCAAAATAACCCTGGACCCAAACCTCACATCTTATATAAAAATTAACTCAGAATTAACCATATATCTAAATGGAAAACTATAAAACTTTAGAAGAAAACATCAAAGAAAAACTTTGGTGTTAGCTAGAGTTCTTAGGTATGATCCCAAAACATGATCCATAAAAGAAAAAACTGACAACTTGAATTTAATCAAAATTTAAACATTTTTCTCTGCAAAAGATACTGTTAAGAAATGGAAAGATATGCCACAGGCTGGGAAAAAATATTTGCAAATCATATATTCAACATTGGACTTGTATCCAGAATATAAACGTATATATAACTTGGTTTTAAAAAAAAACAAACAACCCAACAAAAAAAAAAATGGGCAAAAAATTTAAATGTTTCACCAAAGATGATATATGAATAGCCAATAAGCACACAAAGAGATGCTCAATATCACTGGCCATTAGGGAAATGCAAGTCAAAACCATGATGAGATATAACTACATACCTATTAGAAATATAAATTGGTGAGGATGTGGAGCGACTGGAACTCTTATATTTTTCTTGTTGAGAATACAAAATGGTACAGTCACTCCAGAAAAGTTTGGAAGTTTCTTAAGAGTTAAATATACACTTACCATATAAGCCAGCAATCCCAATTCCACATCATAGAGAAATAAAAATACATGTTCACACAAAACTCTGTACAAAAATTTTTACATTAGCTCTATTCATCATTGCCAAAAACTGGAAACAACTCAAATGTCCTTCAACAGCTAAATGAATAAACTGTGGTACATACATATAATAGAATACTACTCAGCAATAAAAAAGAATGAACTATCTATACACATGACAACTTGGATAAACCTCAAAGGCATTATTTTGAGTGAAAGAAACCAGCCTCAAAAAGTTATATACTGTTATGATTTCAGTCATTTATTATTCTGAAAAAGGCAATAGTATAGCAATAGCGACAGATTATTGGTTGTCAGGAATCAGGAGTAGAGGGCGTAGCTTCACAAGGATAGCAGGAAGGAGTTTGGGGGCGTCATAGAACCACCATGTATCCTGATTGTAGTCATCATTACCCAAATCTATATTAGCTTCAAAAGTCACAGAGCTGCTTTACTGTACGCTCATTTGAAAAAAATATTCTTAAAACACTAAGATTCATGTAAAAAAAGGGAGATACAGACATATATGCTTATACACAAATACCCTTCCCTGTAAACACACAGAAGAAATGAGTCATAGTGGTTGTCGTGGCAGGGGGATGAAGCTGGGTAACTGAGGTTTAGGGATGGGAAGGGCAATTATTTTATGCCTCTCTGTATTACTTGAATTTTTTCCTACAATAAAATGAATCTCCTATTCAAAAACATTGTTTAAAAACAAAATATAAAACACTGGTGCATATGGATATATTGAAAAATATGCGAAAATTATAAGAGATATTTTGCTTATAAGTGGGACATAGAGATTCCCTTTGGGAAAATTTAAACGTTTTGGAGATGGATGGTGGTGGAGGTTGAACAACAATGTGAATGTATTTAATGAGACTGAACTGTATACTTAAAAATGGTTAAAATAGTAAATTTTGTTACGGACATTTTACAATAAAATTCAATCTAATTAGAATATTAGCAAAAGACTTGAACAGACACTTCACCAAAGATGAATTGCACATGAAAAGATATTCAATATCTAATTAACCATTAGAGAAATGCAAATTAAAGTCATGAGGGATACCACTATACATCTATTAAAATGGCTAAAATTAAAAAATATTAGTATCAGGTGCTGGCAAGGATCCAGAGCAAGTGGATATTTTATACATTGCTGGAGGTAATATAAAATGGTATGGCCACTCTGGAAAAACAGTTTGTCTATTTCTTAAAAGTTAAACATACACTTAACCATACAATAGTACTGCTGGGTACTAACCTGAAAAAATGAAAACTTATGTTCAAACAAAAACCTCTAAACCAATGTTCATAGCAGCTTTATTGGTAATAGCTAAAACTGGATACAACCCAAATGTCCTTCAATGGATGAATGAATAAACTGAGTTATACAACTATTTGGCAATAAAAAGGAATGAAATGTTGATACACACAACTTGAACGGATCTCAAGGGCATTAGGTTGAGTGACACTAGCCAATACCAAAGGGTTACATATTGTAAGATTCCATGTATAAAACATTCTTGAAATAACAAATTACAGTGATTGAGAACAGATCAGTGGTTGCCAGGAGATAGGGGTGGCATAAGGTGTGACTGTGAGGTAACATGAGGGAGTTCCTTTGTGGTGATGAAACAATTCCGTATCTTGATTGTGGTGGTAGTTACATGAATCTGTATGAGATAAAATTCTATAGTACTGTACACACATGCAAAAGAATGCATTTAAAACTGGAGAAAGCTGAATAAAGTCTCTCTCGAGATAATAGTATTGTACAAATGTCAATTTGGGGGAGTTGGTAATGTGCTATGGTTATATAAGATTTATCATTGGGCAAAGCTGGTTGAACTCTTTGTGTCTGGACCACAGTCCAAATTCTGGCTTCTATTTTTGCAACTTCTTATGAGTCTTAAAAATCTTTCAAAAGAAAAAATTATAAGAAAAAAAGGAGTAAACTATTGAAACACTTAACAATATGGATGAATCTCAAAAACATTTTACTGAGCTAAAGATGCCAGAAACAAAAGAGTACATACACATCCTATAGTTCCTTGTATTTTAAGTTCTAAAATAAACTAAAATATGATGAAGGAAATAAGATCTGTGGTTTCCTGTGGGGTGATGTGTGGGGAATGACTAGGAGGAGACATGAGGGAAATTTCTGGGGTGGCGGAAATGTGCATTTTGTGTGTAAGCTACATCTAAAAAGTTGGGAGGGTGGCGAAAAGCCTTCTTTAATAAACCTTGCTTGCAATGACACAAAACTAAGTTGATCAAACCCACAGAAATTGAAATTTTTGGATAAAGGATTATCTGACCTTTAGGACAAATGTTCCTGTGACTTTGGAAAGTTTTAATTCTGAGAGAGAAGTGGCCTAGTTGGCCTATTTACACTTTCAAATCCCTTTCTGTACAGTTTATGAACGCAGACTGGTTTTGTAAAGGTTATGGATTTAAAATTCAGCACTTTAATCTTTTTGTCTTTTATGCTTAAATTGAAAATTGTGCTTAGCTTTTCCAAACTGGCCGTTTATAGAGTTTGAAAGGAAAATACATGTACCGATGAATATACCTAATGTCTGAAACACCTACAGTCATTATTTCAAAAGAAAATATTCTCAGCTGAAGCTAGCTGAGTCCTGCAGAGTCACATTGCGCCCCTGACTCAGCCCACCAGATCAGTGTTCCTGGCTTTTTTGACTCTTTATGTAAATAGGATCCAAGAATACAATCCTTTGTCTGGACCACAGTCCAAATTCTGGCTTCTCTTTGGATCATTGTTCCTTCACCTGAGGTCTCCTTTTATTTTGTAATTCTAATCCTGAAATCTTCCAGTGCTGCATGGTGGGAGAGGTGGGAAAGCTGAGACATTTTCATTCTAAGCAGAACCCAGAAACCCCTAAAGGTTAACAACTCAAACTTAAGGGTTTCTCAGGGATGCTGTAGCTGTCTGGGAAGTGCTGGAGTTTCCTGCCAAGGACTGCCAAGACTAGATAATGGCACCAAGTGAGGAGACTTGGAAGGTCTTGACTCTATACCTTAGAGAACATCTTTTCATTTTACAGATGATGAAGCAGAGACCCAGAGATTAAAGGCCATCTCTGTGCAGCTGTCCCCAAATTTATATCTCTATCCCCGCCAAGCTTCTAGCTCTAGGCTCCTATATCAAACTTTGATATGACCCAGTCATCTAAATTGCCTATTCAAAATGGACTCTGACTCCCACCTGCTCCCAGGCTCCTCCCCCTCACCCATACATCCAACCACACACAAACACTCCCCCAAATCTTCCTCTACTCTTCCTCTTCCTTCACAGCAATTCTATTGGTTCCAGTCCCAAATAAGTCTCAAACCTGTCTCCTCTCTTCATCCCTAAACTACCCCCTAGTCCAGGTCTCTATGCAGAAGACTTCCTGGAGTCTACCTGCTTTTGCCCTCCTCCTTCACCTATCATTCTCACTCAGCAACCAGACAAACTCTTGTGATCTAGTCACTCCCCTTCAGCACCACCTTCCCAGAGCCCTAGATTAAATCCAGACTCTGAGGTTGCAGACCTCAGACTGCAGCTCACGGAAAGATTTTGTTTGGAATATCTTGGGGACAAGTGGGGACCACATTGTCCTCAGTGGTCCCACCTGACTTCCAAGGGTCAAACTGAGAGGAATGAGAGGAAGCTTCCAGAAGCTACCAGAAACAGGTGTTTGGCCGGATAAGGCCTCCTGTAAATGCAGGTTGTTGTAACCCCTTCCCAGACAGGACCCAAACTTCTGCTTTAGGAAGAAATGAAAAAAAAAATACCGTTTTGAGTCAATCTTAAATTCAAATCTTGGCTCATTTAACTAAGCTCTGCTTTTTATCCACCTGTGAAATGGAGATAATTACAATACTAATTACCCGAGAAGGTTCCTATGAGAATTAAATGAGCTAGAAAGCACTTACCACAGCACACAGTAGGTGCTTTACGATTCATAAATGAAATCTCTTGTTCTCATTCTAAGGAACCCACAGACAGTGCTGTCCAGGGACTAATAAGGAGGTAAGTTCCCCGTCACTAGCGTGTGTGCAAGCGCTGAGCTACTAGGTGCCCAAAGAATTTCAGTCCCGTCAGAAAGCTAGCCCAAGGTTTCTTAAGGTTCCCCGAGCTTCGAGTTATGCCCTCAAAGTCTGACTTTTGGTCCCCGCGCTTCAAGCACCACCCAGGAATGTGTTCCCGGAGTGCACCCGGCGTGTCAGTAGCCGCCCGCTCTCAACAAAGTTCATGGGAGTCGACTCCCGGGAGAGAGGTCTGACAACAACACGCGACACCCGGCCTCTCACACGTTGAGGGATGGGTGGGGTACGCAGGCGCCGCGCTCTGCCATTGGCCCGCGCGGGGTAGGCGAGGCTCCATACGTCTGCCGCCCGGCTGTGTTGTCATTTGGCGGCGGCTAGAGGACACGGTCAAGATGGCGGCGGTGTCGGGGCTGCTGCGTAGACCCCTTGAGCAGGTAGGCAGCCGCTCTCGGGCCGCGTGACCCTGCGCTACCTCTGCCCACCCTGCGTCTCCTCTGAGCGTCCTTTTTCTCTTCCCGCCAGGTGTCCG
This sequence comes from Pteropus medius, assembly GCF_902729225.1. Classification (NCBI taxonomy): domain Eukaryota; kingdom Metazoa; phylum Chordata; class Mammalia; order Chiroptera; family Pteropodidae; genus Pteropus; species Pteropus medius. Next base: position 2,830,200 of record NW_024355327.1, read on the forward strand.
GGCTGCTGAGGAGGCGCTTCCACCGGACAGCGCCGGCGGCGCTGCAGGTAGCTGGCTTGGACCCTAGCCGGGCAGGGAGGAGGGGCGCCTCGTCCTGGGGCGGAGGTCCGGGTCGCCCCTGACCGGCGGCCGGTGGGCACTGAGAGGAGAAAGGCGTCCGCTGGCCTTGAAGTCTGCGGACTCCCGCGTCGGACTCGTGCTGCCTCTGCTGAGGCGGGCCGCAAACACACCAGCCTGTTATCCCCTCTACGCTATTGGAATCCGATGGGCGATCTGAGGAAACTAGTCTTGATGCTTCTTCCCTTGAACCCCCACCTTTTTATGTTTTGTTGTAAAATATACATAACACAATTTACTATTTCAAAGTGAGTATTTAGCGGCATTAAAGCCATTCACCATGCTGTGCGGTCATCACCACCATCCATCCTCAAAACTTTATCATCCTCTCAAACAGAAACTTTGTAGTACCCAGTAAACAGTAAGTCCCCGTATCCTCCCTGGTAACCTCTACTGCACTTTCTGTGTCTATAAAATTATCCATTCTTGGTAGACCTGTAAGTGGAATCATACAATTTTGTCCTTTTACATCTGGCTTATTTCACTTAGCACAATGTCTCCAAGGTTCATTCATGTTGTAGCATGTGTCAGAATTTCATTCCATTTTAAAGGCTGAATAATATTCTGTTGTATGCATATACATTTTGTTTATCCTTACATCTTTCCACCTTTTGGGTTTGTAAATAATGCTGCACAAGTATCTGAGTCACTGCTTTCAATTCTTTTGGGCATATATCTAGAAGGAATTGTTGGATCATATAGTAATTCTGTATTCAACTTTTTGAGGACTCTTCCCCCACCCCTTAATTACTAGAGGATTCTACCAACCTATGTAGTAAAATAACTCCTAGACCCTGAAGGCAGTGTTTGGAAATGCATGGCACCTAGTGAGCAGTCAATACTAAGTATTATTTAGGCTTCCTTAACGGTTCTCTGCCCCATGGTATGCCAAGTGTGGAAATAAAACAACCCAGTATATTTTCTACTTAGGAAGTTTTGCCTATGAATTGGTCTGGCCAGCAAGCAGATCTTTTAAGCTTAGATGCACATTAAGAGAAGTGTTCAGTAAGCCTCCCCTTAACACATCCAATCGGAGATTGGCTATGTGTGATAGCAATGTTACTTTCAGAATTCTTTTAACTTTTAAGGAGAAGCCTGTTCTAGAGATAGTTTTTATATTATATACTGTGGGCAGCGTTGATAATTATAAAAGGAGAGAATCTCAATAGTGCAGCTCAGGGATCCCCAACCCCTGGGCCATGGACCAGTACCGGTCCTTGGCCTTTTAGGAACCCGGCCGCACAGCAGGAGGCGGGTAAGCTAGCAAAGCTTCATGTGTATTTGCAGCCGCACCCCAGCGCTAGCATCATTGCCTCAGCTCTACTTCAGATCATCAGGTATTAGATTCTCATAGGAGCACCAGTCCCTGGTACCAAAAAGATTGGGGACAGCTGCAAAGCTTATTGACTGTTTTCCCATGTCCATAACAGGTGACAGTTCGTGAGGCTATAAATCAAGGTATGGATGAGGAACTGGAAAGAGATGAGAAGGTATTTCTGCTTGGGGAAGAAGTTGCCCAGTATGATGGGGCATACAAGGTAACCAAGATATGCGATTGAAAGCTATATAAAATTGAAGTGACCATCTATCCCCAGATACACCTAAAAGTAATGAAGTCATTGCTTAATTGTAGGTTAGTCGAGGCCTGTGGAAGAAATACGGAGATAAGAGGATCATAGACACACCTATATCTGAGGTAAGCCTTCTATCAGGAAACAGACTGTTGAGGGGCATGTCAAAGTGTACACTTTTCTAATTTTTATGGATTTCACTTATGTTTGTATTTTACTTTATAGATGGGCTTTGCTGGAATTGCTGTAGGTGCAGCTATGGTATGCAATCTTCTTTATGAATCTCATCCAAAGAGATTTTTAACATGACCTTTTAAAAACATTTAAATGTTGGAGTAGAGTGGGTTTTTGCCCTTCTTCATTGCTATATTTAGTCTTTTTAATATCTATGTTTTTGTTTTTTCAGGCTGGGTTGCGGCCCATTTGTGAATTTATGACCTTCAATTTCTCTATGCAAGCCATTGACCAGGTTATTAATTCAGCTGCCAAGACCTACTACATGTCAGGGGGCCTTCAGCCTGTGCCCATTGTCTTCAGGGGGCCCAATGGCGCTTCAGCAGGTGTAGCTGCCCAGCACTCACAGTGCTTTGCTGCTTGGTATGGACACTGCCCAGGCTTAAAGGTGGTTAGCCCCTGGAATTCAGAAGATGCAAAAGGGCTTATTAAGTCGGCCATTCGTGATAACAATCCAGGTCAGCAGAGTGACCCTTAGATCTCTTATTTTTTTAAAAATTTATTTATTTTAATTAGTTTTAAGTATACAGTACGTTGGTTAGACATCTATATAGTTCATAAAATGATCCCCGCAATTGCTTCCTCCCTCACCTGACCTTCCACCTAGCCAACATGTTAATGCTAACTGCATACCCTATGCTGTTCTCCCCATCCCCGTGACCATCCTTCAGCTACTAACTTGTACTTCTTTAACCGTTCACTCTCTTCTCCCAACCTCTCCAATCCCCCGCCTCTGTCCGGCACCAAATTGTCCACTATAATTGTGAGTCTGTTTTTGATTAGTTCTTTTTATAACTTAGATTCCACATATAAGTGAAATCATGTAGTATTTATCTTTCTCTTTCTGACTTAAACACCTTCTAGGTCCATCAAAGCAATAGCTTTTCCACCTCTTTCTTATAGTCTGTCTGTGTCTTTTAATCTGAAGTGAGTCTCTTATAGGCAACATTTAGGGATCTTGTTTTCCTTTCCATTCATCCATTCTGTCTTCTAGTTGGAGCACTTAATTCTTTTTCATTTGAGGTACTTGTTGACAGGAATGTAGTTGTTACCATTCTTTATTCCTGTTTTGATACATGTTTTTTCTTCTTAAAGAAGTCCCGCCAACATTCCTGTAATACTGGCTTGGTGGTGATAAATTCCTTTAGCTTATTTTTGTCTGAGAAGCTCTTTATCTGTCCTTCAACTCTAAATGATAGCTTTGCTGGATAAATTATTCTTGGTTTCGATCCTGGGTCTTCATCCTGTCGAATATTTTTTGCCAAGCCCTTCTGTCCTGCATAGTTTCTTTTGAGAAATCAGCTGCCAGTCTTATGGGTGTTCCCTTAAAGGTAATTATCTGTTTTGATGCTTTTAATATTCTTTCTTTGTATTTAACCTTTGGCATTTTAATTATGAAGTGTCTTAGTGTGGGCCTCTTTGGATCCCTGATTTTTGGAATTCTCTGAGCTTCCTGGGGTTTTATGTCCATTTCCTTCACCAGGTTCAGGAAGTTTTCCATCATTATTTCTTCAACAGCTGTTCAGTATCTTGATTTTCTTCAGTTATGCCGATCAGCCAGATATTTGGATCCTTAATAGTGTCCCATACTCTTTAAATTATTTTTATAGTCTTGGCATCTCTTGCCATTCTAATTGAGTGTCCTTGGCTTTCCCGTCCTCTAGATAGGGCATTTGATCCTTTTCCTTATTCACTTTGTTTATTCTGTTTAATATACTTCCCATCTCATATAATGTTCTTCATTTCAGACTGGTTCCCTTTTAAAATTTCTATTTCCATTTTTATGTTATCTCTTCAGTGAAGTTCTCACTGAATTTATCTACACTTCCCAAAAGTTCATTGAGCATCTTTATAACCAGTGTTTCAATTCTGCATCTGTTAGATTACTCGACTCCATTTTATCTGGATCTCTCTGCTGTTCTCTCTTATGGCTTCTGCTTCTTTGTCTTCCCATTTTGGCTGCCTTTCCATGTCTGTTTCTATGTACTAATCAAAGCTCCTAAGTCCCCCTGTCTTATTAGTGTTGATTTGTGAAGTAGGTGTCTGTCTGTCCACTGGCACAGTCCTGAGAGAGATTCAGCTGCAGGCCAAACTTAGCCCAAGCCTCTAGCCCTCTGAGGCCACCTGTTAAGATTGAGCAAGCAATCCACAGATGCTGTGCTTATAGTTGCCTCAAAAGGCCAAGCCAGAAACCGAGGCCAGCTGCCTCCGATGTGAGTCTAGGCACTGCTCAGCAAGGAGCACCTGACTCACTGAAGATACACCTGGATGTGGCTTAGGTGGGGCCGCAAGTTGTGGGAGGCGGGGTTTCAGGGAATCCTCTGGGCGGAGCGACCTCTGTTACCCAGTTTGCTGATGTCCCAGCTGTGGTGGTGCTGTGTCTGTACTGGGAGTGGGGAGGGCTCAACAGGGAACAATGCATCTGCTGGCACTTTTGTACAGAGCGAATTTCGCCTCAGCCTTCACTCCAACAATGTCTCCCTGTAAGTCCCTGGTGCCCCCTGCGTGCAGCCGTGGTGCTCAGAGCGAGCAGGTTTGTCACTGCAAAATCTGCTCGTAGGCAGGCCCCCTTTAAGAGGTGTCTGTATCTACCGCTGCCGCAACCTCGTCTCACTCAGCCACTCGGGACCAGGCAGCCCCACATCCTTGCCCCATCCTATCTTCTGCCATTGTGGGGTGATTTCTTGGACTTCTCCCTAGTTATATGGCTTGTTCATCTAGATCCCAGGCGATTTTTCCTTGCTGCTTGCTCTTTGTTTCCGCCACAGAGGGATAAACAGCCTGTATCATCGTTACCCCCCTCCCCACCCCCGGGTCTCTTTTGAACATCAAAGAACTAAAATGAAATCTTTGCATAGAAGGCACCAATAAAGGCTTTTAACTAAGTTTAGCCATGTCACATAAAATGTTAATGATTTACAGATATAGTAAGAATAGTAAAAAATGTGATGGTTTATTTTCTGACTGTAAGGGGGCCAGCTAGGTAAGGGGGACATTTATTGCATACCTACAACACTGGTTTAACCTCAATAGATAAAATTAGGATTGACCAGACTATAAATGTTGGTACCTAAACCATCCTCAAGGCTACTGGACACAAAAGAAACAAAACTTCCTAATCAGAACAGTGAAACTTTTCACAAAATAAATGATAGTGTTGTGTATGTTTTTATGTACTTATGTTTAAATATTTTTATTTTGCAGTGGTGGTGCTAGAAAACGAATTGATGTATGGAGTTCCTTTTGAATTTCCCTCGGAAGCTCAGTCAAAAGATTTTCTGATTCCCATTGGAAAAGCCAAAATAGAAAGGCAAGGTAAGAGAACTTGTTATACATTTAAACATTGTTTGTAATCCATCCCCTCTGTTTGTGTTAGTCAAATTCAATCTAAATATTGCTCTTTACTTTAGGAAATTATAGGATGAGTTCAAGTTAAGAATGTGTCATACTCTAATACCTCATACATTTGTGCTTTTCTAAATCTAAGTCCAGTAGATTTGAATTTCATTTCTAGGAAGGCTACCACATTCCTCTTCTCACTGGAATGAAGCTCAGTTGAAGATTTTACAAATGAACTTAATTTTAATCTGACCTCTGATCTGTGACCACTTTGTTTTCAGGGACACATGTTACTGTAGTTTCCCATTCAAGACCTGTGGGCCATTGCTTAGAAGCTGCAGCAGTGCTTTCTAAAGAAGGAATTGAATGTGAGGTTAGTGGAAATTCACTTGTTCTTAAAGAATCAGAAAAGTTCTTTTTAAATTTAAGATCCAGAAATAGGAGTTTCAGTTTTGTAACAGGTTAACTAGATGTAAAATCTTCATCACTCAGTTCTGCCTCTGCTTAAAGCTGAGAACCTACTTTTCAAATATCTAGGTTAAGATCCAACCTTGGAGCTGGAGGTTGGGAGAGAAGTCAAAACAAGTCTAACTCATTCATGTCTAGGACCTACCACTTGCTAATTACACTTGAGCAAGTTATGTACCCTAAATCTCAGAACACTTGGAGTGACAGGAGCTTAGAAAGAACAGAGGACATAGTTCCATAGTGTAGCGGTTAGCACGTCTGTTTTACACGCAGAAGGTCCTGGGTTCGCGCCCCAGTGGAGTCACGGTCCATGTTCTACGGCCATGTCACCTGGAACAAGCCCAATGTCTAATCTTGGAAAGTAAACAGTCAGGCCTGGTTAGTACCTGGATGGGAGACTACCTAGGAAGACCAGGTGCTGTAAGCATAAAAAACAAAACAAAACAAAAAACGAACAACAGAGAAGGGAGAGCTGGCGGCTATAGAGAGCAGAGTGGGAATAATACACTTACTGTCCCTTCAGGATAGTTCTAAGAATTACACTTCGTGTTGTGCCTGATACACAATAAGCAGTCAAATGTTAGTTATTATTTTGATGAGAAGGAAGTTAAAGCCAAGGGAGGATAGGTGAATTCGGTAAGTTAATAAGAGCTGCTTGCTGTAGAGATAAAGATCTTTGTTTTAATTACAATTTCTCCTTTATGAATAGGCAGATTAGATTTTCCTAGACCCAGAGATTAATAGGAAACAAAAAAGAAAGTGGAATTATGGGGATAAGGCTGTATTTGTGATACAGTGACTCTATAAAGCTTACCTATTATCTGTTTAGGTGATAAATATGAGAACCATCAGACCAATGGACATTGAAACAATAGAAGCCAGTGTCATAAAGACCAATCATCTTGTAACTGTGGAAGGAGGCTGGCCACAATTTGGAGTAGGAGCTGAAATTTGTGCCAGGATCATGGAAGGTATTTCAGAGAAACTGGTTTTAGAATAGTCAAGCCGTATTAAACATTGTATATCTGAATACTGGATAAAGATATCGAAAGCTAAGGGTGGCCAAATAACTAGAATTTTCAACTTGTCAGCTTGGCATTTTTCTTTTGAGTAAATGCATTAAAAAGCAAAACCAGAACAAATTCCAGTTAGCATTCTTTTAGCTTTTGACTGGTCTTCAGGAAGCCACACCTCTTGTGCACAGGAGGTAATGTTCATCGGGCTTTTCTTGCCTCTCTCAGTTGAGCTTCCTTCTCTCCTAGGCCCTGCATTCAATTTCCTGGATGCGCCTGCAGTTCGTGTCACTGGTGCTGATGTCCCTATGCCTTACGCAAAGATTCTAGAAGACAATTCTGTACCTCAGGTTAAAGACATCATATTTGCAATAAAGAAAACATTAAATATTTAGTTTTGACTTCAATTTCAAGTCATTTGGGATCTATTTAAAATATTTGCTGATACCACCTGGGTTGTACTATAAGACCTTATGATTCATAAATGTTTTTGTACTTGAAGAAGTTTAAATGTGCTTGTATGTGGAAATCTCTCCATTCTTTCCTGCCCTAAAATGTAAAATTTTACCCTCTCACTGGAAGGACAAGATATGATTGTGGCAGAGTCCTGATGAAAGATATATCCAAAAAAGACAGCTTATGTGTAAAAGTAAAAGCATATAATCTACATTTACTGTTAGATTGTTTTGATAAGGAATAAAGGAATTCCTAACTGACTAATTGTATTTTTATATCCTTGAAAATAAATATGGAGTGGAAGTCTATTAAGAAATTTGTGTCATCAGGAACTAATCATTACTCACCTAGACCTCATCATACTTAAAACAGGAACTTGTCTAGACTCTTCAGATGCCTAATTCTAATAGGATTCTCTTTAAAATTAAAGCAAAATTCATATCAGGTATTTTCCCATTGCCCAAAAACAGACCTGCCATACATTGCCTTCTCCAGAAGTTGAGATGGAAAAGACAGGTTTAAATTAGTTACAGAAGCATACAAGAGATACCTAATTTAGCAAGACACGATTATTAACTCTTATTAAGAGGGAAAATATGGCACAACAGAAATAGGATAGTGGGAAGAAAATTTTGGAAATACTGTGTGGATCTGGTCTTTACAAAAACTACTACAAAAAGTTACTATTTGAAATATTTAGCCAAGCTACAGACAACACGTTTTCTTGACATGGTTTATTTTAATAAAAAATACAGCTGAACATTTATTACAGATTACATGAAACTATAGACAATGACATTCTCTCTGCATAGTAACCAACACTGAAGTGTGTACTTGAATTTTTAAATGGATTATTTATAATCCTTTAAAGTGCAGTTTATTTAAGGGTTTAAGCAAATCATAGGATAAAGGATCTAATAAATGAGTAACATTTAACGATGATGTATTTGAATATTTCAAAAATCAGAATTCTATAGATGCCAAATTCACTTGTGTTGTAATAATAATCCCCCACAAACCACAAACTCGACTTAATTGCTGAGGAGTAAGATCCCCTAATTGGCAAGAGCTTTATCTGATGCTAACATTTTTTGTCTGTTCATACATTCTAACTATAAGGAACTATGAGTAGAGTAGTTACTTTAGCAGCCCTGAGTTCTATAATGACAACAGTATTTCTGTTAGAACTTAGAGAATGTTACAAATTTTCCCTATTGTATTTGAAGGGAAAATGAAGAACTCAGTTGCTTCCTTGACTCTTGTGATACAACTATGCTTTGGGCTACAGTGTTAATGTTTACGATGAAATTAAGATAGCAAAAATTGGGAGTTTTCTAAGAAATAACCAGAAAATGCTTTAGAGAAATAAACCATGAGAGGAACATCTCTAGGAGCTGTCTGATGGGAAGGATTGCAACACAAAGGCCATTCACAGCTGTCTGAATATTGTCATTGTTTTCGTTCTTGTTCATTTCCTTCAGTTGGTAAAAATATTGATTCTAATATGCTGCTGCCCCAAAAAGATGGCCATTAGAGGATGAACAAGACTCTTTTAAAATAGTAATAAAGGAGCAAAATTTTTCTTAAGGCAGCAATGCCAGCCTGATTTTAATCTACTTGACTATTTTCCTCTTGAAAAGCCCCTCACATGAGCATCTGCAAAACAGTATGTGGCTGAACTGGCTCAGCAATTATTCATCCGGGAAGAGGGTACTTTAAGGGTTGGAGGTGGGAAGAAGAAGAAAAGAACTTTTCCCTCCAAGTGTAAACACGAAGCTTTAGCCGATCTTAGGAGCACTATGATCACAGGTTTCGGCTTTCCTCAAAGTTCCTTTTTGGAAATTCTGGATGGAGCTGAGTAAGGCCCCTCGGCTCAAGCCATTCACAGCCTGGGGCAGGAGCTGTGTGGGCGCCTCTGTGCTAGAAGGAGGCAGGGAGCTGCTGGTGGTGGTGGAGGTGGAGGAGGTGGAGGTGGAGGTAAAGTGGAAATCCCTGTGGAGGAAAAGAGACAGTCAGCATCATTTCTCCAAACACCCTGCACACATGCCACTGCTCAGCCTTGGGCAGACTGGACTTTGGTGAGACCGCAAGTGTTTTCCCCCACAGAGACCAACATACCCACTGCTGTATGACTTTTAAAATACTGAACAAGAAAGCTAGAAGCATCAAAAGGGAATTTAGAGGTTGCCATTTATCCCAAATAGGAGTCATGTGAGAAAAGACTGAACAAATATCACAGATCACATCAAGCTATACATAGTGACATTCTCAGCATAAAAGAGGCTCTAACTCCATTTCCAAATTTTAGTAATGGTCCCCAAAGAAAAGTTCTATCACTACGGCCATGCCATCCTGAACATGCCTGATCTCGTCTGATCTCGGAAGCTAAGCAGGGTTGGGCCTGGATAGTACTTGGATGGGAGACCACCTAGGAAGACCAGGTGCTGTAAGTGTTGGAAGGAAGGAGGGAGGGAAGGATGGAGGGAGGGAAGGAAGAGAGAGAGAGAGAGAGAGAGAGAGAAGAAAGAGAAAAGAAGAAAAAAGAGAAAAAGAAAGAAAGGAAAGAAAGAAAAGGAGAGGGAAAGGGAAGGGAAGGGAAGGAAAGGAAGAAGGAAGAAACAAACAAAAGAAAAGTTCTATCAGCTCTTTAGCCAGGTCCCAGACAGCCCTATCTACTCCTGAGCTAGCAATTAAAGATAGACACCTGTATGCACAGAGTTGGGCTACCTGAATATCGATTAATAATAAGGGATAAACAGTTCTTTAGCTGCTCCAACACACACAATATTTGAAAGATGTGATTTAATATAAAATGACAAACCACTCAGGATTCTTGGCAAGGAATCCTTGCCAAGTGCCTGCTGGGTTATGGGCTCCCCAGGGGCATCTGTCTCAAATAATCATTTCCTATTAGGCTGCATTAAAAAATATAAAAAACTAAAAATTATTGCAATGCAAAGCAGGTGGCAAAGGGCTTTCTCTCCCCAGCAATAGCACTCTCAGGGAGGAGACTTCCTCAAGCACCCTTCCTTCCACTGTGGCCCAACCCGGGAACAGAATGGAACCACATTAACCCTACATCTTTGCTGACACATCGAGAGAGACTGGAATGCTGAGCTCTACCCCAGTGAGCAAGGAGAAGGGAACGGGACAGGTGTCTGAAACTTCCCTTAGCTTCTGGGCACACAAACATTTGGCACTTGAATTTTACAGTTTTGAATTAATAAATGACTTGTTCTCCCAGGTTGAAATAAACACTGAATACAGAAAAAGCCCTGCTCTGAAGAACTTGCCTGTGTCACAGAGTTGTCCCACTTTCTGTTAACTTGCAGCTCTTGATACCTCTACTCATCTGCTTCTAGTCTTTCCTTCTACCCCTACCTAGGGCTACACAAGGGAGACATTCTGCTGGGTGGTCCCTCCTCTAAACTACTGAGCTGTGATGTTAACAGGTAAACATACCAATCATCACTTGAGTTTATATGAATGAGTGGTTCAGGATCACCAATAAAATACATAAGTGCATGACAAGCAATGGTTAAGGTATGATAGGTAATGGTTAAAGTCTTGTGTTTCATAGAAAACGACTTACCTTCCTCTACATCTTTACCCAAACCTAAGGCAGCTGAAATTAAAGAATCATACAGAGACACACACTCATGCACTGTAATCTCAGAATTCTCAAATAACAGTGATATAGCAATAGAAATGAACATTAAATACAGACAAATGAACAAAATGTAATTTCCGTTGGTATTATACAATAACAAATAACATGAATGAAGTTTGATTATGTTCTATGCCAGGGTGGATTGTGAGAAAATGCTCCTGGCTTTATGTTACAGGGTTACAAAGATAAAAAGGACTTTACACCTGAAATGAGTGTTGAGGTGAGAAGAGCAGGGAGAATAAGTGTGTGATATAAGCTTTCCCCTGAATGGGGTTTCTGGATAGCAACCAGTGAAATACCAGGAAGAGTGGAGATCGCCTCTGAAGGCTCTTGGAACTAAATGCAGCAGAGAGAGAGTCTGGAAGAGTGAGCAGGCACCAATACCAACCCCCTTCCACCCAAAGACCAGAAAAAGGCAGCAGAATCTGAACCTGACCTTCAGGGCCTAATATGCATCAGATAACCATCAGTGTTTCTGCCTTCCAGCTCTGTGCTTTGAACCTGGCAGAAGAGTCACTGCATTAGAGATGAGATGACAGGCCGTGGGCTGCAATAGCACTTGTGTCCTAAAGGCAAAACACTGGCCGTCCAGAGACTGATACACCTTCAGCCTAGGATTCTGGGAAGCTAAAAATGGGTCTTGGGGGCTGAACTTGGGTATGGGTTGCCATCTCAGCACAGAACAAAACTGCTTGGCCTTCACAAGGAACCAACCCTTGACACTCTAGCCCTACTACCAGGTGCTCAAACTTAAAGGTGTAAATTCACTACCATAGAGTTTGGGAGTTGGGGATGATGTCTGGTAAATGGATCTTCATTTTCCAAGTAAAGGCTGAGATTGTTACCACTTTCAATAAATCTCTGAATATGTTAGTGTAAATAAACACACTGTCCAAAGTGCCACAGGGTAACCGTGTCTATAAAGCAAATGGAAGGCTGAGGGCTATGTGAAAGGCAAGGCTGCTCATCCAGGGGCACAGAGGAAGGTCACCTGATGTCTGCTCACAGAGGGCTGAATCAATCTTAAACAGCCTAATGTCCCATGAGGTCTACTTTTCCTCACTGAGCCCATGAGAACCAGGGCAGATCTCTATGTGCACAATTAGGGGAAGGGAGGTTGGAACTCAGCTCGCTAGCTCAGGGCACTCTGGGAGGGGAGCGAAGTTCCAGGAGTCAGAAGGTCAATGCTGGAGGAGGCAGGAACACAGACCCAGGGACTCAGTCTCTGAATACAAGCTCCATCTTTTTTTTTTGCTTTTTGCTTTTCCTTTTTGCCTTTTCTATGGTCCACAAGCTTCCTCGAAAGGTTCATTCGGGCTTAAGTTACAACACATTATTAACAATGGGGGGAAGGGAGGAATGTTAACAAGGGCCAAATTCAGAGTTTGCTGTTTGGCCTGTGACAAACCTGAGAACAACTGTGAAATGCCTGCGCTCCCCTACTCCTCAAATGTGAATGAGCTGCTCTCCAACAAAAGGCCTCCAAAAGCCCTTATCCTCCTTTCCTTATCCCCAGGCCGTAGACAAAACTGGACAGAGTCCATGTTAGATTGATTACTACCTGAATTCATACAGCTTTGAAAAATATTGGTCTATAACAACCCAGGATGAGGAATGCTCTAAAACAGCGTATCTACAATTATAACCAGGTCAGCCCTGATCTCTCCAATCTTACTTCCTCTTAGACAAATACCCCAAGAGCCAACTACTCTACCCTTCCCAGAATTCCATCCACCAAACCAACTGGGAGACTGGCAATCCAGCAGGGGCTCTGGAACAGGCCATCGACTATTGCAGCAAGAGCATTAACAGCTTAGTTCTAGGGGAGAAACACCTTGCCAGAAATATCCTCGCCAGCCTTGTAGAAGGGATGTCTAAGTGTCCCCTTTCCTTGGGGCCAACTTAGCAGGGGCAACCTACAGGTGTCTTGGTCCACACAAAGAGGTGGGGAGGCCACAGGGCCACCACACCAACACCAGACCTGTCAGCTACCCTCCAGAGGGAATGGAGAGCAGTGACCCCTGGAAGCAGGCAGCACGCAGTTCTTGTCAACTGCCTTTGCCTTTGCATCAAACGGATGAGGAGGCTGCACTCATGTCTCAACTCAAGAATTATTAAGGATGCTTAAAAAAGAACCATTTCTCCCTGTTGCCAGGTATAAAAGACAGTAAGTTGTCTCTCCATAACCAAGAACTCAATCGCCTAATACCCTTTCCTCTTCATCAGAATAACAAAGAACCAACATTTTCGCAGCAACAAAATGTTTTGAGGTCCTAGTTTCCAAAATCAAAATATACCAAAATGCCATACAGTTGATTTGCAGGTTTTAGAGCTATATTTTAAAACCAAAATCAGGGTGAAAATGAAAATTTTGAAGGTCATGATGAAAATGAAATGAATGTAAATGAAGTCACGTGGGTGCTTTTTAAAGATGCTGTATTTCATTTAAATATTCGGATAAGGAAATCATCTCAAATCTGCTTTCCCATTTGTTAGTCATTTCAGCGATCTAGATACACTAGTTCCCATTTCACCTACAGAAAGAGAGCATCTTTAAAGTTAGAGAAATCATATAGCTTACTTTACCGAAAATTCACGTTCAAAATGGTGCATGCTCTACTGAAAACAGCAAAGAGAAAGAGAGAAGGGACACAAGTCATTACTCAGATTTTAGTGTCATTTAATCAAATAGTAAGAGACAGTAAAATATTAGTCTGAATCACATGCTGATTATTCTCACTGCCAAACTAGGAGATACTTAAGTTAAGCACTAAACGAACTGGTATGTAAACACGATTGTGACCCCTTCAGAACATGGCAAACATACTAATATGGTAATCAATGAGTCGCTTTCCTTGTTCTTTTTTTTTCTGTTTCTGAGCCAGTTAGATGTTATTTTTCTTTATTTACAAGCACAACACTCACTTCAAAAGACCCACGAAGGTTTTACCTCCTCTGAAAAGTGGAACGGGTACTGGGAGTATATTTAGTCCTATTACTAAATAAAGACAGTTTATCAAGAGGGGAGAAAAATTAGAACTCACCACTTTTTTCCAAGCAAGACTCCTACAGTCTAAAATGGAGACCTGTCTTTTCAAAGTTGGGAAGGGCAAGAGCACAGGGCAGGTGTCGGGTGGAGCTCCTGGGCAGGAGCATGTGGGCGCCCCTCCCCTGAAGTCTGCTGGGTCTAGAGTCTGAATCGGGCAGTGAGTGGCATTAGCTTACTTAAGGCTGTAAAACTATTTAAAAAACAAAAACAAAAACGAGGTAAACATTTCTCCTGTCTTTTTAACTGACTAAATTTCAGGCGAGATATGAAGGATAACACTTTCACTGACGGTGAATCCCAGAGTTCCTAATGAACCAATCTGCCCCCCTGCCTGGATGCCTGGAAATAATCCCTTCCTCTGGGGAGAGGCCGGGACATGAGGCCCCTGTGGGACTGGTTTGGCAGACCACTCACACAGTGCAGCTCTGCGAGCATGCTGGGGATACTTCCTGCCCCATCCCCTTCCCACATCAGCTGAGGGCTCTGGGGAGGGAAGGAACTTACACACTTGGGTTTGGAGTGGGGTGGGGAGGGCTGTAGGGGACAGGAAAACAAAAACAACTCACTGTTCAGGGAAGCACCGAGGGCAGACCTGTTCATCCCAAAGATGGCGATCGCTTTGTGTACATGTAGGTTTTGATCAAAATTCTTATGGCCAGAGACATTGATTTTGAACCTAAAATGGGTTTCACACTTTGATTTGGCTACATAAATTCTGGAAACTCTAACATTCTAAATAACTTCATCTCTTTTTTGTGTGCCTTATTTATTCTTAACCCTCCTTCCTGTGATCGAGCTCTCAGTCACTCGGTGTCCATAAGGCTATGCTTTCCCTCCTCCAGCTCCCATCCAGATATGAAACTTTTCTCTCTCTCCAGTCAGTCTTACAGACTGGTTTTCTACAAACTGCCAGCTCTCTTCAAAATTACCGCTTAAAATTATGAACTGCAAGCCGGAAGGGCTAGAATTCTTTTGCAGGGCATTCATAGCTTATACCTGATAGCTTATAAAGCATTGCCATGTACATTATCTATCTAATAAAGACCAGGAAGATTTTTTAAAGACAGCTTTAAAGAATGGAAATTACTTACCCAAGGTCACAGCTGGAAAGTGGAGGAACTAAGTAAGACCCAAGCCTGGGGTTTCTGCCTCTACTTTCAAGGTGCTTTTCACATCAGCCAAGCACAGCCGTGAAGTGCACCCAAGAGAGCAGGCAGGCAATAAAGACTGGAAGGGTAAATGAGCAAAGACAGAGCCAGGTCTGAATCCTGGCTCTGGCGTCCCCCACTTGTGTGACCTTGGTCAAAGTCCTTTAATCCCTCTAGAGCCTCAGTTTCTTTGTAAAATGGAGCTCTACTAGAATCCATTCTCCTTGGATAGTAAGGTATCCATGAGGATTAAATGAAACAATCACAATAAAGCACTTAGAACAGTGCCTAGCACAAAATAAGTGCTCAAAATATGTTAAATGTGATTATTAAAAACAAGAATCTAGGACTTCCTGCTTACTTAGCTTTCCCAAAATACTCTTTGCAAACCCGTTTAAAAATTTTTAAAAAAACACAAAAGCAAGGCAGCAGGCCTGCCTGCTCCCAAAAGGAGGCTTGGGGAGGAATATTTGTGTGTGTGTAAATTAGGACCTTCTAAACCACTCAGCTCTATGAATTCAGAATGTAAATACTAGTTGGTGACATTTACCATGAAATATGTCAGGATAAAGAATTTTAAGGTTCTTGAAAGAGTGACCTTCTAGAGGCAGGAAACAACCTTTAGCAGGAAAAAAAAAAGGCTAGGAATATTCTGAGAAAAAAAAAAAGTTTGAGAATCTCATCCCACCTAATGAAACTGCCAGCAGACTTAGGGAAATGATAGTTCTCCCACCAATTTGAGAAGGAGCTGAAAAAGGGGCCCCAGGGCAGATAGGTACAGTAAAACAGGACAGACCCCAGCTCTTACACACATGCTGAAAAGGGCTCATGAGAATAAGATGCCTTCAATTAGAAACATGTCACTTCTGCCTCATCTTAAAAGTAGCTAAGCTTAAGACTACCCTCGGCTACCACGAATGTGCTTAAAATTAACTCTTTTCAGGAAGAAAGGCAATGCTGTCTAAATGAAGTTGCCTAAGTTAATTTATTGCTGAACAAACTGCCAAAGGGAGCATCCACAGTAGATCTAGAGTATTCTTGACGAGAAGAAAGTGTGAGATAGTCTTCTCTAACTCCCACCCTTTTGCCTTTTACAGAGGAGGTAATGAAAACCCAGACTTGGAAAGTGACTCACTCATTCAAGGTCTCCCGGTAACAGCGTACTGTGTGCGGGCACTGTTCTAACCTCGTAAGCACTGGATCCTGTTAATAACCTGACAAGGCAGGCACTGTTATCCTCATTTACAAAGAGAAAACCTGAAACCCAGGGAGGTTAAGTGTCTTGTCCAAGGTCCCAGGACTAGCATGTGGTGGCTCTCAAGTTTAGGTTCCCTGGCCCAAAGTGCAGTTCCCAAGAGCTCCCAATTGAGTTGTGTTTGAGATGGCACATTTATCAGGGATTCTTTTTTAATACGAGCCCTGGAAAATGAAAACTTTTTCTTCATTTCTTGAGAAAATTGCATTTCATCATAAAGCTGGAAGATACTCTCTTTGACTTAGTTCCCAGATAGACCATAAACTTGGCCTAGGAGTAAAGACATAAATTGGAGTAAATGTGACTCCAGCAACAAGATGGGCAGTGTGTGGAGAGACAGCAGGAAAGATAAGCCCAATGAGAAGCCTGGCCTCCTGCCCTGGGAAAAAAGACCAATCTAAGCAGGGTCTGACAAGCCAGAAGTTGCAACCCGTGGGCTGAGAGTCTACCCTAACCCAGCAGAGGCCTTGAAGGCACAGCAAGCCTAAGCAACCCACCCACAAGGATATACCGAGCATCTCCCATGGGTTCAGCAGCATGAGGGCTACCATCTATTTTGTAGCTCTTGCACAGAACAGAAGCTCAAGCTGCTGCCTGTTGGTGGACTAGTTTTTAAGGTGGAGTCTCTGTTTAGGGAGGGGCACTTTTATTACCACGGTCAGACTCCAAGGAAAGCATTTGTTTGAATTGTGTCTATCATTTTGGTGCTCCCAAGAGGTGCTGGAAATAGGACTCAACTCCAGCTGCGGCCTTATCTGTAACCCAGGGTCAAGCACAGTGTCTGGCATCCTATAGGATCTCAATAAATGCATCTTGAGTAACTAAATGAATAAACTCACTGTGGGTACCCCACTTAGGGCCTCAAATGCTAGGTTGACAGGCCAATGGCTAGTTCTCATTTTCATGAGATGCATTACAATAAATGCCCAGCAGAGGTCAGAGCACTGTCTTTGGGGCTAAGTTGATAATTTCATTAACAAAACATTAAAGGAGATAAAAGAAAGGAGCCGAGAAACTCATCTCTGCTGGCATTGTGCTTGAGGCCTCACATATGTTTTCCCTTCAAATGCTTATGACTCCCCTTCAAGACAGATGTTATCAAATTCACAGCAATGACCCCCAACCGCTCCCACTCACCTCGGTTTTTCCAACATTGACTAATTACAGGATTCCGCTTTTTCTTCTCCTCTCATTCTAAAAATTACCTCATCTCATGCAAACCTGCTACTGTATGAGATAGCTCCCATTCAAATCACAGGTAAATTAGAGAAGTCACACACACACACGCACACGCACACGCACACGCACACACACACAACCTCCAATAGATTGTGAATTCCCCAAGCCATTTAAAAAATGAGAAGTGGCAGTTGATTTCCCAGGACCACATCTAATGCACATGGTGAGGTGTTCTATGCTCTATACTACTAAACAGACACCTCGTTTGTTAAAGGAGGGTTTTATGGAGACTCACTATTAATTCCCTCCAATTTCTTTAATATGTCTAAGTGGTGTGAAACCAATATCCTATCTACTAAAAAATGGCCTGATGTGATCTGGGCAGTGGATCTCCAGAAATTTCTGATCAGCCCATATAGGGCACCACTACAAAGATAAAGAAGTCTATTTTCTGTCTTGATCAATATTTGGGGGCTTTCTTGTAAAATCTACTGACAAAATCAGACAGAGAAAAGAATATCATTCCCATGACCTACTCAAAATCAGCCTTGGCCCCAGCACAGTCTGCAACAAGCTACCAGTGACTACCTTTAGCCAGCAAAGAGACACCTGCCAGCCGGAAGTAAGTTGTTCAAATTAGCCCCTTACGTGCGCTTGCTTTTTGTTGTTGTTGTTTTTTTTTTTTTTTTTGGGGAAGGTCAGTTAGAAGCATTTGAGAGCTGTTAGGCAATGATGCACTTGGTAGCTCTCAAGTGCCGCCTTAACCCATAATGCACATGGTATTGTCAACTCATATATCAATCCCAGCCAATGACTCTCCGTTGCAACCCGTAGGCCGAGAGTCTACCCTAACCCAGCAGGGGCCTTGAGAGCAGCTGCAGCAACTCTTGCAAGCAAAGCTGACAAGCTCTGAGAGGCAGAACCAGCTCCTCTGACATCTAAAACATCTGGTTCATTTAAGTGAAAGGAGATATTGGTACCCCAGCATGTTTTATGGGGCTTACAAAATGGTTAGGAGAGAGATATTAGTTCAAAAAGGAAAGAAAGAACGATAGCATTATAAGGTCACTCCACAGAATTAGAGATTATTTTTTAAAGTATTCCCTGAGATAAATTCTTTCTACATTTTTCAAACAAAACTCGTAGTATCTGATTTAATTCACAAAGGTGAAACAAAGGCTAGCCACAGAAAAACATTCAGATGATTAACTGCATTGCAGAACAGAACAGCACAAAGAGTTATCAGGAAATCAGAAACTCGGTGGTTATTTCACTCCCACACCTAGGCATTTCACCAGTTTTACTCTGTGACAAAACCGACATTACGGCTGGGTTCCCTGAGGAGAGAGCTCTGGCGGGACAGAGCCCCTGGGCAGCAGTGTGATTGTTTTGTTCAGCTGAGCATGAACCAAGACAAGCTCTGATCTGAGGAGCCCTGCATGAGGCTTTTCAGCAGAGAGAGCAAGCTGAAGGTAGATGGTGGTTAGTGGCCCTGAAATCAATTATTCCATTCCCTTGAAACCCGAGTCTGTAAATCTAGACCCTCAGCTCTGCCAAATAACACTGCTAATTTGCACTCCCACTGGTTCTCTGGAGAAGGCTGGCACTATCTAACCCCTGAAACACTTGAGCCAAGGTTAGAGAGAGAGAGCTATGCTATTGTGTGTCCATCACAAACCTGCTGTCGAGGGTGGAATCGGTGATGACGGGGATGTGAGAGGTGAGCTGGCCCCAGATCCTGCTAAGAGAAAACACAGAAATGTCCATGGAGACCAAAGCAGGACATTGGGAATTTGGCCCAAACTGGGCCCCACCACTGTCTGAGAATCTGCACCTGGCCTAATGTGTGGGCCTTGTGGTAAAAGGTGAGGAGGGACAGAGAATTCAGGGACTGGACCAATGACCACAGGCTTCCACACCAGGACAGGTATGCTTCTTTCTCTAGGCTGCTCCCCACAGCTTGATTTATTTAAAAACAACTTTGAGAAATCAACAGCTTACACAGTTGGCTGCAATATCACTTCCTGATCCAACTCCCATTCCTTGATAATGAATGACAATGACAGTACAGCAGTACAGGGGACAGACAGGTGCAGAGCAGTCCAGTAGAGGCTTCTCCAAAGGATATGAGAGGTGCCCACAGCATCCACCCAGCAATGCTCTGTGTAGAAGTTCCATTTTATCAGCAGGTACATTCAATTAGATAGGGTCTGCCTATTTTGTTTGTGGATTTCCTAAGCCTTTTCTTACCTAAAATTCAGTAAATACCATTTTGCTTTATTTACATTAAAACAATATGCATATTCCTATATGTTGTGTGCTTTTTCTGGACCTAGTCATATTGTTATATTTCAAATATTTCCCAGTTCTCGGCATCTCCCCAGTGCTTTGAAATCCCCAGAATATATCCTGCTGGCCTGACATGGAGGTAGCCCAGTGGGCAGAGAGAGGTTTATACATAACCCCCTCCCCCACACGGAAGTCTGATAGAGGGGTTAACCACAGACATGCCTCTGAGAAACCACTAACTGTTTTGGGGAAGCCTCCAACTATCACTCCACCCACTACCCACAGGACATGTTAGGCACAGCATGGACACTGAGCACAAAGAGAAATGTCCTAATTTCTCTACTTGAATACCTTTCCACTATATACAACATTCTCTCACTTCCTTGGTAAAGAGGTAGAATTTAATCTATCCTGTTTTCATACTGCTTTGTAGTGTTAATACAGATTTTAATGGGGAGAAGATTAAATTTGTCATTCCAGTGGGATCTAGCGATAATCTGTATATATCCATCAACTGCTGCTTCGCTTTCTTAAACTCTTTGAGGGCACAGCAGTATCTTAGAGTCCCTGGGATCCTATCTGGCTGCATCTGGCACAGAGCCTCACAGGCAGGAAGGCAGTTGCCTCAGGAAGGTGGGCAACGGAGAGTCAGGCTTTCTCTGCTTTATAAAGAATCAGCTGCTGGACAGAATGACTGCCTGTCAGATATGCTGGCTGGAGACATGAGTCTCAGCCTAATTATGACAATGACTGGCCCATGTCAATCCTATCAACCATGGAGAGGATAGACTTCCAACTCTGAAACTACCCACCAGCCACAACGTCCTCCAGCCTTCTCTTCTCCCCGCCTCATCTGAGGAGCTTTCCTTGATTCTCACTAGGACCTTCACGGTCTGGGGCTTCCCTTCCCTCTCTTCCCTTCTAGCTCCCCCTGAACCCTTCTCTAGCTTGGACTATGCACGTAGTAGTGTCAGCATGATTCTCGCCCCCTTCCTAGAGTCTATGATTTTCTCCCATGCCAAGTTTTCCAATTTCCAGATCCACCCACACCACCTGCATTCTCTGGCTGCATTTAGTCCAGCCATTGGGTCTTATGCGTCACTCACTGTTTCTCCTCATACCCCTAGCAGATGTCCTCCTCCCTGACTTCACTGAGAAGACCAGAGAAGGCATGAACTGTGAACATCCTCAACTTCCTCCCTTCCTTCTGCTTTTAAACATTTCTACCTCTTCACCTGCCCCTCAGGGCTCCTGCATCCAGGAAGAGAAGGCTGAGACTGACAGTTGGGCTCTTGATACTAAGCTGCTGGCCTTCTAGCCCCTTCATCCCATCAATCTCTCTTTTGCATCTTAGGCTTCTCCCTCTCTGCTAGGTCCTTTTTCTACTTAAAAGTATATGCAGCTATTCCTCAGCCTAAAAAAACCTCCCCTTCCCTTGTCCTTCCAGGTCTAAGCCAAAGCTTCCTGGGTTAGAATGAAACCTCCCTTCCTCTGTGTAGAACTCTACTTCCCAGATTCATAAGGTAAAAGAAACAGAATGATCCCAAAGGATCATTCAATCTGGCCCTGATTTCCAAAGATGGGGACATCGAAGCCCAAAGGCAACAGGGCTGGGTGAGGGGCAGCTCTGACTGGTAGTGATGACTTCCAACTCAGGACAGTGCTCTCCATACCATCTCGGTCCTTCTGGAATGATGCTTTTTGCCATCCCCACACACTACTGAGTCCTTTCCTTAACACAGGAGGGCACATTCTCCTACCACATGGTGACTGGAGCAGAGGACATGATTTAAGGTTGCTTCTATTTGTGCAGGCTCCACTGAAAAACAGTGGGCCTTGCATTTTAAGTTGTGTTGGCTTTTCTTCCATGGATATCACTCATCTTTGGTTGATGGAGTTTTACCATCAGTGAAGAGGCTGAGTAACCCAACAACCTCTGAGGTCCTGTGAGCCAATGAATGCTGCCGTAAATACTTCATTATGACGGAATTAATTTGTTTTCTATATTCATTACCACACTCTAGCCACCAGAACCCAAGACCGCTTGACCAACTACAGATTCCTGGTCTTGATCTTTGCATGCTGGGCTCTGCTACAATCTATAACCAGTTACCTGAATTATTGGAGTTGCTATATTTTGCTGAATGCTCTTCATTATTTTCAATAGCAGATCGTTTTGACTTCTTTAAAAATAAAAAGAGAGAGGCGGTAAAAGCAAAGAATAATCACACTGAAGCTGAGAGTTAGAATAAAAATATTTTCTAGGCACACAGTTAAACTCTACATACAAGGTCATATTTGGCTTCATAATTAATACAGTGAAAAAAATCATAAGCCAAAAACAAAGGGGAAAATAAAACCAAGAATGCTGACTATTATCTCAGGTTAATCACTCCTCCCAATTACATTAGGCTATAATCAGCCCAGAAAGCCAGGAAACATTTTTCCGCTCTCTTTTAAAAGCTGCAAACCAGCCACCTGGAAATAGTTTTAGTTTTCAAGAAGATATAGCACAAAATCTGTCATTAACTAAATGCACATCATTAACCTAAACTTTCTTTACATGTAAACTAGAACTTTTCTTCACACAGAGAGAATTCAGAGAGACACCAGGCTTACCTTTCGAGCTAAAATCTTTCTCTTTTTTCTTTCTTCTTCAGATCCATGGTGAGATTGAGCTCTTGTCAGTCTTCGATGCTGGTGAATCTATAAGAGACCACAATTCACCACAAATGTAAGTGTATTCTACACTAATAAAAATCTCTAACATGTTTTTCCAAATCAAATTATTTGGGTGAAAAACCTTTCCCTGTTCAGCCTGTCTGCCTCCAAGCTCGGGTCTGGGTATCTGGGAGAAGAGTATCCCAAAACGTAAATACCTTTCTCGCTTCCCCCAGTTCCTTCCTGCCTCCCTGTTTCACAGAAGATGAGTATGGTCCCCAGCACCTTTAGAGCACACACAGACCATGTGTGCCCCACCACTATCTAACCTACTCCAATTATAAACAGTGACCACCCTTTATAAACCTGTAAGTTTCCCCCACAAGCTGAGCTACTTGAGAGCAGGACTGTGAAGTATTCAGCTGTCTTGCAGCACAGAGCCTGGAGCCTGGTTCAGAGCAAGTATGCAAGAAATGCTTATGGAATAAACAATCAGTTAAAAGTAAGTCATTGTGAATCCTGAGCAGCTGATGGGGACACTTAAAAGATCAAAGGGTAATGAGGAACTATTTACAATTTACCTGTTTCTGTTCTTCAATTAGTCTCTTTTCTATACATTCTTTGGCAATTCTTAATGCCTCTTTTAACTTGGTGGGAATCTGAAAGAAGAGAAAGTACACACTCTATTGAATAAAATGACTGGCGAGTCTCCCAAATCTTGGTTTTAATGTAGGAGCAGTTGGTTATCAAGAAGTAGGGCATCTGGAATTAAATCAGTTACAAGCTGTGCACTTGAATCTTGTCCTGGCCATTTTTGGTAATCCCAGCACACTCAGCTCATTAGCATTTTTTTTTTTTTATCAATGAATATATAGAACTAACACATAAATAAATATGATATATGTTTCAAGTATTTCAAGTAATTCTCAAAGGACCCCAAATTAACAAAAGAATCTTGAAAAAAAAAAAAAGATCAAAATTGGAGGCCTCACACTTCCTGATTTCAAAACATATTACAAAGCTACAGTAATCAAAACAGTGTGATACTAGCATAAAGAAAGACACGTAGATTGATGGAACAGAATAGAGAGCCTAGAAATAAACCCTCATGTATATGGTCAAATGATCTTTAACAAGAGTGGAAAAGGACAGTTTCTTCAATAAATAGTGCTGGGAAAATTGGATACCTACATGAAAAAGAATGAATTTGAACCCCTACCTTACACAATATGTTAAAATTAACTCAAAATTGGATTGAAGGGCTTTCAGTCAAGATGGCGGAGTAGGAAAATGCTGTGCTCGCCTCCTCCCAGGACCACTTCAAAATTACAACTAAACTACAGAACCATCATTGAGAATCGCCTGAAGTCTAGCTGAACAGAACTCCTATAACTAATGATATACGAAAGAAGCCACGTCAAGACTGCAAAACCAACAAAAATACCCTAGAAATTAACCATTTAAATGACCATTAGTAGGAATAAGGGACTGAAAAAAAAAATTGGGTTGAAGACTTAAACCAAAGATCTAAAACAATAACACTCCTAGAAGAAAGCATAAGGGAAAAGCTTCACGATGTTAGATTTGGCAATGATTTCTTCGGTAGAACACCAAAAGCTCAGGCATCAAAAGCTAAAACAGACAAATAGGACCACATCAGACTTAAAACTTCTGCACAACAAAGGAAACAACCAACAAAAGGCAACCTATGGAATGGGAGAAAATAATTGGATATCATATATCTGATAAGGGATTAATATCCAAAATATATAAAGAACTCCTACAACAACAAAACCAGAAGTTACCAAATAAAAAATGGACTTGTCACAACAAGTGACAAGTCCATTTTTTTCAGCTTTATTAGCTGAAAAAAAAGGGACAGAAAATCAAAAGAAAAAAATTGGCAAAGGACCTGAATAGACATTCCTCCAAAGAAGATATACAAATGGTCAACAAGTATATGAAAAGATGACCAACGTCTGTAATCATTGGAGAAATACAAATCGAAACCACGATGAGATATCACCTCACACACATTAGAATGGTCAAGTCACTACTGAAAAAACAGAAAACGAGTATTGGCGATGATGTCAAAAAACTGGAAGCCTGGTCAACTAATGGTGGTAATGTAAAATGATGCAGCTGCTATGAAAAATAGTATGGAAGTTCCTCATAAAATCTAAAAATAGAATTACCATATGATCTAGCAATCCCACCTGTGGGTATATATCCAAAGGATCGAAGCACACCCCATGTTCACTGCAGCATTATTCACAATAGCCACGAGGTGGAAAAGCCCAAATGTTTATCAACAGATAAGAGAATAAAAAAAAAAATGTCGTAATACACACAATGGAATATTATTCAGCCTTAAAAAAGGAAATTTTGTCACATGCTCTAACATGGATAAAACTTGAGGACATTACACTGAGTGGAATAAGCCAGTCACAAAAGATAAATACTGTATGATTCCACTTATATGAGATATCTCGAGTAGTCAAAATCATGAAAGCAGAGAGTAGAACTGTGTTTGCCAAGGGCTGGGAGGGTGGGGAAATGGGGAGTTATCATCCAGTGGGTCGAGAGGTTCAGTTTGCAAGATGAAAAAGTTCTAGAGATCTGCTACACAAGTGAGAATATATTTAACACTACTGAACTGCACACTCAAAAATGGTTAAGAGGACAAATTCTACAATGTTTTTTATCATAATTAAAAATCAAAAAATATATAAAGTTTATTGGAACACATGCACAAATTCAAATAATTATAACTTCAGAGGGATATTCTCTGTTAAACATTTACTTTCTGAATTTCACAAGATTAAGCTTTTTCCTGTTGAAAGATACTCTTAATAGCCTGGTATGTTTCTAAGCTTATCATTTTTTAATTTCTTAGTTTTTCAAACTATGAGGAGCTCTGGCCTAGAAAACAGACACCCAGATCATGTTGAACTCTTTGTCTCTAATCTTCTTTAAAAAATATAAACTTAAAAGAAGTTTTGAGTAAGTAATACAGTCATCTGCTTTAAAATTCAAAAGCTGTAAAAGGGTACATACACAGTAAAAAGTCTCCCACCTAGTTCCCCTCCTTGGAGGCAACCAATGTCACCAGTTTCCTGTGTATCTTTCCAGAAAGAAAATGCGTAAACAAGAAATTAACACTAGCTTTTAAAATCATACTGTCTTTGTTGCACAGACTCTCTGGCTTGGGGGAAGAGTAAAGTCTGATAACAACCCTTGGGGTAGACTATCAGGGGGCACAGCATATTTATTTACAAGGCTACATACATTTCCTGAGGAGTTTCAGTGAAAAAGAGGTGAATTTAAATGTTTTTCTTTTCCGCTTGAGATCCAAATAAACTATTATTGTCAGAATCCCTCTAACTGGCAAAAAGAAAAGGACAGAGGAAAGTGTATCTGTCACCTACACAATCTTCTGACCCCACCTTCTTTTTGGTTTTCTTCTTTTTTGTTTTTTTCCTAAATTTAATTTCATCATAAGAGTATTACATACTCTTTGGAAGTATAAAGAGGGGAAAGACATCTACCCTTCATTCTACTACCCAAAACAACACTAACAGTGAGTCTTGTGGAGAGCCAAGCCCTAACCAGGCATTCATGTAGGTTATCTCAGCTGTCAAATAACAATAGACAGGTGTTACTCACCAACCCCACACACGGAGTAAACATAGACCCAAAGATTAGGTCCTTGCCCATAGCTCGGTGGCTCTCAAATGGGGGTGATTTTGCCCCTTCTCCTCTTTAGGGGACATCTGGCAATGTCTGGAGGCATTTTTGTTGTCATGATGAATGGGGTTGAGGGAGAGTACTAATCACATCCAGTGGGTACAGGCGAGGGATGCTTCCTAACATCCCACAATGCATAGGACAGCTCCCACAACATAGAATTGTCTGACCCAAAATGTCAAATGCTGTGGCTAAGAAACTTTAGATAAATGGCTGGCATTAAAAAAGCAAAGTAAGGCATCAAACTGGTGTTTTTGGGTTCCAAAGCTCTGCTCTTTCCACAATACCACAGAGCACTGCTATTTCCCAGGATACTTCCTTCCAGTCTTCCTTCTAGACAGATTTTTTTTTTTACAGACTATTTTATATCCTGCTTTTCCTTCCTTAGCCCGAATAATAATCATTTTCCATGCTACTGCAATGTCTTTATAAATTTCATTTTTATGATAAAAGTATTTTATCAACTAGATGTACTATGAATATTAAACTATTCCCTAACTGTAGGATATTTAGATTGTTTTTAAATTTTCCTTATTATAAATACTAGGCCTTCTTATTTTTGATTAAAAAAGTGCCAACTTTCTAAGTAAACTGACGTCATAAACCAAAAAATGATAAAATTTGCTTTACCTTAAACTGTGGCTTTTCAGAAGTGGTTAGTAAAACATCACTGAATAATCTGTAAAGAAAAGAAAAAAAAAATCTTTCTTAAAACAGGTGCACTCATGCTATGCAGTAAATTAATTCATACTTTTAAAAAATGATTTTTACAAACTATTATTTATTATCATTTACGTTATATTGCAAATAATATATGCAGTAGATATTTCTAAATAGAATAATTGTTTTTTCATTTTTTTTTTTTTTTTTGCCCCAGAGGAGCATAAAATTTATTCTAGACTAGAGCTCAATAAAATAAAAATGTATAAGTAAGTAGAAAGGAATTGTTCTGATTGGAATCTAATGAGAAAATAATTTTCTTCTAAGAAAAGTTGTGCTTCTCATGCTCTCCGAAAAAGAAATAGCAGCTGTTAGAGTATATCAATTCTCTCTTTAAAATCATGTTATTAAAAACAATAATATGAGGAATACTTGACTGTTTAGGCTAAAACAGGTCAGACAGTTTAGATGGCTATTTGGGCAATGTCTGAAAGGCTCTAAGTGAGTCTTTCCTTGAACAGTCCTCATTTTTATAAATTAAGAACTATGTTACAAGATGAAATGGCAGGGTTAACTCTTCCCCACAGAGCTCTCTGGTTGGCTCTGGAGGTGGAGACATCACTGTCCCCTCCAAGGCCACGGGTCCATTTACTTCCGGACAACACATTTTAACTGAACACAGTTCACACCTCTCCAAGTGTTCTTCTCAAGGCTGAAGCCTACAAGGTGGAAAGACTTTGTGAAGAAAGAATATTTGGACTCACTTTAGGACTGGAACACTGGGAAAAAAATGTAAGAGCTCTGGAGCAGGGGGAGCAAATCAACATTCCCTAACTACAAATGCATTCTGTTCTAAAAGTCTGTGTGCAAATTATTTTGTTTCCCTAACTGGATCTATTTTCCCATGTTCACATTATTATTAACAGTAGCTGATTTGAAAAGAGACACACCAGTGTCAGTCGCACATTTGAAAGTCACGTCCATGGGGCAGGCGCTTGGGCTGCTTGCTCTGTTCATCAAAACCTCCCCAGGGCCTAGGATGACACCTGAGCTATAGCAGAAGCTAAAGTTATGGCTACTTCCTCTGGACTCCGGCTGCATGCACCTCAAGCTGTCTGCCTGTTTCCCCAGTATATTTGTTTACAACAAGCTGGTACAGACCAAGGACTGGGTATATTGCATGGCACCTGATGCTCACAAAATAAGCTGAATCAATATTAATCATAACTGACATTTAATAAGCAGTTATTAAGTACCAGGCACTGTACTAGGAATCACCTCATCAAATCCTCCCAACAACCCACTGACGTGGGGACTATCATTATCCCCATTGCACAGATGAGGAAACTCAGCTTCCAGAGGTTAGGAAACTTGCCCAAGGTCACCCAGGCAGAAGTGGGGAAGTTGGGCCCACCCCCAGGTCTGTCTAACCTCAGACACACCCTTCTTAACCACGCTGTTGCCTCTCCATGAAAGGATGGAAAACCTAAAGGAAAGGCCCCAAAGCACAATTTCAACCTATTCTTGGTTACCTATTCATAACTCTGTTTAAGAGAGAATGTCTTCTGAGCTCTACGTCTCTAGCGCAATGCCTGGTACATGTTAGATTTTAATAAATGTTACCCAGCAAGTAAATGAATAAACAAGTACATGGGAGGCCAGAAATACATTGTCTTTCTCCTGCAGGGCAGACCCTCCAAGAAGACCAATGACTCGCGAACCAGCCACCGCTGTGGCCCAATGAGTGCATTAAAACAGGGTCATCAAGGACAGCCACTTGAGATGGCCCTATTCCAGTATTTCCTAAGCGGGTGACGGGGAAGCGGAGCGCTGTCACATGTACGCATACACAATGCTAACATTGACAGAGAGAGACACACGTGAAAATAAGATTGAGATTAAAGGAAAACAATCAGACTAAGGTAGCAGAGAGGTCATGATATCATGCTGCAGGTGACTGTCAGCAAACAGGTCACTTTCATTCTGCAAGGACTGCAACTGAATCTTTACTATGGTACCAGGCACTTGGGTTAGTGGTTGGTGTTCGACACAGTAATGAAGATTACAACCAAACCATATGATTGACTTACGGCATCTGCAAGAGCTGGGAGACGGTAGGCATACCATTTTTACAGGCTTCACAAGACAGCGTAGACTCCAACACGGCCACTTGAAATGAACAGATATACATTTTAGTTCCACAGAACACGCTGGCAAATCCACTTGATGATGAAAAGTTTGACACCGCTTTGCAACAACTGTCTGCAGGCTGATCAGGACAGTGTCAAAACTCTTCACGCACAGACAGATGGCATACGTGAGGAGGGGGAAGGCTGGCAACGCCAATGGTACTGATGACTCAAACTGAATGGCTTAAAAACCACATGCTAACAGAAAGCTAAATATATTTCAAAGATAATTGGAGGAAGGATTCAAGATATCATTCACAAAAGTGTTTGCTCTCTTAAAAGAGAAGTAAACACTAAACAGAAGTAAAATTCTTGAACTCAAAAGACATTTTGCTGCTTGCCTTCTTTTAATCAAAAGCAGCATGCGAAATGCCAATTGTTGATACTTCATCTTCCAACACCTTGGGTGATATAAACGAAAGCAGCCAGATTTTTCTACTCACAGGTCACTGTTCAGTTTCAGCTGTTCAAACTGAACACAAAGTAGTCTCAGTGCCTGCTCTCTCGAACTACCTCACTTAACACTAAACTAGCACTCAGTGGAGGGCTGACTTGCATACTTTGATGGCACAGTGGTCAAAGTGCTACCCTCTCTATGCTCTAGCCGTACGTTCTGAGCTGGCTGTGGAGGAGATAAAGGGGTCCCTAACGAGTGTGTATCAGTTCCTACAGCCCTTCTTCCAAACAGTGCCTCCCACCACTCTTCCTGTTCTCTTCAGCCCCCTCAGGTAATTCTGGGAGAGCTCTTGGATCCAATTTACTGGGCATCTACATTTCTGCCTGCCTTTCCTAGCTCTGGGCCTACTAGGCAACAACCTCCCAGGTATCCCGCCCATGGCTCCCCTGTTCCTTGCGAGTCTCACTCCAGCCTTGTTCTGACTCCTGACATCTGCCCAAGTCCTAAGGACTGGCTTCAAATTGCCTGATCCTGGTTCTTGTTTCTGTATTAGACTCAGTCCGGCCATACTTCACTTTACATCCTCCTGCTTCCAAAATTCCAATGCACATTACGAAATATCTCCTATTTCATACAGCCTGACAAATGTACTACACTAAATGTTCAGTGTAGTACATTTCAGTAAGTTACTCAAATCTTTTTTATTGGATACTTTTAAACTGGATAAGAATTTCTAGCTGTGGAGCATGACAACATCCTCTGGATCTTTCCTGGACTCTAGAAAGGAAGTGAGTAGCTCTGCAGACTACCAAGACTCTGAAAACACCCCCAAACCTCATACTGACCCACAGCCATAGACGGCGAAGGAGGGAAGGAGTCTACGGGCACCGAGTCTGGAGGTCGTCCGTAAGTCATTTCATACAGTAAGTGGCCAAAGCAGTGGACATCCACACTTTCCAATGTCTGTGGAAGAAAAGGGAAGAGAGGCATGTTCCTCTTTCAGTTTGGCTTTGTGAATTCCAGTGCTCCTTCTCTAGGCTTTCACTGAGAAATGAGGCCCAGGGTGACCTCACTCATAATTGGTAATGAAAACACAACTCCAAAGCCTTTGAAAAAAGCACAAGGCATTGCTCTAACCAAAGGTGTTGGTCCTGCCCTCCGTGGTTTTCCAATCAGTGATTCTATGCCTCTCCTTGTCTCATCTATCATATCGGCTTAGCCTCTTGGAGATACAGCAATACTCTGGGAGAAACAAGGCATGGTCTACCCCAACTGTATCTTTCACTGCTGAGTGCATATTTCTTACATGGGCAGACCATGAGTCTGGCCATGGGGATAATTTATATTTCATAATGAACCTGCTGTTTCATTACTTTCAGCAACTTACATTGATTTTCCTGAACTGTGAGAAATAAGATCGGTAGAAGGAAGGAAGGCCCAACAAGGAATTCTCAAGGTCTAGCAGCCGGCAAGTGTCCCCATCTAGCATCACATTGGAGGCGTGAAGATGCCCATAAGGGAATCCCTTGTCATGCAGAAACTTTAGTACCTATTAAAAATATATATATATGTTACATTCTCCCCTAACTCATTCAGATATGTCTTTATTTTTTAAGTCAATATATTTTAAAATAAAACCAAACAGGTCACTGAGATTTCCAAAAATTGCCACCCCCATCCATTTTTCTGGAAAAGAGACTGATGCTGAACGCTTTCCAGCTGTGAGACACAATGCCAAGCTCTCTCATTTCCAAAGAAGAAAGAAGAAGCCTGCGTCTTCCTGGAGTTAATAGCTTTATGCCAAAAGGCTCTACTTTAAGTACTTTCTGATCTCAAAAGGCCAAGCCCTCTTCAGGACAAAATCTTGATCCTCCTGCACAGAGAAGCAAGGTTATCATGTCAGTGCTTCGGTCAGTTATTCAGGAAAAGGGGTTGAGCTGAAAATATCTCTAACCCAGTCTCACCTCAGAATATATCTGGCTGTTCATTAATGAAAAAAATATGATAGGATCCCACAAAAAGAAGCAAACTTTTCAGCTGCCATTTAATAAACAGTGGCTCACCGGTAATATAAGTTCCCAGGGCAACCCATTGAGGACTGGAAGAAAATTGTACAACTTCTCTTTCTATTTATTTTGTTTTTAATCTCATTCTTAACTTATAAGTATATAAGTTAAGTGAAAGACACAACTTTAAAACTGACTTATAAGTGTTTAAGAATGAGATTAGTATATAAAATATTAGTAGTACATGTATATAATAGTTAAATATATATATTAGGGAGGTTATGCTTCAATTGTTTTCACTGATAGGATTGCACAATCCAAAAAGTTTGGAGAAAACTGCTCTAGAGAGTGTTATGGGAAAGGCTTTTCATACCAATCACACTTCTGTAAGGGAGCCATATGGTTATGTACATGCTATAACAAACTAAAGAATCTTGGCATAAAGATAAAGATCAACCGAAAATAACACAAAAGTTGGTATCCACACAATTAAGTTCTTAAAAAATCAGACACTAAATTCCAACATCCAAACTTTTTGGAATTTTGTAGCTCTAAATTAATCTTAGTCTCAAATATTTGCTTTTTGGGATAAAATATAATACCATCAGTTTATAAGTAATTGGACAACCTAAACTATTTTAGATATTGCCTAAGAACTTTCTCAAAAGAATATTAGAATGCTAAGTAAAATTCTAAAGCAACTTAAACAAAAATTAAATACTACTTACCTCTAATATTTGCCGTCCATATGTTTTTATTTGCTGGAGTTCAAGGCCTTGAATCTTCTTAGGGTTGCAATACTTTTTTAGGAACGGGTCTTTCGGTTTTGACTTTGGAAAAGAACAAAGAGCACATAAGACAGCAGCAGAGGGGTCGACATCTGCACACAGGCTCCCCAACAGGAAGGACCTACAGAGGCTAGTGGACACCAAACTGGAGTGGGTTTTTAAAATACAACAGTCAGTATAGTTGGAAGAAAGAGGCTGAGCTAGGTTTCATCCCTTCTCTAGTACAGTGAAGCTGTGCTTGGTCATGACCTTAGCTGACCCCAAAGTCTTGAATACTGGTAGAATTTTTCACTATTATTATGTAAAAAAAAAAAAAAAAATCCAACTTTGAGATAGTTCAGTATTGCTTTGTTAAATGAAGGCACAACTTTAAAACTGACCTACAATGCAATGGATATAATTATTAAATGTTTAGCCTTCCCTCATGTGGGGAAAGAAATGATCATTAACCAAACTGGATAGTTTTTATTATTAAAATCAAAATAAATTCCAAGTAAAATCAAAATGAAAATGAAATCCTCCTGGCCTAGCTTCTGGAACCCCAGTATCAAGTATCCATAACAGGTTCTAAAGGGACTTGAGAACTTCTTTATGACCATAAACTTGCACAAGTACCTTGTAGATCAGGTCCTTCAAAGTTCCTTTTTCATTAAACATCCTAATTAGCAATGCTGAGGATTCATTAGCTGTGGCAAAGGTAACCCGATAAATATTAGGGTGCTGCCAAAACAAAAAAAAGAAATTCACGTCTATTTGCATCAGCATCTAGGTCCTTTTACATCCAAGATCTGGTTATGCAGGGTCAAGTACCATCTAAATTGTTTAGTTGCATACAAATGTGAGGATATTCTCTGAATACATGGCATTTTCAAGTTATTAGACGACCAACTTGTACCTCATTCTTTATATTAGAGAAAGAACATAAACAATACTGACAAAGCGAATAACTGACAATGTAAGCTTTACATGGGAAGGTATCTGCTCTGGTATGCATATTCTCATAGTTCAGGCAAAAGTGTGGAGAAAGAGAGGGAAAGTCTGAGTTTTTGGAATAGTGGTTTTAATATTCTGCCTCTGTAAATTGGTAAAGAATACAGTCGAATCCTAGAATAGCCAAGTGGGAACCAGGATAAATGTGTCTTCATTCACAGCTTTGCCTAACATTCCACGCTGCTGCACAGTGCCAGAAAAAACAAGGAAAAGCAGCATTTTTTGGCATCTTGGCCCTTTTCCAAAGCAGCTAGCATGAATCTTCTTGTCCTTCTCCTAGAGTATGCCATATGATAATTCACAGTGTCCTCCTGAGTTGGAGATTGACCAAATTATTGATTTAAAGAGTATTCATGTGACCTGAAATTTTGGTCATATGAACCACCTGGCTCCAGACAGGTTTTACAATCTCTCTTAGCTCAAAGAAGTACCATGAAAATTTTAATTCGTGGGAACTGAGCTATGCAAAGATTTGGGGGGCAAGTGTTGAGTGAATTGAGGAGTGAAAGAGTGTGCCCAGGAAAATATAGTAATTGATCATGAAGCTTCTGCTGACCATTACATCAAAATGGTTGTCGTTGACATTTTAATCGCTTTACTGAAATATAATTCACATAGCATTACAATTCGCTTATTTAAAGTGTATAATTCAATGGTTTTCGGTATAATCACAGAGTTGTGCAACTATCACAAAATCTAATTTTACAACATTTTCATCACCCCAAAAAGAAACCCAATGAATAAAACAAAATCCTCGAGTCCATACTGATATAAATAAAGAAGGGAGAATAGGAAGCTCTTCCTTATAGTAGAATGCCAACTAATTCAATTAATAAATATAAGAGAATGGAGTTAGAAAATCTCAATGAATGCTAAAACTAGTGTATTTGATAAAGAATGGGATATTTATATAGTCTCAAAATATCTCCCTATAATTATTTACTAATTAATTCTAGTTATTTATCTTAAGAAAATAATTAAGAATGGATATAAACATTTAGCTAAATGTTCCCTACAGCTTTTTCCTAAAGAGAAAAAAAACTGGAGGTGACCCAAATATCTAGAAGATTAGTTGAGTAAACTGAGGTACATCCAATTTTAACTCTATGCAGCCAGTAATAATAATTTTAATTATATGTAGCCAGTAATAATATAAATACTATATTTATTGAAATAAAAATGTTCATGATATACCATTAACGAAAAAAATCAGGTTTTAAAATGTGTGTATATATATTTTTTTAATCATATAAAATTCTAGAAAAGTAACAACTAAACATTTTTGTTCATATTTCTGGTCGGTTGGGATTACAGGTGAGTTTTATTTTCTTGTTTTTGCTTATCTATGTTTCCTGACTTTTATACAATTAATATATATCACTTGTCTGACTACTTTCTTTTTAAAAAGCATATCTATTAAAAGAAATTTAGAATTCAGTGCCGACAGCCTGTGTCACACAATTAATCAAATTCAAAACCACAGCATTTTTCCTGGCTACACATCACACCTCATTAAAAGCTTAGTTTTCTAGCTTAATAAGATACTCTGTCTTCAAAAACAAACTCATCAACTCAACAAGATAGGTCAGCATAATTGTGCTCAGTCCATGAGTGATTCATTTTATATCCTCCTGCAGATTGCAGATAAAGAACATCCACACTAACTCAATTTTCTGGCCAGATCAGTCTTTTCCTTAAGACATTCTGCATCTGTTTTGAAATATATGAATGTGGTTCTTTCCACCGAAGGCCTTGGGATTGAACTGTGTACTAAATGCCACCTGGTTAGCCTGTGAGAATAGTAAGACAGCAAAAGAGCTATTTTTCCTTTCCCTCATCCGGCTTACCTAAATCCATATTATTCTGTTTTTCCAGGCTAGAACATGTTTTTTAATTCCATCGATATAAACATCCTCACCAAGAACACAGTGACTAGCACCTACTCTAACTTGCTTAATACACAAAGGCTACATTTAAA
The DNA here is from genome assembly GCF_902729225.1 of Pteropus medius. Lineage (NCBI taxonomy): Eukaryota > Metazoa > Chordata > Mammalia > Chiroptera > Pteropodidae > Pteropus > Pteropus medius. The sequence goes on from NW_024355327.1 coordinate 2,865,404, forward strand.
TTAACACATGTTTCACGGGTTGTATGTCATGAACACCATTGAAATGACCTCTAATCTATGGGACTAGCCCTGAGCCATTTCAGTCTGAATTGAAATCCACTGCACTTCTCCATTCTTTCAAGCCTATAGAGTATGTCCAGCTCTTCTGTCTGTGGTCACCTATAAGAAAACACTGTGAACCTGTCATCAGCACCAAGAATAATAGAAGGACTTGTACTCACCAAACAGGAAGGCAGAAGTTTGATTAAACACTGAAAATCTTTATCTGACAGATACTTGTCGGGGCCAAGGTCAGCCTGAAAACATGGAAATATCAAGGCACTGCCTTAGTCATCAAAAAAAAAAAAAAAAAAAAAAATTCCCCTATAATTCTTTTCCCTTTTTTATTTGTCCAAATATATGAATGTAAACCAAAGATGAAAACCACCTAAGTCTTGCTGCCTCAAGGCCTTTCTGGAGAGACAGAATATAAACATATAAATAGCAGTACTTAATTATAATCTTATCAAATTTCATTAACCAAATATATCCCTAGAACTCTCAAAGTGAGAGATAATAAAGGAATGCCCAAATATTTTCTTTAAAACAAACTGCAAAACTGCCAGTCCTAAAGAGGTTCCAGAGAACTATTTTAAACTGTTCCTATTTCTTTTCAAATGTTTATTAGCTGATCAAATATAATCACATTGGAATAACCAAATGCATCAGCAAGGTGACTTCAAATGACTCCTTTAATGTGGGAGTGAGTAGGCCCCCGCTCCGGAGCACAACACAATTTCATGATTTTCTTGTCAGTATCTGCTTTCATAAACCCATCTAAAGTCCCTGAAATTGGACCGAAGCAAAAAATCAGCTTACCCAGCTTAACACCAGCCGTTCCTTTGGTTGATTTTTAATCTTCATCAAGAAATATTTCTTCCTTATCCTCCAACCTGCCATAAAAGCAGAAATGTGTTTTATGCCCATTGATATAAGCTTCATTGACTGAGTAATTAATAAAAATAAGTCTGGCAATATTATCCATAGCTATATAGGCACAAATAAAACAACTATTTGGGAATGTTGACATGGCAAAGCCTGCGCTAAAGAAAAAAAGGGGGAGCGGGAGACAAAGAAATTACTCTATTCACGGAGATAGGAAAATAGCACTTTAGTTTAGATTGAGTGAAAATGGTAGATGAGGAATAAATGATGGTTCTGAAAGTGTAAGTTATTACCACTGAAGTAAGTCCTCAGATGGGGCTTCAATCAAGATTCAGTAAGTCTTAAAAGTTAAGAATTCAAGCAGTAGGGGGCAAAAAGAAAAAGAAATCACCTGCATTAAAGAGCTTTCTTGGGATACACATAAGAAAGTATGATAAAAAAATCCAGTTCTGTGATCTGTCTTTTTTAACAGAATGGGCATGCCAGTTTCTCACCTATGTCTTTCAATGGTTCTACTACCTCCCACTTTGGTTCTGATCGGAAGAACATGGAAACTTGCTGTAAGGCAATCTCTGCGAAGACATTTTAGAAACTCATTAGTCAAGCATATCAGGAAAGTACTATATATTTAAGATATTATTGTTGCAAATGAAATCCTTAGAGTCTATGACCTTCTTAAAAAACTTAATTACATAACATTAACAACAACATAGACTAAATGCAACGTGGGATTCTAGATTGGATCCTAGAACAGAAAAAGGACATTAGTGGAAAACCTAGTGAAATCTAGAATGAAATCTATAGTTAATAGTAATGTACCAATGTTAGTATCTTAGTTTTGATAAATATGCTATGGTTATATAAGATGTTAACATCAGGGGAAACTGGCTTAGGGGTATATGGAAATTCTGTACTATCACTGCTATTTTTCTGTAAAATCTGAAATTATTCCAAAGTAAAAAGTTTATTAAAGAAAAGAGTAATTAATTACTAGTGAGGTCTATATATACACACGTATTTTAAAAACTGGAGAACCTGAAATATATAAGTATGTGTAAGCCGAGAATTCAATATATGCACCAGGCCACAACCCAAGCACAAAACTAAAAATGTGTTCTAAGGTCAGCGTGGAACAGTATTTAACATTGCTCCAAGTGATATTTATCCTGTCTTCATTCTTCACGGAATTATAGCTTTCACCAACAAAGAAGTGATTAGCCTTAAATATATACTGGAAATAAAAGCCAGTGTTTTAGAAAAACATCTATGTACAGCAACATCTATTGTGGGAAGTGATGTTGTGCCTGTTTACTGGAAAAAAAATCCATTCTTTTTGTGTTCGTTTAACATGAGAATGTTTCTTCCTTTTAAGAAGACAATGAGAAGAGGAAGTTCTTTAAAGTCACTGTATTAAGAAATTATCAGAATAACTGTGCTTTCACATTTCCTGCAAAAAGAAACATCTGTAATTTGCTATTTCCCTTCAATTCAGTGAGTAAATGAAGTACTGCTGATCCCTGAAAGCAAACAGAAATACTCTATAAATTCACTATGGGATTTTACCTCTGCTAGCATTAATTATATTCCAGGCAAACTGGTGAGGCATCAGGCATTGGGCAGAAATGCTCTCCATATGTCAAAATGGCCTAAATTACCATGCCAAGAGGTTGGCACACATAATCATTTTGATGTACTTACAGTACATTATGAGTTAAGAGATTCAGGGAAGAAAATCCACTAGCTATTTGTTTATTGACTCAATATGTAAAGTGTCAATCTATCCACAAAGAAGAAAAGATGTGATGACCAAATACAAAACTGACTCCATTTACATTTGTTCTAACTACCCCCATGTGATAAGCCATTTGGAAGGACTGGCTGTGCCAGAAGCATATAAATTTTCATTATCAACACTGGGAACTCTGTACCTTCCCTATAATTAATGCTGATATAAAATGTTTTTAGTACTTCCAAAATAACTTGGACATAAACAAACTTAAAAGGAAATTCTTTTAAGTAAAAATCGTTCTTATCAACTTTGAGAAAGATCATGAAAAATAATTTTCTAAATGAAGTACAATGTCATTCTAAGAGACTATGAAGGACAATTGGCTCAAATCTAACAGTGACTCATAATTCCCTACAAAATCATTGTTCAACAATATTTACTGTATGCTACTATATATTATATGTTGTTTTAGGAATGGAGAAATATCTGTGAACAAATGAAACATAGTAGATTTGTAACTGATAAACTGAGGATTGGGAAATAGCTTTTAATACCTTAGGGGTTAGGGAACTGTAGAAAGGACATCTTCTTTCTACTATAATTTATTGCCAAGTAGATTACATGACTACTATTCTCCCAACATTAAACCCCTCTCTCCCCAGACTCAGGCACTTCGATCCTAAACATTGACTTCTCTGCTCAGAAGCCTTTATTGGCACCCCATTTCCTTATCAAGACCACGTGTCTAAATCTAGCGTTCAACCTAGCTCTGGCTTTGTCTCCCACTACATGTGGTGTCTCACGCTCTGTTCACTCTGAGATTTTCCTCCCTTGGCCCCCAAAGATGGACCTGCCTTTGCCCCCCAGCATTTTCTATCCCTGCCCATTTATTCTTTGAAGCTCAGCCCACATCTGCAGCCCCTCTAGCCAGGACTCCCTCCCTCCCTTCCCTATACAATGCCAGTGCTATATATGTCCTTATCCTATGGGATTCTCTCACAGTCTGTTCTATATTAGGGTTACTGTCTTCTACCACACCATAAATTCTGCCTGGAAGAATACATCTTAATCTGGATAAAGGCCACAACCATATGGAAATCTCTCTCTCCTGGAGCACTGACTCCCAATTTCTACTCACCCCTCAGATCTCTGTGTAAATATCATCTCTTCTGGAAAGCCTTCCTCCATCTTCAGATCTCAGTCATCTACAACCCCAACCCCACCCTCGAAGTGATGCCCTGTGTTTACGCTGCCAGTAATCACCTGTCAATCCCTGCAGAAGTGCCTTGGAGTAGGGGTGGGGGGAACTATTCCTTCTTTGTTGCTGTATTCTTAGCATCTGGCACATAGCAGGTGCTCAATAAGTATTTGATGCAGCAGCAAGAACTAAGGGTTCCATACAGTGTTCAATGGATGTGGATGTTCTCTCTCATTAGAACATAAAATCCATTAAAAAAGAAGAAATCTGCCCTCTATTTCCTTAGCACTGACTGACCTCTGGGGTAAACTGCATGCGCAGTAAATGTGGATAAACAAGCCCCACAAAGGAAATGCAGAGCAAAGCCTTCAAGTCCATCCCATGATTCTGACAGAACTCAGACTTCTTAGCTCAGAAGGTACCAGCTGCCTCCACTGTGTGCACCCTCTAAGCTCCTAGATCTCAGCCCCGTGGGATGACTACAGGGAACAAATACTGACCTCTTAGTCCTGCCGCTGGTCTACTACAGGGGGTGGTGTTGCAGAGGCCTGCACAGCAGACATGGGCCTCCAACCTCTCTAAAGTACCTTGCTTTTTTCCTAAATATAATCCCCTATCTCCAACCCCTCCTTCCCTCCTTTTATCCTGGAGCCCACCACTATCAACCTACTCAAGGGATTTCTGGGGCTTTAGAACCAGAAGGGAGCTTCAACACACCCTAGTCCACTCTTCGATCCCCCACCTCATTTTATAGGCCCAAACCCTGAGGCCTGCAGAGGAGAAATGCTGTTAATGACAAAGCCAGAACTAGGATCCAGGCCTCTGACTTCTGGTCCAAGTGACGGTGTGTGTGTGTGTGTGTGTGTGTGTGTGTGAGAGAGAGAGAGAGAGAGAGAGAGAGAGAGTGTGTGTGTGTCAGTCAGTCCATCTGTCCCAACAGAAACCCTTCAAGACCAGAAGACATCTGTTTTCCCTGTACAATAGCTGGTCCTCAATTAGACTTTCTAATTCAAATGAACAACTCCCCCAGTGTTGACTATGGGTTACACTGTGAGTTTTGAGAAGCCTGGACAACTCTGCCTGGCTTCCCGGGGAAGGGCTCAGTCAAGCTGGTGGGGAGAAGGAGGCCTGGGCTTCCCTTTCCGGAGACTGCTGGTGAGTCAGCCTAGAGGCAAGACAAGTTCTGACATTTCATTTAAAGGAGAAAATAAATCAGCATCGCTCTGAAAACAGCAACCATCCTCTATTGTTCTTTTACAGGGCTGTACCCTCTAAATAGTGGCAGCTCCTTGAACATTTGGGTCCTGGTCAAAGTCTCCAGTGGCCTTCTTAAACCCCTCTTCACATCTACTTTGGACTCCTGACCCTCCACCAAGCTGTGGGAGAGAAGGAAAATCAAGGACGATAGCAGCATGTGAGAGGTACAGCAAAAGAAAATACAGAGATCCATCTAAGCAACATTTTAATTGGAAAACAGTCAGATACTGTATATTTATACAATACAAATATGCAACCCTAGGTAAGGTCTTCCCTCTCGGGGGGCCTCTCATCTATAAAATGACAGGGTAAATCTTGATGTATCTGCTTCAAGATCCCTTCTAGCTCTGACACCATATGACTCAATGTACTTCTGGTATAAGCTCCCTGAGAGCTGGGAGAGCATCTTCCTCAAGCCTGCATCCACAGTACCCAGCCCTGCACCCAGCACATGGCATAGACACAGCAGATAGTCAAGATCTGTGGAATGAATGGTATCATCACATGTGCACTACCCCTTGATGCTTGTTCTCAGGAGAACATGAGCAGGCACTCTTAGGCAATAATGTGGACAAACCAATGAACAGGCAGAGATGGGGCTGATTTGATAACAATCAATCCAGAGAGCCCACCGTTTGACAATCTGGGCAACGACTGAGGTGAAGCATGGAGAAATGAAAGCCATGAGAGATGCTACTCCGAAAGAATGTGAGCTGTCCCAGGATCCCGTGTGCTGTGATGCCTTTTCTCCTGTGTGAACCAAAACACAAGTAGGGGATGAATGGAAGCCCTGTAACAACTCAATGTTCAACTTGTAACCTATAGCAAATGTGAATTTGAAATATGAATCTCATGTGAGTTTCCTTTGCTTGGTTGCATTCTGGAAAGGCATTTCTCTTACTTCTACAGGCACTTCCATTAGAAGATGGCAGGTACATTCAAGAGGGAGACTTCTCAAACTTTATGTGCTTGCAGATCACCTGGGGGCCTTGTTAAACTCAGATCCTGATTAGTAGGGCCCGGATAGGCCCAAATGCTGCACTTTTGATAAGCACTGGCAAGAGCGCTGCTGGTCAGAGGACCACACTATGAGTACGAAGGCCCTAGGGCTGTGGCTTTCACTCTCAGCTGCATAATGGAATCTCTTGGGGAGCTTTACAAACCACGAGCCCCACCAGCAGAAATTCGGATTTAACTGGCATGAGTGTAGCCTGGGTATCAGGATTTTTTAAAGCTATTATGCAGAAAAGGTTTGTGCCTCTATTTCCCTCTCAGAGATAGGAATAAAAGTGCCTCCCTCTAATTCCTTCAAAAGCAGTGTTTTGAGGACCCCAAAAATAGCATGTTAATGATCTATTCTCTTAGCAAGGAAATCAGCTTATTAATAATACCCAGTGTTCCACTTAGAAAGACTCTAAACATAGTTTAGCTTTAACAAATTATTTGAATTCTAGTCATTGGTTCAGTCCTACAGTAGTTTCCATTGGTCTCTTCAAGACCACAGCAGAGTGTATTCAATATTTAATCACCCATTCTTCTGACACAAGGCTCAGGTAACTGATGCCAACTTTCCGTGGAGCTGGTACCGTTTCCACCTCAGTTCCCTGGCTGCTGCCCTGATCTAGTGAAGGTTTGGAAGACAATCACATCCTCCTCATGCTTTGCACTGAGTGGGTCTCAGAGAACAACTAGGAAGACACAGAGAGGTTCCTTCTGAATCACTTTGTTTAAAGTAATTCCGAGAAAAAACAGGCACACTACATATTGTAAATACAAAAATGGAGCCAATATAAATCAAATTGAGATTGCTGTATAGATTATCATGAATTAATTACTCTCTGTCCTGTCAGAGAAGATAATACAGATAAAGACTGCACTTACAGTGCATAGACACAGTAACTTCTCTTCGATATTTTTCTGTGCGGACATTAACAATATGTTAGAAGTAATTATTTTCTTTTTATATATCAGTAGTAAATTACAACCAGGTAAGAATTAGTAGGTAAATAATGCCCTAAAACAAAGGTATACATCTTCCCATTTGGAAATAGAGTTTCTCTCACATATTTTATCTCCAGCAAAGCACAGAGCCTCTTTAGCCACGTGACCACAGCAGATAGATCCCATGCTTACCAGTGTAGTTCGCGGAATAGTTGTTTGGATCTAAAAACTTCTTAACCAGCTCACAATTACACAAGATATGATTCGTGGTGATAACGTTGAGATAGTTCTGAAGACCTTTCTGCCTCTCAGCTATGAATTCACGATCCATGTTACCAATCAATTTTTTGGGAGGAAGAGGTAGACTCAGGCCTGAAATCTTTAATTTAAAAAAGAAAAAGCATTATATTCATGTAATTCCCAAATAAGATACAATATCAGAATCCTAAGCCATCTCATTTCATTAAGTCTAAGACCACAGATTTTAAGATGCATCCTAATTTCAGTGATACTATGAAAATGTGAAAAAACTGTGCATCATAGAATTCATAAAATATTGCTTTAAGCACAACTATAAAACTTAATTTTTGAAAAAAGTGTTATTTTTATGAACACAATTTTAAGAGTCAAATAGTTTTTTATTATTATTCGTAGCTGCATGACAGTCCCTCATCACCACCCCTGCCACCAGGTGACATGTCTATTCCCCACTCTCCAGAGACAGCCATACTCAACTCTTTCAACCAGTCTTTTAGCACTGGGGAATATTTATATTGTTGTCTTGATTTTTTCATTTTTAGGCATTATCTATGAATTTCCCATCATGGAAGATGAGGATTAAGTTCTCTTGTTCACAATCCTGACCTCACTCCACAGACATCCTGTTCCTAATCCATCCACTATAGTAATTTTATTCAGTGCAGTATTCATGTTTATATTAGGTAATGATATTCATATCTAAGCCAAAGAGCCATGCTGACCATGCTTACCATGCTTACTTTCTGTCAACTGGCAGTCTATATTTTTAGTTCACTAATCAACTCTAAACTCTCCATCTAAGCCATTTCTCAACATATTCGGAGATGCATTAATTTCATTTTCTTGAGGAGTATCTTCTAGAATCCACCACCCTGCTTCAAGCAAGACTGATGGTCTTTACACCTGCTGCAAAGCTGATATCCTGGAATGTCCATGCTGGAGATGCTTTTTGCCTTTCTTTGGCTGAACTCCACTTCTGCATCCATACCTTCCTTTTTCTTGGATACTCCCCTTATTTTTGGTGGAGATATTCTCCACCAAACTTTATCTCCCTTGACTCCTTTTTAGGAAGCTGACAAAGTTTTTGAAACCTTGCATGTGTAAATATGTCTTTACCCTCACTCGATTGATAGTGAGTCTTGATGTGGAATTCTTAAGTCAGAAATATCTATTCTTCAGAATTTTTAAGAACTACTTTATTGTCTTCAGTAACCTCAGTCTTTAACATGAGGAAGAGTCTTTCCTCTTAGACTGGGCAGATTCCCCCCAAAAGAATCTTCTGGTCTCCTTCCTGGAAGGTCTAGGCCTGATTACCAGTATTCCGGTTGCTGAGAGAAAGAGGAGACTCAGAGAGGAGAGAATGTGGGGAGGTCGGGTCTATGCTCCTGTTTTATTATGTAAATATTTCCAACTGTGCCCGACCTACATTCTCCAGTCCAGAGACTGTTTTACCCTCACCAGTGAATAACTTTCAATTCTCTGCTGGAGGGAGAAGGGCAGGCATAAGTTGCTCAGATGGGGGAGATTTAGGGATCTGACTGCTTCTGAAACATACTTTCAACTCCTGATTTTAGCTTGAACTCGCCCCACACTGGAGGCAGCACCAGCACTGTCAATTGCTAACCTTTTGAAGGTTCTGTGGTATAATTGGACCCAGTGGAGTTATCCAGCTGAAATTCCATTTCAGAATTCTGCCTTCTCATATTTGCTTAATTAGTTAGCTCCCATTCACTGAATTTACAGCTTCAAATGTTTTGTTGTAGCTTTCCCCTTTCCTATTTGTCCGTGTGTGTGTGTATGTGTGTGTGTGAGGTCAGTTTACTGTTGTTTAAGAGTGGCTTCAGGAGGCCCGCAAGTGCTCAATGTACTATCATTTTCCAGATCATTTAAAACTCTAAGTCGATTTTTTAAACTTAAAAAAGAAAGCATCGAATTGGTCTCTTAATTTAATGAGCAAAATCACTTTCAAAGAGCAATGCTATTTTACTCTTGTGCTTAAATTACAACAGTCCAAGTGGCTTGTGTATTGATCGAGGAAAAGGTCTAAAGACAAGGCCATCTTGAATTCAGACATGGCTGTAATCTAAACCACCCATGTGGGCAAATCGAACTTAGCCTGTTCCACTCTGTGTTTTTCAAATAATAATGAAGACCTTGAACTTGATATTGGAAAAGATCAAAAGGCTGGCTGACAATTCTAAATTGTCTATTTCTCTAATCTAATTATGAACATATGCCAGAACATACTTCAAGTGAATTTTCTACCATGGCATAATTCACTACTAGATAAGACACAAATTTCAGGTTGTTTTCCTCATTCATACAATTAGGTTCCACCTAATAGCATGCAGTAAAAAAATCATACTTATGAAGAAAGCACATCACTCGGCTATGTCTAATACAATCACTTTGCTATTTCTTTTGTTGTTGTTGTTCAGGAGAATTAAGTAATAATATAGGGTAATCAAGAGTAATATATTACTGAAAACACAACTTATTTCTTTTTAACTCTTATTAAGTTGCAGAATATAATCTCAACTGTGTACGTTTGTGTGTGTGTGCATGTGTGTGTGTGAGAGAGAGAGAGAGAGAGAGAGAGAGAGAGTGTTATACATGCACAGGATTTAATTATATATGTACAAAAAAATGTCTGGGCTCATACCACCTGCTTAAGAATAGTTACCTCTGGGAATGGGTTGGTCCATTAATTTTTATTTCTATACTATGAAAAGTTTACATTGCTCACTACTTTTTTGGGTTAAAAAAAGGAAAGAAAAATCCTTCTGTTCATCAAATTGATTGTATACAGAGCACAGCTTTTTATAAATTCCATTAACTAATATCAGCAGATTTGCCTACACTACTTGTCTAAGAATAGACCCAGCTGAATCCCACATCTCTCAGAATGGAGAGTCATGCTGATGTCATCTGATTCAAACCTCAGTAGGGCTATTTTTCATTCATGGTAGGGATGTGAAAATGAATTTGATAAGACATCTGTTTCAAGCTTTGTGGCCTTCAAGCTTCGACAAATCTATTTTTTCAAGCTTCATTTCACTTTAGGAAATGTATTGATCTGCCCAGACATAGCTCCTCCAAACCATCAGGTGAAACAGAGTTCTTTGTCAACAGCTTCAATGATCGTGTCCCTGCTATGTCAGTCTGCTAGACACACTGGAGGTGTTTTCCTGCTCTAGTTTATGATCGCACAATAAATATTACTAAAAGTACTAAAACTATGCAATATGTGTTATTTCAAAATCTTGCCTTTTAAAAAAGATTAGCATTCGCAAGATCCTTATTTTCTCTTTCGGCTTTCTCCTAGAATTTCTAAAATGCTTACTGGTCTCAGAATATAAAATTTAGAACTCCAAGGACTAATTATGAGGCAGGGGAAGAGAATAATGGCACATATAGAGTGATAAAGTCAGTAAGCCTGTGATTTCCTATGCACCTCCACATTGATGGCTTGAGGCCATGACACCTCATCATCCCGTTTTCCATAGCTTTCCTCTGTAACATGCCCTAAGGAGTCCCTTCTTGAGTTCCTTGTTAAGGGAAAGGGAACAAGAAAAGCAGCAGAAAAGTCCCCCAAAGTTCTATTCTAATACCTGCACAGTGACAATGCAAAGGGGAGATGGTCGCCAAAATGAGGTCTAAAGACCATAATCTGACCCATGCTAGCCTAGGAGAAGCCTCTAGGTTATAAGACAGACTATATCAGTTTCGAGAAAAGTAGCTTTTGTCTGAATAGAAAACGTCCAAATTTTGAATCTGTTCATCTTTCACTTCCAGTATAAGATCTTAATGACCTAAAACTGCCTTCAAACATAATCTAGTGAATATTCTAGAGAATTCTAAACTCTCAATAGTCCCTTTTCCCTTCAGTGTACAGTACAGTCTCTCCTATATCAACGATGGGCAGTAAAATTCAAATAACAAAACATTTGTGCTACAACAGCCCTGAGAAGTCATCTGGTTCAATCCCTTTGGTTCCGATGGGGAAAGTGAGGACTGAGAGAGGAAATAACAAACCGAAGGTCTTAATACTGGTAAGAGCAGAACCTGTGTTCCTTCCCAAGGGTTCCCTACCCAGTTCCCATCATTTCAACTCCTGTTTCCTTCTTTTTCCTTGTTGTATGCTGTCCCCCTAGATGGTTACTAATTTGATGTTGCCTTTAAAATAAGGTAGTGATTTTTCTTCACTGTTACCACAAAATATGCTCACTATAAAAAGTTTGGAAAATGAAAATGTAACTTTTTTTCTATTTTTCTTCTTATATAGCTTACATGTGCTTATTTGAGGAAAACTCAGAAAGTACAAAACTGTATAAAGAACCAGAAAAAAATGTAACCCATAAGCCCGCCACCTGGGATCACCACTGTTAACATTTTGGCATATTTCCTTCCAATCTTTTTTTCTAAATATTTCATGTTATTATATTGCATGTATAATTTTACATCCTGCTTTTTTTTTTTTTTCCACTTAGGCATTTTTCCTATTGAACTCAGACAACTCTGCATATGTGTATTATATTTCTCTTTCTTCAGCAGGAACTCATTATCTGTCAGAAGGGTAATCAGACACTGAAAATCATGGTCACAGTTTTATTTTGTGGTTTTGGAATCCTTTTGGTCTGTTTTATGGAAGTTGTTTTGAAATTATTTTGTTGCCAAAAAGCCGTATGTACTTTCTTCTGTTTGTTTACTTGAATCTAGAAAAACCTCCCACTTGAAATGAGGTCTGGCCATATCCTGCCCAACACAAGCCAACATCAATATACATGAATATTTGCATTTGAAATAAAATGCACATTGAAAGTACTCATTTTAAAAGGGAAAATTACACTGAAGCAAGAACAAAATTCTATTATAGTAAAAAGGCCATAATTGATTAGTCACAGAGACTCAACTTTATATCCCCAAAGCAAGAATGAACAGAATATAAAACCCTTCCCCATCTCCCATTCTTAGGGGTTGGGCCTAGGCAATTTCAAGTTTAGAAATATTTCTCCCACAATTCTTACTCAGCCCTGGCTGAACAACACTGTACAAAGATGACTCCCCCTTCTTTAAAACTGGGCAAAAGTTCACGTGTGCATAAAGGTGAAAACACATAGTAGGCTTAACTTTCAAATGCTCACGTAACTGCGGAAATGTCACGTGGAAATGTTTGGAGGGACTTAAGGGGACTATCCGCCACTGGAATGAACTGCACATTGGTGCCTCATCTACAATGTCATCACGGGCCCAGCTTTTGTCTAAGAGTAAAGAATATGCTATTAAAATCCATAAATGAAACCAACTAAACCCACCTATGAGGAGAATTCAATCTCTGCCATTATTCTATCTGGAGATTGAAAATGGTCATACTATAATTAAAATTTTAAAAGACAACATGTGTCAAATGCATGGCCAGATGGCAATTACACAAAGGTTTGCAGATACTCAGCCCAATTCTATCAGAAGGAAAATAAGGCAGTCATGCTTTTAGCAGTGTTGTAAATAATGTTAAAGTGTGGACTCTACAAACGCTATTTTCCAAAGTCTGATCGATAAAACACGGCCTTTTGAAGGGAAGGAAGCATTACGCTCCTTTCCGGCCAGCATTCCTCCTGACCTTTTTAGACAGGATCAGGGGTCACTCAGATTAAGTTAGGTGATGATAGCTAGCTCACCAATGAAGGGAGCACTCCTTCACCTTCCAGCTAAGCTGGTAATAAGCCAAGAGCTCTGGCTCGGGTTTAAAGGGTTTTGTGTTACCGAACAAATCTGAGATATGACACAAATCCAATAGTCTTCTCTAATACACAGCACTTGAAGACCAATCTGTCAATTGAAGACATGAGTAGTATTGCCAGTCTTTCCTATAGTACTAAAGCCCCTCTAGGACCCTTCAATCATTACCAGCAGTGTTTTCAGAGAAAGACTTTGCAGCTCATCTTTCTTTCCACTATGGCCACCAAGTTGGGA
>NW_024355327.1:2878694-3072382 GCF_902729225.1 Pteropus medius
CAACTCTGCATATGTGTATTATATTTCTCTTTCTTCAGCAGGAACTCATTATCTGTCAGAAGGGTAATCAGACACTGAAAATCATGGTCACAGTTTTATTTTGTGGTTTTGGAATCCTTTTGGTCTGTTTTATGGAAGTTGTTTTGAAATTATTTTGTTGCCAAAAAGCCGTATGTACTTTCTTCTGTTTGTTTACTTGAATCTAGAAAAACCTCCCACTTGAAATGAGGTCTGGCCATATCCTGCCCAACACAAGCCAACATCAATATACATGAATATTTGCATTTGAAATAAAATGCACATTGAAAGTACTCATTTTAAAAGGGAAAATTACACTGAAGCAAGAACAAAATTCTATTATAGTAAAAAGGCCATAATTGATTAGTCACAGAGACTCAACTTTATATCCCCAAAGCAAGAATGAACAGAATATAAAACCCTTCCCCATCTCCCATTCTTAGGGGTTGGGCCTAGGCAATTTCAAGTTTAGAAATATTTCTCCCACAATTCTTACTCAGCCCTGGCTGAACAACACTGTACAAAGATGACTCCCCCTTCTTTAAAACTGGGCAAAAGTTCACGTGTGCATAAAGGTGAAAACACATAGTAGGCTTAACTTTCAAATGCTCACGTAACTGCGGAAATGTCACGTGGAAATGTTTGGAGGGACTTAAGGGGACTATCCGCCACTGGAATGAACTGCACATTGGTGCCTCATCTACAATGTCATCACGGGCCCAGCTTTTGTCTAAGAGTAAAGAATATGCTATTAAAATCCATAAATGAAACCAACTAAACCCACCTATGAGGAGAATTCAATCTCTGCCATTATTCTATCTGGAGATTGAAAATGGTCATACTATAATTAAAATTTTAAAAGACAACATGTGTCAAATGCATGGCCAGATGGCAATTACACAAAGGTTTGCAGATACTCAGCCCAATTCTATCAGAAGGAAAATAAGGCAGTCATGCTTTTAGCAGTGTTGTAAATAATGTTAAAGTGTGGACTCTACAAACGCTATTTTCCAAAGTCTGATCGATAAAACACGGCCTTTTGAAGGGAAGGAAGCATTACGCTCCTTTCCGGCCAGCATTCCTCCTGACCTTTTTAGACAGGATCAGGGGTCACTCAGATTAAGTTAGGTGATGATAGCTAGCTCACCAATGAAGGGAGCACTCCTTCACCTTCCAGCTAAGCTGGTAATAAGCCAAGAGCTCTGGCTCGGGTTTAAAGGGTTTTGTGTTACCGAACAAATCTGAGATATGACACAAATCCAATAGTCTTCTCTAATACACAGCACTTGAAGACCAATCTGTCAATTGAAGACATGAGTAGTATTGCCAGTCTTTCCTATAGTACTAAAGCCCCTCTAGGACCCTTCAATCATTACCAGCAGTGTTTTCAGAGAAAGACTTTGCAGCTCATCTTTCTTTCCACTATGGCCACCAAGTTAGGAACATTTAAATCAAAGGGATTCAGAAATATAGATTTAAGAGGAAAAGTTACCAAAAAAAAAAAAAAAGTCTCCAGTTACTGCTGAATGTTGACCTGCAATGCAGCCTAGTTTAATGGAGAGAGTCTGAGAGAGTTCCACCTCCATCTCAGCGAACAACCCTAGTACTCCATTTGCTCAATACTAATCTGCAAAAAGGAGATAATATACAGCATCCCATGACTGTGGTAAGAATGCAGTCCGTCACAAAGGTACTCAGTTGCAGGGTGACTATTATAAATCACATGTTTGCTCTCAAAAGTTTATTTTTAGAGCCATACATCATCTGTTTACCTCCTTTGCCAGGGAAATTTGCTAATTTCTTATTCCTGATAGTGCCATTTCCAACTGGTTTCTAAGACACCCCAAGCAATCAATGTGTGTCATTAGTGTTTTAAAATATTTACCTGCAAGCTGTTGTTCAGCAAATCAAAGTCACTGTATCTCCTAACAATCTGTAAGAGACAAGACAATAGTTTTTTAATTCAGCAAAGATAATCATTTTTCATTTCCTTATTTAATCTTTACTGGCATTCAAGAGCCGAGGCACTTGCACTAAGGGTAGTGAAGCTTACACCCGGTGCTTAACTTGCTTAACTTGGCAGGCGCAGAAAACAGATCTAGCAGTGTGCCAGAGTTGGCTGAGCCATGGGAAACTGGTTAATGCCAGCCAAACTCACAAGACACTGACAGGTAAGAGAGGGTGATAATGTATTCACTTTCAGGGTGAATAGGCATTTAAATCTTTCTTATTAACCAGGTATCTGGAAAGATAAATTAACAATTTACCAAAAAAGAAAATGTTTTACTGACTGTGAAACCAAAGTAAAAAGAGGCGGACAGTTTTGAGCCATTTCGACCTCACCATGGATAAAACTTCCCTCACCTGACCTGAGATCCCACTACTCTAGAGACTGAACTTGCGCCTGCAGGCGGAGAGGCCACACCTCTCCCAGATTCCCCATGTTTCCCATTTTGGTAGACAGTTCACCTTCCACTGTCTATACATTCTTTCTGACTTGTGTTGATGCCACTGATTAGGCCACAGCCAGATTCTATTAGCTCTTCCGGCTCTGGGCAAGGAAATTATTTAGCTTTTGAATAGTTTGACTTCAGCCATTTCTGATGATTCTCAAATGGTAGCTTATAGAGGACTTACCTGAAGCCTGCCACAGAGCCCACCAGAGAGAATCTAATTCAGGAGGTCTAGGGGGGTGTTCAAGAGTCTACATTTTTGTAACTTATCCCCTGGGATTCTAATGCATTGAATCTAGAAAATTGTATCAAGGGTTGATTTTTCTGGTGGGATACTGCTGTTGGCCCTGCTTGTCAAATTCACATCCAAGCGTTAAATATAAAGCCATCCCTGATAAGTTCAAAGGTAGCATAGTGGTTAACCATAGAGAATAAGTGAATTTCAACTCCGTTCTGTCACTGATTTGAGTGTGACCTCAGACCAGTTATTTATTTCTTGAATGTAAAATGGAGCTAATACTACCATACAGAAATGTTTTAAAAGGTTAAGTGAATTAATGTGCTTGAACAAGTGCCTAACAATAAATGCTCAATAGATGTTAAATATTAGAATTAGTCAAACAAAAGCAGTTTGAAATTTCAGGCAAAGAAAAGACCAAGTGTGGGCCACTGTGGTCAAAGATTGCTTAGAGTAAAAGTGTTATTAAAAAAAAAAATAAATAAAATACAGAGAGAGAGAAGAAGAAGAAAGAAAAGAAACAGACCAAAATAGAATCACTTTTGCTGAGCCAAGTCATCAAACCAAAACTTAATAACTAACCTAATTGCAGTTTCAGCCTCACCCAGGAGTGGGATTTTAAATCAGTCTGGAATTTCCTGATCAACAGTAGTGAGGTAATGATCCACTCTTTTAACTTCTTCGTCTACTTTCTTTCTACCTATAAAAACTTTCCATTTTATACAACTCATTGGAGCACCTCTCTAGTTGCTAGATGGGATGCTGCCTGATTCATGAATCATTTAATAAAGCCAATTAGGTCTTCGAATTTACTCAGTTGAATTTTATTCTTTAACAGAGGTAAGGTTCAAGCTGGGCCGTGAAGGACAAAGTAAGAGTTTTAGAAGATGGGACAGGAGGAAGGTAATTACAATTACTAAAACAGGAAAGAAATAGCCTCTATACAGAATTCTGCGACCCTCTGCAAGGCAGCTGGGATGGAAGGACCTCTGGATCTATGCAGGAAGTTTTTTTTCTCTCTGAGCCACCACTGAGGAAAGCAGACCCTAGGGCTGTAAGAAGACCCCCCCACCAATAGTCAATGAGGGAAACAACACTAGAAATTGCCCACGAGTGAACTTGGGAGTCCATGAAATGCAGTGTTCAAACTTTAACACCCAGGGCACAGTCTCGCCTTTCTACCTGGTGGACTGAATCTAACTTCCTCCACCCAAACCATGGCTGCAGAGGAGGTCTGAACTTCTAGGAACAAAACAAGTAAATTGTCTATCCTACTTTCTCTGGATCTAGCTGGAGAACAAATCCCTAGACACTTTCCATGGTAGCATCTTACACAAATTAAACCAAACAACTGGGAATAGGAAGGCTTATATATACATGTCTTAAAGCTAAAGGTTTATATCTAAAAGAAGTATGATTTATATTTATGCATGTTCTGATTTTTCCAGATATCTAAATGCTGTAAGTCAAAATTTTGTTTAAAATTTTAAAAAATTTTTCTAATAACAAAGAAAGGCTTACCTGCCAGCTGTTTTCTACAGAAATTCCTCTTTGTACCCGAATGATATATTCCTAAAAAAGAGGGGAGAAGAACCTCAATTATAAAACACTCAAATCAGAAGATCAAAAATAAGTGGAAGTATCAGATAAAGTAGACTTCAGAGCACAGAAAATGTCTAGAGACAGAGAAGGACATTACGTAAAGATAAAAGGGTAATCTACCAGCAAGACACAGCAATCTTAAATGTCCATGCACCAAAAGCAAGAGATGTAAAATATGTGAAGCAAAAACTGACAGGACTGAAAGAAGACATTGACAAATCCACGATTAGAGTTGGAGACGTCAACACCCCTCTCTTAGCAACTGATAGAACAACTAAACAGAATACCAGTAAAAATAAAGAACTACACAATACCAACTATCAACAGATTTATTTAGCATTTATAGAACACTCCATCCAACAACAGCAGAATACACAACCTTTTCAAGAGGACATACAGATGGCAAATAAGCACATAAAAAGATGTTCAACATTACTAGTCATCAAGAAAATGCAAATTAAGACCACAATGAGATATCACTATATACCTATCACAATGGCTGAAACAAAATAATAATAATACCAAATGCTGGCTAGTATACAGAGAAACTGGATCACTCATATGTTGCCTGTGGGAATGTAAAGTAGTATAGCCACTTTGAAACACAGTTTAGCAGTTTCCTAAAAACTTAAACATGCATCTATCATATAAGCCAGCAATTGCACTCCTGGGCATTTATCCCAAAGAAATGAAAACTTATGTTCATACAAAACTTGTACTCAAATGTTCACAGCAGCTTATTAGTAAGAGCCCCAAAGTAGAAACAAGCCAAATGTCCTTTAACAGGTGAATGGTTAAACTCTGCTACATCCACATCATAACATACTACTCGGCAACAAAAAGGAATAAACTATTGATACATGCAACAACTTGATGAATCTCCAGAGAATTATGCTGAATGAAAGGCCAATCCCAAAATAAAATAAACTGCAGACAGTCTCTAACTTATGATTTTCTCTCTTGCCTTTACAGTGGTACGAAAGCAATAAGCATTCGGTAGAAACCCTACTTCAAATTTTGAATTTCTTATCTTTCCCTGGGCTAGCAACATGCAGGAGGATACTCTCTCGGGATGCTGGTCAGCGGCAGTGAGCCACAGCTCCCTGTCAGTCACAGGATCACGAGAGTAAACAACAGATACTCTACACTGTACTGTTGCCAGTGATTTGGGGATATTACATTCTGAGCACGTTTAAAGTAGGCTAGGCTAAGCTAGGTTCAGTAGATAGGTTTGGTGTATTAGATGTATTTTTGACTTAATGATATTTTCAATTTGCGATAGCTTTATCAGGATGTTAACCCCATTGTAAATCATTGTATATGATTCCATTTATATAACATTCATGAAATGACAAAATTATAGATAAGGAGAACAGGTTGCCAAGAGCCAAGGCTGGGGTAGCAGGGCATATATGGGAAGGAAACTGGTGTGGCTACAGAAAGGCAAAGTGAGGTGCTATGGTTTGAATGTTTTATGTCTCCCAAAATCTATATGTTGAAATACTAACTCCCAAAGATATATTAGGATTGGAGGCCTTTGGGAGGTACTTAGGTCATAAGAGGAGCTATCATAATGGAATTAGTGCCTCATAAAGGAAGCTTCAGAGGAATCCCTTGCCCTTTCCATCATGTGTGGACATTATGAGAAGGTGCCAGCTATGAACCAGAAAAAAGACCCTCACTAGAAGGTGATTATGTTGGCACTTTGATCTTGTACTTCCAACATCCAGAACTGTAAGAAATAAGTTTCTATTGTGTATAAGCCATCTAGTTTATGGTATTTTGTTATAACAGCCTGAATGAACTAAGAAATGAGGGTGCTTGGATTGATGATGAAGGGGAGCAGAGTTTGCCACCCCAAAATATGCTACTTTGGTGATGTTGACTATTTTAGGCTAGTTAATTTTAAGAAACAGCAGACATAGGAGAAGCTCTGAAAATTAAGCAGAAGTTACCCTTTGTAAAGGACTTTTACACTGACAAGGTAAATTCCATTTGTGTGGTGTTTCCCTCATTGTGCGAAACCTGCTTTCACTATCAGTGAAGAAGGTGGGGCTTAAATCTTCATAACAATCTTACCCTTCTTTTCAATGCTTTTCCTGAAACCTTCTACAACTTACTCGCCATCTTCAACATCTTTTATCTTTAGCAGAAAGTGGTATTTAAAGTGATGGTTTCTGCCATTTTGGCAAGTTACTCAGCTTTCCTAGGTCTCTCCCACATATACAGGAGATATACATGTTATTAAACTTAAATTTGTTTTTCTCTTGTGTCTTGTCAATTTGGTCATTAGACCAACCAGAAGAACCTGAAAGGGTAGAGGAAAATTTTTCCTCCCCGAAACAGAAATGTTCTGCATCTTGACTGTATCGGTATTAACATCCTGGCTTTAATATTGTGCTAGTTTTGTTAAGACATTATCATTGAAAGAAATTGAGTAATGGCTATATGGGCTCTCTCTGAATTATTTCTTACAACTGTATGTGAATCTATAATTTTCTCAAATAAAAAGTTTAACTTTAGGATTCAGAACTAGGTGTGGTAGCTGTCAAAAGACTAAGATCAATGATTTTTAGTGCTGAAAGTTTGCATTTTATATGTATGGTCAGATAGAAAAGGCCATGATTAAGAAAACAAGTAAAAAGTTAGACTAGGTATGCAGTGATGGCATTTTCCAAAGAAACCAAACCTAGTAACCCCCAAACCTGCCTGATCATTAAAATCTCCCTGCTCCTAGGAAGAAGGGAGAGGTAAAGGTATTAAAAATAAATGTTCCCAGGCCTTATATCAGACTTGCTGAATCAGAATCTCTAGAATAAAAGCCTAGGAATCAGAAGTTTTAATAGCCTCCCCAAGTAATGCTTACTAATAAGTAAACAGGAAGCACAGACCTAGTCCAGCCTTCTGCTTATACCCACAGGACTTATGATGAAGGTATAGATTAAATTGTACAAAATATGTTAACATTTTTTCCCTCAAATGCTCAGAATTGTTTTATTATCATTGGATAATATGATTTAGGCATTATTCATAGTCACTACTCAACGCATGCTTAGCTACATGTATTCAACAAATCCTTTCTACTAAATTAATTCTGATTTAAGTAGGTTATTTAGAAAATAAAGCCATATAAGCATTGTTAACCTGGTAACTGGATTTTAAAATAGATCTTATTACGCAATCATTCATTTCCATTCTGTTTATTTAGCAAAGGCTGATAAAGTCTATATTAGCAGGAATTTCTGTCTCCTCTAGAATATGTTAAGAATGATATATTCAATAATATCCCCTCAATTATAAGAGAATCAGTGATGAGCCTGGCACCATGCTTAGTTGGTTCCCTGTGGGGTTATAAAATTAGTGTTTCAGGCTGGGTTGGAAGTAGTGGAGCAGCCTGCAAGGCTTTGGGGAGGGTGAGGAGATGGGGAGGGAGACTAAGAATTGGCTCCGTCCTTCTAAAAGACTAGCCAAATCCTAGTCTCCCTCCCTCTTTTCTTTCTCTTTCCTTAGGTGCCAGGATGGCTCTCTGCAAGGGTTCCCATCAGGAATGCCAAGCTGGAGAATCAGGAACCAAAGGAACCAGAGAGCTGAAAACTGTCGCTTGGGAGAAGGTCCTAGAGGCTCTGGTTTTCTGGATATTGGGGCCCCCAAACCCAACCAGATTCCAAGGGCCAGACTATTGTGAATAGGTACAGCTGGTGAGAGGGTGCTCCGGGGAGGCCTGGGAGAAAAGAGGAACTAGCCCAGCTTTCTAGGGTCACCTCTGAGTACCCTGGGCCCTGAACTTGGCAGAACTATCCAGGCTGGAGCTGTCTTTGCCAAGACATGAGATAAAAGCCCACAGACAGCCTTAATCAACGTGTCAAGTCACTTTGTCAGAGCACGTGAGAAGGCTCTTTCTTGCCTTCACGGTAGTTGTGCTGGGGTGCAGGGAGTGTGGGGGAGGGGGGAGTTTCTGTGCCTCTGGTCATTCATTTATCCACCTACCCTGGGTTTACATCCCAGTTCTTTCTCCTATTAGCTTTGGGACCATGGACAATGCTCTTGCTCTTAACTTCTCTAAGCCTCAGGGTCCACATCTATAAAATGAGAATAATAGTACCTATCTAGTGAATAAAACAATGCGTATAAAGTGCTTAGAAGAGCTTGAAACATTGTTAAATGTTCAATAAAGGTTAGCTATTATTATTACCTTTAACAAATATTGAATGATCACCTGCTAAGTGTGTTAGGCAGTATACCATGGAGGTTAAGAGCCTGGGGTTTTGAAGTCAGACTGAGTCTGAATTCTAGCTTACCCACTTACGAGCTTTGTCATCTTGGACAAGTCATTTAGCCTAGCTAAGACTCAGTTTCCTCATTTGTAACAGGAATAATAATAGTCCCTACTTTATAGGATTCTTGTGAGGGTTACTCAGGCTAATCTAGTGCTTGGCACAGTGCTGACATATGGCAAGGATTCTAGGAATATTAGTAAGGGTTGGTCATGGCAGATCCAGCTGTTAGTGAGACCAACATTGCCCTAGGTGTCTCAGAGATCACATTTTGTCTGTGGGTTATTCTCTGGGCCCTTGACTTTTTCTATTGCTCAAGACCACGGATGGCATTGACCTTTCACTTCTGTGGAGGATGAGGGCTTCCTTTAATTTCCCTGGCTGTTAAGATTTTTACCTTTTCAGCTGTTAACCTGCCTAGGGTGGGACTAGGATTCTTGCCTCATCTCTTCCTTGGGCAAGGGTGGGAGGAAAGGTGCTCCCTTAGGCAGGGTTGACAAATTAGAATCAGACTTCTGTATTCTGTCCATTTCTGTATTTCTGAATGCTTGCTTGGTTACTTGCTTACTTGCTTTTAGTTTTGCTTGGTTTCTCTCTACAGGTTCCTCTGGAGGCATTCCGGCCTGATCTAAAATGAAAGAAGGGAAAGAAGACCCCACTCTCCTTGGTGAGGCCATAAAGGGGCACCAGGTGTTGTGGCAGTCAGAGCTTCCAGCAGTAAGGCCTAGAAGGCATACCCAGGGGAAAAACCTAGGGGCGCATTGGCTGGCCATGGCTTATTTGGATCTCTTCACTCATATCAAGCCTCTCTGCTTGACTGCAGGAGTTGAGTTACCCTTCACAATCCAGAGCCATAAGCCAAAGCATTCTTAACTCAGTATTTTAGCCAAGGGAACTCAGCAGTCTGTAAATTCTCTACAGGACTTGGAGTCTGATCTCCTCCCTTACTCATCTCATTCTTCAAACACAAATAAGATATGGCCCATGCCTTCACAGTCTAGGAGGGGAGACAGGCATGAAAATAAAGAAGTAAAATGTAGTGTGAGAAACAACATAACAGAGATAATAGAGATAACTACGGGGTGCAGTAGGGACACAAAGAGAGTGGTCAGTTCAACTTGAGGAGTCAGGTAACACTTCTTAGAAGAGCTAGTACTTCAGCTAGTTTGTAAATGTGGGCAGAATAGGAGAGGGGAAAGAAGGAAAGGCATTTAAGGCAGGGGGAATAGCATATGCAAAAGCCTTGAGGTGTCAAACAGCCTGGCATATTTGGAGAACTGAAGTACAGAGGGTGGGATAGAGAGGTCACTTTGGGAGAGGCTAATGGAAGGGGACTAATAGTAAAGGGCTATTTGAAGTTGTGCTTTTATCCTGAAGGGCTTCAACAGTGAAGTGATTTGCATTTCAGAAAACTAGCTCTTAGGTTGTTGAAGAGAATGGGGAAAGAAGGCAGCCGAAAAAAGCTGGAGGCTGGGAGACAGGTGAGGAAGCTCTTACAGCAAACTGTGCAGGCAAGAGACAAAGAGGATCTGAGTTACGGCAGTGGGGATACTGAAGAGGGCCTTAAAAGGGAACTAACTGATAGGGTTTTGTGCCTGATGGGATGTGGGAGATGATGAGGGAGAGGATTCCTGGGTGACCACCGGGTTCTTGCCTTGTGTGAATGGTTGGAAGTGACAGAGATAGGGAACAGAAGAGCTGGAACAGGTTTGGGGAGAGTGCAAAATATTGAGTTCTGATTAGGACATGTACTTGGGATGAGGTTCTGGAGTACATCTCAGTAAAGATATCCAGGAGGTTAAGAGACTGTTAAGAACAACTTTATCTCCATACATTTGGAAATTAAGATGTCTAGTAAAGAGTTGGAAATACGGAGTTCAAGAGAAAAGTCTTATCAGGGTATATGGATTTGAGAGTCACCAGCATATGGATGATAATTAAGGCCACGGGAAGGAGGCAAATCATCTTGGGAAAGACAAGTGAGGAGAAAAGAGGGCCAAGAGTACAGTCTTAGGGAGTATCCACATCTAGGGGAGTGGGTTTCAACCTTGGTAGCATATTTGGATCAGCCGGGAAACTTGAAAAACACCAGCATCTGCGCCCTGCCCCAGACCAACTAAATCTAAATTTCTGGGATTGAAGCTGTAAATATTCCTCAGGGGGTTGTAAAATGGAGTTGGGGCTGAGAACCAAGGACTCAGAGTGAGGGCAGAGGAATGGGACTAGCAAAGGAGACTGAGAAGGAACATTCAGGAAGATAGGAAGAATTTCCAGAAGGGAGAGTTCCAAGGCATCAAATGATGCAGAATAATAATGGTTAACTCCAACCCATTACTTGTGCTATGTCAGGGACTTTACATGAACTCCCCGAATCCTCCCAGAGACCCTCTGAGACAGGCAGCCATTGTTATCATCACCATTTTAAAGACAAGAAAACTGAGGCACAGGGATGTTAAGTACTTGCCTAAAGTCACATAACTAGTGAACAGAAACCAGGATTCAAATCCAGGCAGGCCACTGCTGAGTCTGTGTTCCTAACCACTGTGCTAGGCTGCTTCTCTTGCAGAAGGCTGAGTGAGATGAGCTCTCTCCAAGGCTTTAGCAGTAAGCTGGTCAGTATAACCCTCAAATGAATCAGCTCTCCTCTTCTACTGTCCCTTCTTTCTGTGTCTTTTCACTTTTTCCTCTCACCCTACGTCGCTAAGGCAGCTGCTCCTCTCCTCCTTGGCCTTCTCCTGGCTGACAGGGCTAGGTGGAGCTGGTTCTCCTCCCTCCCTCTTAGTGAGACAACGGTGTGGCCCTGAACGGGTGGCCACAACTGTGGGGAACCTGGCCAGTAGCCTCTTCATTTACCAGGTTGAGCTGAGCATCCTTTTAAGTCTCCACAGACTGGGAGAGGGTGGGGAGTTAGATCGATACAGCAGAAATAGAGGATCTGATCTTGAGAAGTAGATACAGAGACAGACCTTGAAGAGAGAAAAGACTGGAACCCGCCCGCATTCACATGGAGGGGATGTGAGCATAATCAGATGCCTGGGACACCCCCATGCACGGCTCCTGCTTGACATCGCCAAGCCCTGGAGCAGCGGTTCTCAACCAGCCTGCATGTTAGAATTACTGCGGGCCTTAAAAAACACTGCCACCTCCAGAACAATTGAATCAGAATCTTTAGGGATTGGGGCAGACAATGGTGGGTTTCAAAAGCTCTCTAGGTGATTCTAACGTGTAGCCAGAGTCAAGAACCACAACCTCAAGAGCTCTGGATAAGTATAAAAGATCCTGCTACGAACCTTAGTGCTGTCACTTCCTAGCTAGGTGGTCTTGGGCAACCCATTGGACCTCTTAGAGCCTCACCTCTCTTATATCTTTAAAAAGGGGATAGTAATCTTGACCCTGCCTACTTTATACAAGTTATTATGATGCTTAGGTAGACCATCGGATGTGATAGATTTTGTTAATTATATTATATAAAAGTGAGGTGAAATGAACCAATACAGACACTAAAATACAAATAAGCACATGTGTTCACTTGGCATAGGTAGGTGCACTTAAGTGAGTACACACACACACACACACACACACACACACACACACAGACTGACAGCTGTTGGTTGGGTTCTGAAAGCAGAGCTGTAGTTTTCTAGACATGGCCTTTTTGTTTTTAGCCTTCAGAAATATGCCATTAAAATATGAAGAGATGAAAAATAATATAAAATAAAATTAATGTTTCAAAACTGATTTGTGTAGTGGCAAATCTCTCAAGCAATATGCTAATGCAATTAATCCTGAACAATTTTGGGAAAGCCAAAATGCTAAAAACATCTGACATTCTTGTATTTTGGAATCAGTCCTTTAGCTTTGAAATTTTTTTTCTCAGAACTGTCTTACTGGAAAATTTTCTGGGATTTTATATTCATACAGTAGAGCTAAAATTAGCACATATAATTGAGTAATTCCAAACAACTACACATAGACAAGTTTTTTGATGTCTAAAGTTGGGAGGAAATGTTAATTTGCAAAAATCACTCCATTGCTTCACTATGACTTATCAGAAGAATAAATTTTTAAAATCTCAGCTCAATGTGGGGCATTTGGTAGGTGCTAAGTAAACATTTGCTGTCCTACTTTATATACTTTGAGTTTAAAGTTCAGACCTGTGTTTTACAAAGATGTTGCTACCAATGTCAGCTAAGCACCTGTCATGTTCCAATCCCTGTGCTTCGCTCATGCTGGGGATACAACTCTGAACAAGAAAGGTTTAGTCCGACTCCATTCCTTTCCATGTAGACATAGAGTTTAGATTTTTTTTAACTTGGCTACAAAAGAGCACACAATAATGTTCAGGGAAAGTATTTGGCAGAAGGGTAGCACTACTACAAGACAGTGCCTGGGTGCTGATGTCAGACTATGCTATCTCAAAATGACATCCTAATTAATGTTTCTGCCAAGACACTCTTATGTTTAGGATAGTATTTTCCAAAAAGGGTGATTTTGCCGTTGGAGGACAACTGGCAATATCTGGAGACATCTTTGGTTGTCACAGGGAAGGGGCAGGGAGTGCTACTGGCAACTAGTAGGTAGAGACCAGGAATGCTCCTAAATATCTACAAAACACAGGACAGCCCCCACAATAAAGAATTATCTTGCCCCAAATGTCAATAGTGCTGAGGCTGAGAAACCCAAGTTCAGGTGCATTGAGTACAACAGGTCATCCCAGTCCACAGAGGCTTGGGATGTGGGGTGCTGGTGGGCGTTACTTCTGTCATCATCTGCTCTTGGCCACAGTCCACTGGAACTCCGCACACAACAGCATTTATAACGTGTACATCCACTTATAAGTTTCACATAGTTACTGACAGCCTCCAAGTACCACCCAACGCGTTTTGCCTATAAAGACACATTAAGAATGAGGCTCTAGTGTAGCCCCCAAGTCCCATCCACCAAGTGGTTACAAAGACAGAAAGACAAATGGAAATAAAATAAGGTAATCCTGTTCAGAAATATTTTTATTCCACTTCAATGGGGCAAGTTGTTCCCTAACTATAAAACATTCGAATTATTTTAGTTTGCTTGGTACCACCATCTAGCCTGACCCAAAGAAAATACTTTCACCTCAAATCTCCAATTCTGTAAACTAAAAAACATAGTATGGTTGTCTACTGCTTGCAATCAGGCTGTGGCTCTTATTAAAGCAGAAGAGTGCCCTGGAGACCAGTAAAAACCCCACATTTGAAGTCAGGCCTCTACCTCCTGAGCTGGAGTCAATAGCCCAAAATCTTCCAGTGAATCATTCCCATCTTCGTCACCCTCTCTGATGTAGAACAGAACTTTCATTATGTATAAAAGAAACGATAAACCACCAATGCCTATCAGGCATAGAAGGGAGGGCTAAGAGCCCTGTAGGGCAGCCCTGAGTCACACAGATCTATGCTTGCCTCCAAACCCTGCTATTTGTTGCCACTTCCCCAGAGGGCCTTCTTGTCCCTGCTGCTCCTCAGGACACCACACCCCTTATCACTGAGGGCAGGGTAGCTGCTTATCAAGCCCTGGCATGTGGGCATTTTGTCAAGTCAGTGTGATCTGGTGCTGAAGTTCTTCGAACTGGAAAGGCACCAAGACCATGTGATTTCTGACTTAAGAAAAAAAAAATTAATGGAAAATGAGTGCTGATTTTATGCCAGGAGTTTTGCTAAGCTCTTTACTCAACACTTCTCATTCAAATCTCACAGTCGCCAAGAGAGTAAGAGATTTCAGCTCACTCAGCTCAGCTCTCCAAGGCTGCATAGCTAGGAAGCATCTGACTAGGAACTAGAACCCAAGTCACTGACTCTAAGACCTTCCAACCTGCCATAGCTGGCAACCCCAAGTGCCCTTGGGGGGCCCTGAGCCTGGCTCCTTCTGGAAGATGGGGGTCCTCACTAGTCTGTGGAACTTGGGTGGTTCACCCCTAATGATGTAGACCTACAGACTCTTATCCTGAGAAGAAAGGAGTAAGGCATTCATTGCCACAACCATTGATTAAAGCTTCCAACACGGGCCATTTTCCAAGTAACCATCCTTATGGGCATTTCGTGTCTCCTGAGTTTCCCAAAAAGTATTTAAGATTTCACTGCACAGTAGCTGGTATTCGAAGAAGCCTCAGTTTGGTGCAAATTTTAGGAAAACCAAGGAAGAAAACTTATTTTGAATCTTTCTGGCCCCAATTACTTTAGCGAAGTTATAAACACTGACCACTTTGAAGAAATGTGTTAAAGGAGCTAAAGCCAAAACTTAAGCAAATCTTTAAACCAGCATAACCCGTGTGATTTCTCTCTTCCCTTTTGGCACACACAGCTATCAGATTTACTCTGAGACTCAAAGTACAGAAAGACAGGACAGCTCTACAGCGGTGTTTTACAATTACCTCCCACATCTCTACCTCTAAAGCAAAGGGTCCCAACCCTGCTGCATTCTAGAATCACCTACAGAACTTTTTAAAAATATTATGCTTACACCCTACAGCTCCATTATTCTGATTAACTTGTCTGAGCAGGGGCACAGGCATCAGTAAGTCTTTAAAGTTCCCCAAGTGATTCTACTGTGCTGCCAGGGTGAAAATCACGGTTCTAAAACTTCTTAAATAGGAAGTAGCTTCACACTACAAAAGTAAAAACCCTCTCATGAGAGGAAGAAAACAAATGAACCAAGCTCTCACCAAACCTGTCTCCTCTACCCTCATCCCTCCTTGCCTCTTCATGAGAACTCCACTCTCCTGTTTTCTTGGGTATAGTAGGTACCTAACTTGAGCACTGGAAGGATTCCCCCACGCAGAGCCCTGTAGTGATGGCTTCCACAGGCACCACTCACACAATCTGGCAACGGCCCCTTGAGGTGAGCAAGGAAGAACAATGACTCGCATTTATAGGTGAGGGAAATGAGAATCTGAGAGGATAAAAGCCTGACTAGAGAGTGGTAGATCTGGACCAGGAGGCCAGGTCTGTCTTCGGTGCCCACTAGCCACACCGCTTCTCTGGGTTCATTTCCAAACCTGCTTCCTCCTTCATAGGAAGGCCTACAAAGAATGCTGAGCACAAGCGACCTTGCTGGACATCCAACACTATGCTATTTCCCTGTTCAGGAACCTTCCGGTGATCCCCCTGGCCACAGGCTAAAACCCAAATTCCTGTACCTAGCTTCCATGTTCTTCCACCACCTGACCAAACTGTCCTAACCCTTTCTTTCTACACAAACCCCCCTCTACCCAGTCAGACTTTCTGTACCCTAAACTCCCCTCGCTCCTCTCTTGCTCCCCTCGCTCTGTTGTTCTACCTATTCAAAGCCTAGTTCAGCCTTTTAATCATGTCACTGCTATTTCAGTCCCATGTCGGTCTATGTTGGGGGAGGAGGGATCTCTCCAACTGGATTACATTCTTCAAGGACTGGAATCAGGCATTTCTTTGTATTCCAAATAGCAACCAGTACTAGGTCAGGTCAGTAGCAAAAATGCAGCAGACGCTCGATGATGAGTATTTGTTGACTGATGGCTTGCACCTATGCCAAGGAGGAAGCATATTGTTCTTTTTCGTGTGCACTTCCATCCAGGTAACTCAAATAGCACTCTCACGAAAATCTCCATGTGATCGCCTAAGCCCTGAGACTTATCATCCCTTTATAAAATCGATATTCAAACCAAGAGTATCACACGGCACAATAGCTGCCGCTCACAGGCAGTGGGCAGTATCACCCTGAAGGGACAGCAAGGTTTCTGAGGAAATTCTCATAGTTGCAGGACTTCTGCACAGCTCACTAGCCACTTGCCTGACCGCTTATGGTCCTTAATATTTCACTTAGAATTAATGATTACTCCTTGCTCTGATGAATATTCATTATTTATCATTGTCTCATCTGCAGATTTTCAGTGCTGGAATTTACCTTGGATTTATTTTAATTGCTGCACAATCCAATAATGTGCAAAACCTCCCCCCAGACAAATGAAAACATTAAGGGTTTTAAAAGCACCTGAAGAATCACCACTGTCTTAACCTAAATTGTGGGAGGTGAGGGAAGCCAACTGTATCTCCTTTTCAACCAACTGAAATAACTTTCATTTAAAATCTAACCGACGGAATCATAGAAGCATGTGCATTAACTTTATGCAAAACAAACTCTCCAGTTTCCTCTGTGTATTCACAGAAGGGACAAGGAACGCAGCACAAGCATGCTTTGATTCCAGCAGTGTGATGCAGTGGCCCTATCACTCATGCCTCTCCCTTCTCCAGGCCTTTTGAAGTCCACGCTCTTCTCTGCGGGACAGGCTCCTGCCCTGCTAGGGGAGCTGGTCTCCATACCAACTTCAAAGACAACCAATGTTCCAGCTAGGAGGAATACTGCAAAACAGCACTTAAAAATTCTTTTGACCTCAGATATGGCTACAGAACGGATAAAGCATTTTAACCAGCAGTTCCTGTAGCATTCTACAGTACAATGACCCTTAAATGATGCCAAAGCAAATTAGATAATTTGCTAAGATGAGAACCCAGAATTCCATCTTACATCAAAGCAATGAAAAAAAAAACCCTCAAAAATCTAAGGCTCAATTAAATGGTAATTAAAATGAAGTATAACCTTCACTTAATCAATAATCCTCATATCCCTTGGGCTAACGCCCTAAAAGTGTAGAAACAGATGCAGTGAACATAATCTCAGAGAACCACCCACCACATATTTAACTAGCTAGAAAAGACAATTAAACACACAAACTCCAATTTGGTTGGAAATAATGATTTTTATGTAGGCTCTGGTAGCTAAGGTGGCCAGTCCACATTCCTCACACCCTCAGCTGGTACCGACCTGAATACTTGCTAGGACTGAAATGCTCCTCCTCCTAGGAGCACTTCTCTACCTACCCCCATTTGCCATTGCCCCAAAGACGGGTCACTGGGAGTCCTACTAGAGACTAAAAGAGGAGTGGGTTACTGTGTGATGATCAGCCACAATGTGCACCCCTCCCCCATACCATTACTGCAAGTCCCCAGGGAGAAAGGGCAGTGGCTTTCCATTCACAGAGACCGGATTCTAAGCCCAAATGCCACTTAATAGTTTGGTGACCTAAATTCTCTGAGCCTCAGTTTATTCATCTGCAAAATCATACCTTTCCAACAGGATTGTGGTGAATCTTAGATGAGATTGTTTATTTACAGTATCCAGTACGAAGGCCAGCTTTGTAATTCTTCTTTTCTACTAAGAAAATAGCAAACACGAGGTGTCTGCTGGTAAATAGATCATGGCTTTAATCAGCAAGCACAGGAGTAAGCAGCACTAGGAAGAGCGCCAGAGGAAAAATAAAAAGCAGTCATTCTCTTTGAACAGGGGAAACAAGTTTATCAGTCTCTGATTTATAACAGGGAGTATCATTACTCCAGGATCTATTGTCTCAGCTTCCATGCCCAATTTCAAAGGTGGCTAATTAAAAAGCCTAAAATAACCTGGATATCAATAATAAGAGAAAGGATAAGTTATATGTGGTTTATCCATATAGTGGAAGAATATGCCAGCCTTTAAAAGGATGTATTAAATTATTTTTCATTACATAGGGGGAAATGTATGTTGTTAAATATGAAAAAAAAAAAGGATAAAAAATTCTGTGATTATTCTGATAGGAAGAGGGAACTACACCAAATGTTAACAGCAGTTGTCTCTGGAGGTGAAATTACATGTGGTTTAAATTCTTACTTATTTTTTTCTATTTTTCGGGGTATCCTCAATGAGCGTATATTACTTTTCTAATAAGGAAAAACAATTTTTTTAAAAAGTTCCTTAGTTTGCTACACATGTAATTTAAAACATGCTACTTTAAAATAAGGAATCCTGAATGATAAGATAAAGACTGAGACTATCTGAGTGTGGATAAGAGCACAGGATGTTATCAATGATAAATGTAAGCTATCCTCATTTTTCCTTTGGCGAGGAAACTTTTGGTCGTTTTAATGACTCATCAGCACTTTTACTGTGCTGGGGAGACAGGGTAAACAGAAGAGAAAGTCAAATAAATTAACTCTTCCACTTGCATCAGGGGTGGTAAAACATTTGGTGGGAAAGAAACCTGAAACTGAGTTTCAATAATTTATAGTAGAACCCATCACCATCACTAAGGATAACGGAGGGTTGACTTACACATAAATTTATTCTACCTAGCCTAAAAATGTCGCTGTGTTCTCCTGAGACACCAATTCCAATTCATAACCACGTATGTAAGTGACTATACATGCCACGCTGCCATAGATCTCCACAGAGCTCAAAGTCATAATTGTGATGTTTATGGAGCGCTTACTCTACGCCTTCCGTTCCTCAGCTTATTCCATCTCCCAGCAAAGCTTGGAACTGTCACTTTGTCTCTCTTATAAGAACTCCAAGGCTCAGAGAGGGTAAATGCCTTAAACAAGGACACTCAGCTAAGAAGTAATGAGAATGGAGTTCGCCAGAGGCCTGCCTAACCCAAGGAGACAGCAGTTCCTAAGTTCTATGGCCTTGGGCAGAATGCTTTCACATCATACACATTCCCATTTTGATGAACAGAAGTCAGCCGAACAGGCAGAACCAGTCCATCAAGTCAGGAAGAAGCTGGAGAGAGTGAGGGGCAGAGCAAGGGCAGGCACCCAGGGCTGGGTAATATAAGTTAATACAGTTGTAGAGCTCTCAGAACACCAGCTGGCCCACATTCTCCTGACTTTAATATACCTGCACTTTGCAACACACCTCCTACTACACGTACACAAACTGCTGTCTGTAAATCTTGGCTGAACGGAATCTGGGCATCTCATAGAAGCTGTGTACTAATACGAAAACTATTTTCTCTTCACAACGTTAAATAAGCCCCACCAGGAACATTAGGCAAGTTCCGAAGAAGCAGGAAGGAGCATTTTTATATGAACATACCTACAGTGGACATCAGATTTATGGAGTCCTCAGCAGTTCAAATGAGTTAATTTCAATTGTACCGAAATGGAACAAGGTCTTTGACTAGGCTATTTTGCTTCTACAGTATGCTTCTATTAAGATCTAACAACAGGTACATAATAAATGTTAAAAATCATGGAGGCGCTGGGTCTCGATGGACCCAAAGCCAGCTGGTTGCAGGGCTCATAGGTCCTATTCTCTAGCTCAGCCTTCCTCAATTAGTTCAGCAGTTTGAAGAGAGTAATGACCTAAGGATGTGACTTCCCATACAGCAGCCACTGAGCACATGTGGCTAGTGAGACTAAGTGACTGAAGTTTAAATTTTATTTCATTTTATTAAATTAATCTAGTAGCTACAGTATTAGACAGTACAGTTATAGACTATTTAGAGATATAAACAGATATTTATGAAAATATAAGCATATTGAACACAATGTGTTATGATTTGCTTTGTTTCCTCTTTATATAACATGAATCTCTTTCTATATTAGTAACCATACCTCTGGATATTATTATTTTTAATGTCTATATCTGTGCTATCCAATATAGTAGCCACAAGCAATATGTGGCTATTGAGCACCTGAAATGTGAACTCATCCAAACTGATACATGTTGTAATTGTAAAATATACACGATTTCAACATCTTTATATGACATAACGTAAAACATATTACTAATTTTTAGATTGACTACCTGTTGAAATGCTAATATTTTGGATTTAGTAATTTAAATTAATTTCACTTGTTTCTTTTTACTTTTTTAATATGGCTACCAGAAAATTTTAAATTACATGCGTTGTTTGAGTTATATTTCCATTGGACAGCACTGCCCTAAGGCCTCCACTGTATGTCATGAATTTACTCCATTCCTATGAAACCAGGATGGAAGAACTAAGAAAATGGTCACCCAAGTCAGGATCTGGTGGGTTAGTAACAGTTTAGAACAGGATGAACAACTAGGGGCTCTGGAAGGTGTTTCAAGATTTATGTGTTAAAAGCTATACGGCTTCTGTTTTATTTCTACTTTTCAAAAATCCGTCAATAAAATAATTCTTTAATTATCTTCTCTAATTTTGAACAGACTAAGAGCCTCTTGAGTGTACATTCAAGAAGCATGGGAGGAATCATGGAGATCAGACGAGCATATTCATGATTTAGTTGGTTCATCATGGTTTTGACCATTACACAGCTTTTTAATTGATTTTGCTCTTAGTCATACATGATTTCACTCACACCCATAATGGACCATGCATTACTAAAAGTAGGCTTAAGAAATGCCAATGGCAAAATATGAGTTAGTGAGAAGCTAGGAACAGGAGAAGCAGAATCATAAAAGTAGTAATTCCGCAAATGGTCTGAAGATCCTCTTTATCAGTGCCTTAGTTGTATTCATCTTATCACAATTTTTACTTTTTCTTTCAAAAAAAAAAAACCAGTATAATTCAGATCCCACACATTAATATAATTTTAAATAATGTACTGATCTAAATAAAATACTTTTTAGACATAAAATCACGGGGTTTTTTTACAATTCGATATTACTATGAAAGGAGATTGTTAAGTTAAAATAAAAACCTGGAAAGCATGGATTTAGAACATGTTCTCTGAAAGGCTCTGTTAAGCCTTTCTTAGTTCCCTAAACCCCAGGAGGACCTGAGTGGATGAAGCCATTCCCACATGCCCTCACTGCTCCCAGGCAGACAGACACTTTCAATACCTTCTTTCACCTTTGGTTTAGGTATCTGCCACCTCTACGAGGATGTAAGCTCCCTGTTTCATTCATCTTTTTATCTTAGTACACGGCACAGTGCCTGGCACACAGAAGACTCTTCATAAGTGCTGGCTAATGTTTCCAGCATCTTGGATGCTTTCCAACACAAAGTGTGCCCAACCCGAGGGTACACTCCCACAGCCTGACTACTGGAGCGGGTCCACTTAGGGGAAAGGAAGTCAGCTGGGCTATAGAGAACACATGTGCATTTCTCAGGAAGCAGCTTTCTGAAGGTGTCAGCTGCCCCCTACCCCCTCACAAATGTCAGTTAGCATGGTCACTTGGCAGGGGAAGTGGCAGCGGAAAGAACAAAGCAAAGGGCTTCCTAGTTTATTTTTGCACTTCACTGCCAGAGGGCAAACGTGTGTGCCCCCGTGTTGGGGTTCCTCCAGTGATGAACAAAAACTGGGAGGTGAAGAGCTGAAATGGGCATTTGCCAGGAGCCACTTCCTTTCAGGCCTGGCCTCAGGAAGCTCATTTGCCAGTTTAGTGGCTGAGCCCCTCCTCCCGGCCCACCTGCCTCTTCTACCTCTTGCACCACCTTTGAACACCAATAGCCAAATCTGCGCCAGGCAGGCCTAGTAAGGAGACCCTGTGCTGCATCCCCTGAGCCTGGCTGTCCAAACGTGTTCCTTGAAGTTAAAAAAAAATAGGGGAGTTGATCTTTGAAATGACAACACTGGTCTTTTGTTTTGCCATTTGTTAGCAAAGTACTTATAGTTGACAGTGAGACAAATTTTTAAATAAATAATTTTCCTTTTTCCATTCAACATAAATGAGTGCCGAAAAGCTACCAGTGCCTAAAAAGCTGCCAGTACTCTGGCAAATACAAAGGTAATAAACGACAACAAAACAGCTGATGCTTATGTGCTAAGCTCTGTACACAATGCTCCATGTATATGAGCTCAGTTAATTCTCACAGCAGCCCTAATACACTCTTATTATCTCTACTTTGCAGATGAAGAAACTGAGTCTGGAGAGATTAAGCAATTTGTCCAAGGTCATTAAGGCACTGTCACTCTCCTCAAGTTATTTACAATTTCACCTGTGTTGGAGGGGAAGATATACATAGAAAACAGAGTAGTAAGAAATAACAGATGTGTAAAATGCTTGCAACTTTTAGCCAAAGCTAAACGAGATTTTTCAGAGGAAGGAAAACCATATCCAGCTTGGTAGGTAAGACTGTAAATAGTCTACAGGAAGGTTTCCTGAGCTACACCTCAAATAACTGCATTCATTCGATGAATTCACTTATTCGACAAATATTTACAAAATGCTTATTATCTATGTGCCAGGGACTGTGCTAGTTTGAATAAAAACAGCAACACAGAGACATGAAAGGCTGATTTAGAGTAAAAAATACTCAAAGGGAAAGACATGGCCAGAAGCAGAAGAAGCTTGTGGCAGACGTATGCCTTCCCTGCACAGCCACCTCTCCACCCTCAGCAGCCTGAGAGCTCCTAGAGCAGAGCCTGCTCACCACTGCAGCCCTAGAGCAGACACAGTACCCAGGAGAAAGCCAGAGCATAAGAAGTACTCATGCAATAACTGAGAGCAAGGCTGCCAGTGAATGTGGTGATCTATATGGTCACACGCAGAGATACCCAGAGCATGGCAATGTGCCACCCAGCGATTCCCAGCACTCTGGTGGGTCTGTGGGTGCTGACATGCCGGCCAGACCCTTGGCCCGACACTAAGGGTCTAATGTGAGCAGGCTCAATTCAGGCTTCATTTTCCTCTATTTCTGCAAAGAGGAAAGCGCTGCTGACTAAGGTACAATGAGTCCCTGCCCAGGATTCATTTGTAAGATCATTTGGGAAGGGCCAGCTCAAAGGCAAGCCCTGGGTAAACAACACTGCGTTCCCTTTTCACCTCTACAGGTGGTTCTTAGATATTTTTACACCCAAGATTCTCCCATACCAACACTCTATTCATTCCCTCCTCCCACCTCCATAAAAAAGCCTCAACTACATTAATGAGGAGAAGTGACCTACTTCTGATGAGCCATGTCAAAGAAATGACAGCAGCCTTGTTTAGGTATCATAAACAGAGGTGCTTTGATAAACAGGAGGAACCCTGGCTAGGGCTAAGACATTGTGCTTTCCAGCTCAGAGCCCTTTGCCTTTCCCCTGAGCCACCTTGTCTAACAACTCATGTAGGCACCACAACTAGATGCACTAAGCAAGCGGCAACCTAAAGCAATTTTTTTTCACACTAACGGGACATAATTCTATTGTTTTAAGTACAGAATTTTCATAAAGTAGGATATCTGTGATAGTGTACTGCATTTTTTAGAGGTACATATCATTTCAATTAAAAAAAGTAATTCTCAAAGTTTACAGCTTTTAATATTTATCTAACAGTGATTTTTACCCTCAGATCCACAGCCTAAGAACAGGCTTCAGGTCAGTGAGGTTCTAAGAAGGTATATAAACATGTGTATGAGTATTTAGGGAGAATCTGTCCCTCTGATGAGATTCTTAAAGGAGTTAGACCTGAAGAGTTAAAGAACCTGTGCTTCGACTACATCCCAAGTTTAGCATCCTGCTGTTATAAAACTTTTCAGGGTCTAGGCTAACGGATTGAGGCTTCTTTTGGTGTAATAAAAATGTTCTAAAATTGATTATGGTGATAGATACACAACTCTGTGCCTATACTTAAAGCCATTGAATTGTATACCTTAAATGGGTAAAAAGTATGGTATGTGCATTATATAAAGCAGTTACCAAAAAAAAATTTTTTTTGTTCCCAGAAGGACTCCTGTTGCTCTGCAATGGATTCCTCAAATTAAAATGTTAATAAATAGAAGAGTACCCTCTTGGCCACCAAAAAATAGCTACTTGATTATCTGAAGACAACAATTACAACAGAATTCCCTTTTGCGTTCAAACTGCACTCTTTTAGTAAGCAAGATTATCTTGATCTTTAGCCAGACTTACCCCAAATTTGGTAGTCAGCAAGATCCACTGGAGACTAAATATTCAATCTGCATAAACTCTTCCCCTCCTGAAGCCTAAGTATTTACTCAAAGCAAAGTGTTTGTCCCACAGTCCTTAGTCAAAAGTTTCAAATTGAAAATGAAGGACCCCCATCACCTCCTCTGAAAAGGAGTCACACCTTAATTCCCCACTACCATGTGCATGTTACTCATGAAAGAAGTCACTGACAAGGATGACTTCCAGTTTGAGAAAAAAAAAATGAAAAAAGCCTATTGCTCTCCCTCCCATAACACCCCCCAAACACTTAAGCTCTTCTGAATTTTAAAGCAATATTCTGGTCCAGGCCCCTGTTTTTCAAGATGCCAAAAGCCAGAACATAAAGGAGTTCGATTTCACATAAAGCCGCCAGAAACTACTAGCAGCTTGAAAAGGAACCACTACCTGCCTGCAATAGAGAACAGAGGATTTGTTTTACTTGCCCCAAATGAACCCATTTATACCCTCAATCAAAAATCTATTTTGAACAATCTCAAGATCACAATCCATATGGAAGCTGTGTACACATGGGTGGCTATTTCCATAATTCCCCTGGGGAGCAAAGCATTTAACTATCTTTTCACATAAACTTCAGCCCCAGAATCCTACATTTCGTCCTAGTAACTAAGCCAGCTTCTTATTTGTATTCCTACCACAAGAAACCTTTCTGGTGGAATAACCCTCAAAAGAGGTATATATATGAGGATTAAGAATCACCAGCCCCTAAATCAAGCTATAAAAGTTGACGTCTTCAATAGGAAAAGTTTATTTACAAACTCTAAACTACCAGTCTCTAAAAGCTTCCAACTCAGTTTTCTGACTGCATCCATCACAGGTTTCAAGTGAGGAAAAATATATAACCAAGTAGAAGACAAATGATTAGATTCTCAGAAAATCAGTACTATTATTTTATTTTATTTTATTATTATTTTATTATAATGTGCTACAAGTTAATTATCATATTGTCTGCATTTGTCTACGCAAACGTCTTCAAAAAAACTTTTTAAGTATTCAGTATAACTTGGGATTCTAAAACTTCCAAATAGCTCTCCAAAAGGAAGCCCAGATAGATTCTGGTATTGAGCACTGGATTGCCTTAAAATGTCAGGATCTGAAGGCAATGATGTCTCTTAATTTAGCATCACATTTGAATAAGTATTCTGGTAATATATGGATAGAGTTTAAAAGGCTACCAAAAAAAAAGGTCACTAGAAAGCTGAAGGAAGATCAATAAACCAAGCCACAAAATGAATTTCAAAACCATTTGTGTTAATACTCTGTAAAATGAAAGACCTCAGAATCTGATAGAACAAAAGCTCTATGAAAGCAGGAGCTGTCTAGTTCACCACATCTCCAGCATGTGTCTGGGACTTAACAGGCACTCGATACATATTTGTTGAATAAATAAACAGTGTAGGAATGCAGTTTCCAAAAGTCAAAGTTTCAAGGAGAGAAACTTTGTAAAGATCTTAACATGTAATATTACCTTTTCCACAGCTTTAAAATTTTTCTGTTATGCCTCAAATATCACTATCTTTTGTTTCTCAAGAACAAAATACACCAAATGCAGAGTAAACAGGCCCTGATTCAGATGAACCTCAGAGAAGAATATTTTTAAAAGGAGGAAATCTAGATTGAGCTATCATACTACAGCACACTGACCAGGAAAAATTGGATATGCATATTTGATAACAACCATCTCCAAAACCATCGGTTTCCTCTGGTTTCCGTTTCAGCTAGTTAAGCATGATAAGCATTTTTGCAGTCTACTGACTTTAAAAGTTTTCCTTTTCATGTAGCCAAGAACTTATAGATTTCCCTTGTCTTCTCTTAGTCTCCCCAAACTTTCCCACAATTTACATGTATGGCTTTTTACCAGAATTCCTTTTCTTTGGAAAACTTCCCTTTCCTCCAACCCCATGCTGAAAGCATTCTCTCCCTAATATTGTCCTTTCTGATTTTTTAAAATAATTTCCTTACATGAATCTTTTTGGAAAAATACTTTTTATTTTTCGATTACAATTGGCATACAATATTGTATTAGTTTCAGGTGTATGTCCTTTCTGATTTTATAGAAGCTTCATTATCTTGAAGCAGAGGCCTGGTCTGTTTCCTGAAGGTAAATTTGCTGTGCTCCATAAAAGTGAAAATAAAATCATTTAAACCATAGTCAAGCACAGAATCACCTACCAACTTGCACCCTTTTCAGTCAGTTGTTCATCCCAGTATGCCTTTCTGGTGGTGACCCTGTGTTCCCTTTATCCTTCGGCATCTGCATTTTCTAATCTACAACATTTTGCCTCCCAAGTCCATAAAGCCTAAGTCATATGTAATCTAAAATTTTCTCCTATAAATTCTGTTTCCCAAGGCTAAACAATTTTGATAAATGAAAGGAAATTAGCTTACTTGCAATATTAACATTTTAATGTGCTTAACCCTTTGCATATAGATTGCCAGGGACTAAACAAAAAATACACTTTACAAACACTTCGTAAAAATTATTTCATCTGATCTTCAAAACAACCTTGGGAAGCAGGCAGGGCAGGCATTACTAATCCATTTACAGATGACAAAACTAAACATCAAAAAAGATTGCGTGACTCGCCCAACCAATGTCACACAACTAGCAAGTGTCAGCCCAACCCCCTATTAAGGTCTTGCCTCTTCCAATCCGAAGACCGTCTACTATATACTATCTCTACATTTCTGTCCTATAGCCAAGGAGCAACTTCCTAGAGATTCAGTATTTCACAAGGAGGACCACCTTCTGACTTTTGAGATACCATCTTTCTTCAGCTAACAAGCCAGAAAGCCATTTTCAACCTTGCCAACATAAAACAATGCCTTTTTTTTCTATATACCACTCTTAGTAACTATTTCTTTCCAAAATAATGTCCAACAGTTCCTGTTATAAAGGGACTTACTCATAAGGCACTAATAGTCCAAAAAGTTTGCATCAGCATATGATTGTCTCAATAAAGTTCAGGGCTGATGCAACATTTCTCAGTCTCAGATTTAACAGCTAAAATGACAAGAACACAGAAGAGTCAAAAATTATGCAAGACAATGCTACATTGTTTTTTACTCCACCACATCTGCCTCTATGGGTCTCCTGTGAGTCACTGTCTTTTGTGTTCAGTCATCATTAAAGGAGTTGCCATTCTTTCTATCCTAAATTATTTTTCTTTATTTCTTAAAGAAAAGCTCTGCAATAAAAATGGAATCCTATTACATCTTTCACCACCTTGCTGAAGCACTGACCCCTTAACTTAGTGCCTCAGATACTATGTTGTCCCAATTTTCATCACCACCATTTTACACAAACAGAAAGATAGGCAAAGTATGGCTGTGATTTATTTATTCATTCAACAAACACATGAAATCCTATCAGATACCAAGAACTGAGATCCACCCAAAAATGAACAAGAAGTGTCCCTCGTCTCACAGCCTGGCAGAGAGGAATACTAAAGAAGTAATTACAGAATAAATTGATCAGCTTTAAGGTGGAAGTGAGCACATGGTTTGGGGCAGTGGCCATCATGGAATGTTTCCTGGAAGAAGTGGTCTGTGACCATTTACAAGCATCTCTCTTCACTCTCACTACAAAATATACCTAAAAGATTCAACCCCATTCCCTAAAGATTATAAGATTTACTTGCCAACAGTCAAGTCAAAAATCTAATTTAATAGCAGAATTTATTCTTGATTTCCTGTCCTAAATTTCAACCCTTAAATCATACTCCCTTAACACAAATTACTGAGGATTTAACAAATTCCGTCCTATACATTGCCTTCTCACAAGTTCGTAGAACAGAATTATAGGGCAATGAAATAAGATGCAGTTTTAAAAAATATGTCCTAACTGGAAATGACACTTTAAACAATCCAAGCCCTACAAAGCATGGCTGTTGCAAGAGGAAACTGAGGTTCAAAAAGTCCCACTTTAATACAACAGAATAAAAGATCTCTTTGAAGTCGCCAGAACAGCTTGAACAAAAAGAGAAACAGAAGACTATTGTGGGGCTTTAGCCTCCAGATGATGAACCCCAAACACACTGCAATGGTAAATAAACAAGCCTCTGAGCCGGAATCTGATTTGGTGGCCTAACAAAACATTACAATTTAAGGAATCTCTCTCTCTCTCCCCATTCATTATTTCCCAAAGTCCCACTGGCTGGCAGCTCCTGTTTTTTTTTTTTCTTGTTCCTGGGTTTATTGCTTGTGATTATAATGCATAGAGTGCTCTTCCAAAAGAAAGAAAGAAAAAAAAAAAGGTACAGGCAAATGAAACCAACCATGACTTTAAAGCCATATAAAAGACATATGCAACAGAAATGAACTCTGCCTGTGTTTACTATGAGGACCTATTACTCCTTTATGCTACTCCAGTGGATTTTAAACCCAAATGAACGTTACCACTGCCCACTAAATAGCAGGTTAGAGGACGGAAGGAGCACATACATACACCTGCCTCAGCGGGACCACAGACTGCCCCCCTCACAATGTCCCTGTACCTCGGCCCAGCAGCTACCCTGCATATGGGGCTGCAGATCCCAGCCACTTTCGTTCTGCTATCCCAATAAGTATGTTCTAAAGTCATATTTCCATTTGGCCCGGCACACCCTCATCCTCGCCACTTAGATCCCCAGCTGAAAGAAGAGAAACTCAGCGGCTCCAAAGAGCAGAAGGCTGGCGACGGGCAGAGTGGATGAGAGGGTCTTGAGTCGTCTGTTTACCCGGTCGCCCCAAGGTGGGCCGGAGAATCCAATACCTTCCCCAACTCGGAGTCCCTGCCCAGGGCACCGCCGAGCCCCTCCCATTCCTTGGCCCAGGGGGTGCGATCCCCAGCCCCGACCCCACCGGACCTCAGCTATCGCCTGGGCCCCCGGGGCCCAAGGCCCAGAACCACAGCCACCCCAGAGCCCTCCCGGCTTGGGCCGCCAAGCTCTGCCAGGTTCCCGCCGCGGCGACCCTGCCAGGCGGTCCGCAGCCCTCTCGCGGCCCGGGGCCGCCCCGCGCCGCCCGCCCGCCCGCCCGCCGGCCGGCCGGCCGCGCACCGTGTGGGACTGCAGGCTCTGGCTCGCCTCGATGGCTGCTGTCAGCGGCACCGTGTCGTCTAGCAGCACCTTGCCGACAGGCGGCTTCTCCATAAAGGCCATCCCGGGACGCCAGTCCGCCACCGGCTCGGGACCAGAGGCAGGAACCAGAGGCGCCGACTCCCGCCGCCCGCCTGGCTCCGCCGCGGCCGCTGCTGTCAACACGCGCCGCCCCACGCGCCGCCGCCACCCGCTGGGCCCGCGCGGTCCTAACGCCGACCGTACCCCGCCGCGGTCGCTGTCAATACTGGCCGCCCTTCGCGCTGCTGCCTCCCGCGAGGTCCTAGCGCCAAACTTCCGCAGTCACCGCTACCCTGAACCGGCTCCTCCAAAGTCCTCGCGGACGCTCCGCAAACCATGTATCCTTAGCACCCGGCCTCTTATCCGGGGACACTTCACCCTAAGCCATCACCCCCAGAGATGCTCAGATCCGAAGACACCGACTCCTGGGCTCTGTGATCCAGGAAACCACAGGCCAAAGATCCCCAAACCAAACTTCTCAGTGTTGGGCTTTTCACATTAGGCCCTCAGAAGCTGGGATTGTCAGACTTGAGATCTTAACTGCTGGATCTTTCCTGCTCAGGCCTCCCGGGTCCAAGAACCATAAGACACAGAATAAAGGTCTTCAGTATGGGACCCTCAGTCTGCGCCCTGCAGAACCAGATACTTTCTAAAACAAGTCCCTCAGATTCAGGTTTTACTAGAACTTTTGAATCTCACTCTTCAGACTCAAAAATCTAAAAGTTGGGCCATTAGAATTAGACCCCACAGTTGGAGTGCTCAGACTCCAGAACTCTCAGGCCCAAGCTCTTTGAACTGGGGACCCTAAAATCTGGGCACTGGTCCAGTCTCTACCCTTGGTGCCAGTTCTTAGCTCAGCCCACAAGGCCTTGAACCCTGAGAAC
This sequence comes from Pteropus medius, assembly GCF_902729225.1. Taxonomy (NCBI): domain Eukaryota; kingdom Metazoa; phylum Chordata; class Mammalia; order Chiroptera; family Pteropodidae; genus Pteropus; species Pteropus medius. The sequence goes on from NW_024355327.1 coordinate 2,908,961, forward strand.
CCTCAACCAAGATACCTCAGACTTGGGGTCTTCAGTCCCACTGTACCAGCTCCAAAAACCTCAAACTCACAGCAGGAGAACTTTGTGCCCAACTTCTTGACTCAAAATTTGTCTCAGATTCTGCCTGAATCCAAGGCCACAATTCTGGCACTCCTTACAACTCATCCTCACCCCACCCCACATACACATAGAAATCCCACCCACACTGCTCTCTCCCAGGGCAGCATCCTAAGATGATGCAGAGAGTTATATTTGAAATTAGATGGCAGGGATCTCCAGGGCTCTGGCATTTTGACAGCTGTGTGACCTTATATAAGTTACCCAACCTCTCTGAGCCTAGCTTCTCATCTGCAAAATGGAGATTATACTTGTATGGAAAGGTTGGTATGAAGAATGTAGTAGGATGGGAAGGGGCTTGCACACAATAAAAGCTCAATATTACTTTCTTCCTTCCCCTACAGTTCATAGAATGGAGCGTTTCTAATTCTTAAATCTGTCTCCCCTAAATTTCTACCTTTCAGACAAAAAGAGAACAAAATTTTTTGGTAATACCACCACCACCACTACCACCACCAAAATTTGACACCACAGGCCTAGACGGTATCCAAAGTGGGCATCCTCTCCAGATTTCAAGTTTAATGGGATTATTGGACAACCCCAAGTGGCCAAGTAGCTTTGACAAAATGACGTAGGGGCCAAGACTCAGTGGATAGAAATGCAAAAAGGGAAACATGGAACTTCATAATTCAGTCCTAAAATAATCAGAACTCCTCCCGCATTCCATTTGTGTCCCAGTGTGTTTAAAAACACCAGTCTATTAAAACAAAACCATATATCACTTAGGGAGAATTCAGCTTTTTACTTTCATTTCTTTAAGGCAAACAGATTATTTCATTGCCAGAATCACAGACATCCAAATTCTGCTTTAATTATTACTCCTGTCATAATTAAATGGTGGCCTGACCATGACAAGGCTCTTCTTGCATACTATTGGTGGGAGTAAAAATTGGTCCAACCTTTCTGAATGCATTTATTCCTTCAAAAATTATATACTAAGTACTTACCTGGTGCTAGGAACTGGGATTAATAGTAACATCAAAGGCTTTGAAAATGTTCTCACTCAGAAATTCTACCTCTAGGAAGGTATTCTGAGGAAATAAGCAGATATCAGTGGAAACACATAGCATGTGAGGATAAGTATCTAACAAAAGAGAATTAGACAAATCATTGTACAATCATATTTTGCAATGATTAAAAATCAGATTATCAAAGAATAATGATGTTGGAAAAAGCTTTTAACAGTAAGTGAAAAAAAGCAATGCAGTTGACTCTTGAACAACATGGGTTTGAACTGTGCGGGTCCACCTATCAGTGGATTTTTTTTCAATAAACACACAGTTGCTCCTCAATATCCCCATTTTTGCATCTGCAGATTCAACCAATCGTGGGGCAAAAATAGTATTTTGATCCACAATTGGGAATCTACAGATGCAGAGGGCTGACTATAACCATTGTTCCATACCATTTTATATAAGGGACTTGAGCATCCTTAGATTTGAGTATCCACGCTGGGGGTGGGGAGGTACTGGAACCAATCCCCCCATATAGAGGAATAACTGTAGTTAGGTTTGGGAAAGTCAAGTTATATGTGAATTTTCAGCTGCGTGGGGTTCAGTGCCCCTAACCCCCATGTTGTTCAAGGGTCAACTGTATATGCATTTGTACAATCCCAAATATAAAAAATATATCCACTTTAGGAAATGGGATCATAATGCTTTCTATTTTTATGTTCTTTTGTGTTTTTCAAAATGTCTCTAATGAAGGTATTTTACTTGTATAATTAGGGGAAAAAATAATACCATACAATGAGTTGCAAAGGTCAACAAACTTGTCTAGTCTTCCTAACTAGGAAAAGGAAACTGAAAGTGAGAAATCAGATACTTGAGTGAATAAGGCCAGAGACTCTCAATTAGACTTCGCCTTTCTCTTGAAAATTTTTGCCTGAAGGAAGCCCCTCAAATAGATACTATGATGAGCCTTATAATTTCATTTTCCTCTTCCCAGATCAGCCTTGTCAGGATCCTCTGAGGATCCTGGACTTAACTGGATCCCTAGATTCTCTGGAGCCCCAACCCTCACCGACAGTCCCAACATCTGTTTGGCTTTTTAAGTGGCTCACACTGAATGTGGGGGAAGCCTCCTCAGGCAGAGCTGAGCTGAATCAAATCAGTTTTGCTTCTAGTTTGTCTGGGTGAAATTAATGAGACATGTGGTACCCTAGTTTTTGCCACATACACTACTACTCAGGGCTAGCAGAAAAAATACTTATATTCTTAAATGTTACTAAATGTTGGTGGCCCACATGTTATTTATACAACAACTTGACATTGGGAGATTAACTGAAGATGAGTTTTAGTGAGGATGCTTCTAGACCTGGCAACTGCTCTATAAATCAAATCGCACTTATGAAACCTCAGCGCCTCCTAAGAAGCATTGCCTCCCAACTCGAAATTATTTTCTTTACATATTCACGATCTGAATTAAAAAATAAAATTTAACTCAAATTTGATCACTTATTTTCCTTAACGTGTTGATATTTTCCATCATATCGCAGAGGAATTTCCCCCAGGGTTTATAAGGTCATATGAACTGTGTAATAGCTAAGAGCCACCCTAGAAATTGATTGTGCCCTAGAAATTAACTGTGGGGTCGGGTCTCCCATTAATCCTGTTCTGTGTAGTGTTAACATTAGCCTTTTTCTTGTGATTTTGAACTTAAATGGTTTTTCCTAGTTGGTGATTTGGCAACAACCTGAAATTTCACTGATGTTGAGAATTCTTGTCTCTGTTGTGTTTGTGATCCAAAGGAAGACAAGCCAAGAGCAAAGGAAGTAAAACATCTGGGACCCTGAGAATATTCAAGAGTAATATGTAGCCCAGAGGTAATACCATAGTGCTCTCATTCTGCTCAGAGAGCACCAGTTAATAAATTATGCCAACGCGTGAGGCATTCAGTGGTGCAGCTGCTCAGAGTGACAGTCTACCCTTGGTAGAGTATGTTTTAATATAAAAACTTAATAGATGTAATTTAATAGCAATTTTCTTTGGGAATAAATTGGTCTCTGAATCATACTCAAAGAACATAGAAGAAAAATGACTTAACAATTTAGCACAAAATGAAAACCTGTGGTTACCTAAGAAATACCAGTATGCATTTAGCAGTTCCTTCTTTTTCTAGTTGAAAACACAAGTCCACAAGATGAATGGTGGCAAGTCCACATTTTCTTCCTATTGTTACTCAAGATTTGCCGCTTAGAAAAAGAAATGAGTGGCATTTCACCAACATGGAAATGTTTCTAATAGAATATAAAAATCTGTTAAGCAATTTTCTAGTACATTAGGCTGAAATTGCTTAAGATGAGTGTATCTTTCTGTGGTGATCAAACATTGCATGAATTGCAGTCTTATAATGCCCCTAAGTGGAAAGTGCTAGTACAATTTGGCCTATTTTAGTCAGTACTTTTGTACTCATGTGTGACCTCATATAGTCAAGACTGCCTCTTAATTAAGAGAGACGATTTCCTAATTTGAAGGTCATCCATGCTTTCATTAGAAGAATCATTCTTTCCAGTAGCTTGTATAAAAAGAATTCAAAATGAAAAAGCCAACCTGCCAGTTTTCCTTATAGCCAGCTTTAACAAAGCATCGGTGGTTTGAGAATCTTAGTTCTGAGTAAAACTAGCAAGTCATTTACAGAGATGTATCCCTAACTTCTTGCCCACTTCTCTAGTCCAACTTTTTGACTTACAGAGATCATAGACCATGACATCCAAGAAAAAAAGGAAATGAGCTTCTTGAGAAGCTACTTTTGAGTTACACAGTATAAAGCAGCTATCAGTCAGATCTGACATCATCCCCACCATAATATATAGAAAAATGCTACCACTGTAGCAAGGAATAAGATCTAGAATATTTTGAATATTTAAAAAAATTCTATGTTTCCAAATGCTTTAATGCCACTTAACAAGATACTATTATAGAAACTGACAGTGATCCAGTAACAGTAACATTGTAAGATCCATAAAATGATTGGAAAAAAAGCTTTGAAGCAGCAGGCCCCTTTGAATCCCAGCTCTACTACATACTAGATGTACAACCTTGGAAAAGTCACACAGCACCAGTCTGTTTTCTTACCTATAAAATGGGATGTAAACTTAATTTGATAAAGTTGTTTCAAGGATTAATGTAGAAAATTGGCTCATCAGGTATTAAAAAAATGGCAGCTGTTAGTATTGATGATCACATCACACTCCATTTATGGACCCATACTTCAAGACTGCTGCTAAGTCCCAGAGAATGAGTTCTATAGGAGCAAAACTTGATTATACCTTCAAGTCCACATTTTGTGCAAGTTTACATTTTTTCAATGTTGTATCAAATTTCCAACATGCGTAGTGTTTTACTTGTGAGTCTTTTTCAGGTGGATCTCAGCTTGCCGATTCTGCCCATTCTGAAACTCATAATGGCATCTTTGCTTCTCACATTAATTTTGGTTATTTCCATCTCACTGTCACAAACAAGTCCAGTACAATATTTAAGTTTTAAAATACTTTATGTAGATCACTGCCCTCTAGTGACTAGAATAATTCCTTCTAGTAATTCCTTTAACTGATTCCCTTAATGTAAAAAAATTAAAAATCTAGTTACTGACCCACTAGTGGGAGGAAAATCCTTTTTCCAGAAAATGTGGGTTGATTCAACCAATTACACTTCTTATATTCCTGATCAAAGCATCTAGCTGTGGTCAGAGCCACCATGTAAAGCCACAGAGCATAGGCAGACCACATCTATGTTCCATTACAGATTCTTAAAAGGATTAGCTCTGTTCGGGATGACCATTTAGTACTAACATATTAGGCACATTTCCTTGTCAATCCCCCTGAACTATTAAGAACTTGGTCTCCACAGTGTTTCTTATACTTTTTATTTCTTATAATTTTTTACAATAAGCATGTATTATTTTTACAAAGGGGGGAACCCACAATATTTTCAAGGATGGGAGAAAATAATCTGCATTACCAAAACAGACACTTTGCATTTCAAGATCTATTCCAGGTTTAGAAGACCAAGAGATTGCCTGACATCCTGAAAGACTGGCCTGTTTACTTGTGGGCCAGTTAGCTTTAAACTCAGGAAAACTTCTAACTTCATTCACAGGGAGAATGAATAATAGTAGTAGCTACTGTTTACAGGCTAGGTCTTGTGCTTTGCTATTTGTATCTATCATCTCTAGCAATCCTGTGTGGTAGGTGGTATCCCCATTTTATAGATTAAACCAAGAGTTTACATAGCTGAGTCCAAATCTGCACGATAACCCTTCTCTGATAACAGGAAAACTATCTGAAAGGCAAGTACCACTTGAAAGTTAAGCAAGATGCCACCTTGGTGTAAACAGTAACAAATTACAAAAAACTCTGACCCAGAAGCTGTTGAAGAATATTTAAGACTATTTACTCGTAAAAGATAGATGTTCAGATGACCCAATGTCTATTGTTGCCTTCAATAATTAAATGCTAGCTAGTTAGAAATTCAGTGGGAAACTTATTCTATACAGATATAGGTGGGTTTGTGTTATCCAAATGCAAATCTAACTAGGTTTGAAATCCTAAAAGTAGAACCTTTAGCTAAACAACCTTCCCAATATGTATTTTTTTTAATTTAAAAAAACCAGGCAGGTGATATAAAGTCTGTGTGAACCATAAAGCCAACTTGGAAAGTGGACATGTGAACACCTCTCTACCTGTTCCCCTCCTCCAATATGGGCTGCTGGGTCCATTAGCCATTCCTTGTTGAAGAGCAGCAATCCCTGTTTTCCTCAGAGGCTCTTGACAATGATAACACTGATGCATGAACTTGCATCTTTAAACACATATTTCAGGATCTGGGAACTTCTGGGACCGTAACTTTAACCCAGCCTTCCATAACAGTCTTTTTACTTTCTATTACAAAACACGACACTGCAATAATAGCAATGAACCGCTTCAGCCTTTTCACTTCCGCAGAAGCTAAAACAACTTCTCCAACATATAAAGGGGCTGGAAAGTTAATTTCCTGGGAAAGAAATACACAGCCTGGCCCTGGCATTTTAGTACCTAGGAGAGCTGAAATAAGTCCATTGATCAAAACTCCATGTACAATTGTCTTTCCAAACTTGGTGTGTTTTGCAAAATCTTCATTTAAATGTAAAGGATTGACATCCCCTGTTAATTCTGAGAAGGAAATCACATCCCTCTGTGTGAAGGCCCTGCTGAGTTCAGCCCGGTCTCCAACTCTGATGTGCACATGCTGAAAGTGCTGCCTGTTTAGCACTGGTTGGTTCAGGCAGATTCTCCTCGGAAGCCCACCCCACCAAAGACGATGGCTGGAAATTACTGGGAACATCTTCAGCATCCTCGAATTCCATCAACGAGAGGTTTTTAGCCTGCTTCAGTTTTCACACATTATGCTGGCATCAAAACGTACTTTTGAGAGCGGAGGAATGTTTCTGAAATTGAAGACTATTCAATCCAAAACTAGTTCCCTACTATTACCAGATAATGCAAGGAGAAATGGAGAAACCTATAAGAGAAAGAAAAATGTTAACACAGTTATCAGGAGAAAATTGCACTGAAACACAAGGCAATGTAGAAACATGCCTAGTTTTATAGGACAAACCAAGTTATGCAGTAGCATTTTAAACAGCATCTTGAGAGGAAGCCTTAGATAAACAAGTGGTCATGATAAGCTCAGAAAGAGCATCCCAATACATAAGGCACTAGGCATTAAGCAATAAATGAAAAGTTAAGACTTTTCTGTATGAGTTCCAAGTTTTATCCCAAACTCCTCCCATACAATTGGAAGCAATGAAGTTCTGAATTTTTCTTCCCTAGCTAGATATTAACCACACTGGATTTATGCAAACACAAAAATGGAACACATATTAAAAAGTAATTTGATCCATTACTCAGCCTCATTTAGAATATGTGAATAGTCTTTACCTGAATCACTCTGAAAGCACATTTCTTGCCTTTATAGGATCCTAACAGGGTCAAAGAGCTCCACAATTTGACAAGACCACTATGGAAAAATCAAGAAAGCATTAATAAATATTTGTCCCTGCAACATCTTCCTAGTACTTCTGTGCTAATCCAGAAAATCTAACTTAAATGAGAAAACTTTAAAAAGAAAAGCATAATATATCATAGGCAGAGAATAAAATAAATCTCAATTGTTTCTAAAGTATATATTTCTGAGTTTACAACTATGATCATCAATTGGGAAACACTGGAGTTGTCAGCAAATCTCAAGTTTTGCTCTCCAGTGTGTAAGTTCCTGCTCGATGAATATTCATATTCTCCCCAGTTTAAACTTCCAAAAGCTGCTCAGAGTTCACAATGACAAAGCTCTTATTCTCAGAGAGCATTTTTGCTCTATTTCTCCATTCGTCTTTCTGCTGTTATACTAGAAATGTCCCACTGTCTGCCATACCTGCTACATATTCTCAAGACAGCTGACAAGGTCTTCTCTTCATAGTTTAGGATGTCCAAGGGTAGGGCAGCATCGACCTAAGTATGCAATAATGCTATTAGCAGACTATTATCAACATTAGTCTTGAACTCTAAAAACTAATCCTATCAATTGCTTTTTTCCTCCAAAAATGCAGTATTTTATTTAATGGTGCTGGAATAGTGGGCCTGCTTATTTACAACTACCCCTGCCTCGAATGTTCACATTGCTAATGCCTCTTCATCCTTCAAGTCTTCATTTAAATTGTTCCTTCCCCAAGATTAAGCTCATTCACTTGCTCTGCTCTTTCATGTACAGGACCCACATACTTCCTCTTTCATAATACTCATCATTCTTTTTTTAAATGTGTTTACTTCCTTATGAAACTGTCTATTCCAAATATTTATTGCTTGATGTCTTATCGTTGAATTATGGGATAGAAACTGGCAGTCTGGCCTCACTGGACAGACTGGGCCCTCAGGTCTTTTTTTTTTTTTTACTGGTCTCAGGGATAACACTCATCATCCTTGCCATTAATTGTTCAACATGGTTTTCTTCTAAAAATAACCAAAACCATTAGTCCATAAGACAGAGGCCATGTCTGTTTGTTTATAGCTATATCCCCCAGAACTAGGTTTCATATCTGACATATAGAAGGTACACATATATTTTTTTAAGCTCTTTACTTTGAAAAATTAGTCATAAGAGATTTATCCAGCCTCCCTCAATGTCAACATCTTGTACCAACTATAGCACGATATCAAAACAGGAAACTGAAACTGACAAAACAAAGTTTATTCAGATTTTACCAGTTATACATGCACTCATATTTATGTATGTGTATGCATAGTTCTATAACATTTTACCACGTAGGTAGTTTCATGTAACCACGTATGTAGTTTCATGTAACCACTTGATTGTAATCAAGATAAAGAGCTACACCATCTCCACAGGCTCTCTCCTCCTACTCCTTAATAGTCATACCCACTTTCTCCAATATCCCTGACCCCAGGCAACCACTAATCCTTCTCAGATTGTTATGTCAAGAGCGTTATATAGAGTGACATCAGAAACATGGTAGAGTGAGAGATGTCTCCAGGTCTCTCCCCTTGAAACAACAATAAGCTGAACATCTAAAACTCAACAAAAGACACCCAACCTGCACACGAGCACGCCTGAGCGTGGGATTTGTGAATGAGAGCTACCATAGACAATAAATTTTGTAAAATTCTTAAAAAAAAAAGCATTTGGATTGGCTTTTTCACTAAGCATGATTCTCTGGAGATTTGGTCACGTTGTTTGGTGTATCAATAGTTTGTTCCTTTTTATTATTGAGCATATATCGTGGTATAAATGTACTATAGTTTATTCACACATTAAAGGACATCTAGCTTATTTCTATTTAGGGGTTCTTACTAATAAAGCTTCTGTGAACATGCATATGTAAGTTTCTGCATGAATGTTAAGTTTTCATTTCTCTAGAATAAATGTCCAGGTGTGCAGTTGCTGAGTTGTATAGTAGGTACATAATTAATTTAAGAAACTGCTAAATTGTGTTCAAAGAGACTATACCTAAAATTTTTTACATTTTTACATTCCTACCACTAATGTATGAGTGATTCAGTTTATCCACATCATCAACATTTAGTATTATCAGTATTTTTCGTCTCAGTCATTCTGCTAGGTGTGTAGTGATTATCTCATTGTTTTTAATGTGCATTTCCCTAATGGCTAATAATGTTGAACATCTTTTCATTCATGTGCTTCTTTGCCCACATCTTTTTTAGTGCAATGTCTGTTCATGTCTTTTGCCCATTGTCTTAACTGTGTTGTTTAGTTTTTTACTACTGAATTTTGAAAGTTCTTTACATACTCTAGATATTAAGCCTTTGTCAGATATGTGGTTTGCAAATATTTTCCTCCAATCTATTTGTGTTTTTCATGCTCTCAATTGAGTCTTGTGTGGAATAAAGTTTTAAATTTTTATGAGCTGTTTAGCAGATTTTGATTTGACAGAATATATAAATCAAGAAATAACTTCTTGAAAATCATCTGTCTTTGTTCTCTCTCAAAATTCGTTTTTAAGTGAATGCTAAAACATGACTGCTCAAAGTGTTCGTCTGTGATAAGGAGCTGCATTGGAATAAAAATCAGTATCACTAAGCACACTGTTTAGTTCAGCTCAGTTTTTTTCATAAGGAGATTTTTCTCAGTAAAGGAAGTGCTGTGCTGATTTACCTTTCTAGTGTGACTCTCAAATCTTCACAATGGGCAAAACAAACAAACAAACAAAAAACAGTTTGTAGTTGCCAGTCTGGACCACACTTTGAGTAGCATTGCACTAAAATAAACATTTGTCTAATGAGCTCCTTGTCAAAAAGAAGGCGTATTAGAACACACTTACCTAAAATTCATCATTTCTGAAAGTCTGCTTCTGAATTTACAAATATGATTTTAAAGTTTTTAAATATTTGGAAAAGTGTTCTTTCAGTATTTATTACAAAGATCTTAGGAATGTTCAATCTATCAAGTGATTTCATACCTCTCCAAACAGGTCCTTCAGGGCTGAAATAAGCAGCTGTTTGAACTGTGCAGCATTCAGTCCAACTCCATGATCTTGAAATTCTCTATCAAAAAAAAATGAAAAAGAAAATAATACCTCGTATTAAATTTCATGCTACTCAAATTCATAAAATAACCAAAAATAGAACTTAGGAGACTGAACTTACAGGCAGACTTTCATGTAGTGGTGTTCAGAGGGATTTTTGTAAACTATTCTTTCATATGTGGCAGCTGGGGCTGGCATCTTTTCCAATGCTGATTACACCTACATTAAGAGTCAAGAGGGCTAGAAATTAGCAACGTACGAGCTATTTTTCACGTTTCTAATGAGTATTTGACCTATTTGATTTTTTAAAGAACTGCAACAGACAGTAATGCATCTAATTCTAATCAAACTAAGGTTACCCACACAGAAACAAAGAAATTTCTATATATCATACATGCCACACCATGTGTTCTTAATAAATTCTAATAACATAATCCCACTGAACATTTTCCCCTACAGAGTACCCAGCTGTGTGTTAAATACTTCATATGCCTTCAAACTGATCCTATGAGGTAAAAGCTAACATTACTTCCATTTTAGAGAAGAGGACATTAAAACTTAGCAAAGACAGGTAACACCTGGCCAAGGGAACAGAGCCTCCAACCACTCCTGAGCACCCTCAAGACCACTCTGATATGATGCCTCTTAATCCAAAAAGAAAAAAAAGTAGAAACATAAAGGAGTAAAACCTGAAATCTGAAGGCCCTCTTCTTGTTTACTCTCGGTCAACACTGAACATACACAGGAGAATGAAGGGTGGTAGTTCTGCTGACTCTCCCATGTTCGATTTGTGAGTTCTGTCAGTCTGGAGGCCAGGTCAACAAAGGGCTATTTGGCATGAAAGACAGCTTCAATAGCAACAGGTTTGAGAAGAGGAATTCCTAGAATGGGCTCTCAATGCCATTTCTAACAGACCTGAAACTTTCAAGAACATGCTGATCCCCTAGTCGGGAATCTCTGTCCGTGGCTCCACTCCCACCTTACTCTCCCTCTGGATAACTCCCACTCATCCTTCAAATTACAGCTTACAGTTCACCTCTTCCAATAGTTTCACCTCTTCAAGACCTTTTTGACACCCTGTTCTAAGTTACGTTCCCTTTTTATGTAATTTCTTAACACTTCATTTGTTTACTATCTGGTTCCCCCACAAAGGGACCAGGAAACTGAGGCCCAATCAAGGAAAGGGACTAATCCAAGGTCACATAGCTATAGACCTACATTTGTAAAAACCTCTCTCGGTCAGGCCAGTCCCAACCACTCCCAGATGGTGACCACCAGAGAAAATGAGAAGTCAGAGTCAAGGAGCTACATCCAAACATCCACTCAACAAACATGAATATTTACTGTGTCTGGCATGGAGTAGGTATTCAACAAACTTACTGAATATATGACAGACTGAATGGTTAAAGTGTTAGGCCTATAGGTTGAAAAGAATCTTTGGTTTCAGGACTGCAGCAATGGTTATCTGGTGCTTCTTTTCCAATCACTAGAATCTCCCCTGACTAGAAGGGCAGGAAGAAGAGGACCCTATTTATTTCATTCGTTGTCTAGCACATGATAGATGTTTTTAAAATATTACTGACTGCCTTGATGGAACTGGCTGCCTGAGTACGGGAATGACTTTGGGCCTGAGGTTCAGGAAGCCAATAATAACGAAGACTTAAAGAGGATTCTGGAGATAGTGGTGAAGGCTGCACAGCAATGAGTGTACTCAATGCCAAAGAACTGTACATTTTAAAAATGGTAAGTTCTGTTAGGCATATTTTACACACTTACACACACAAACTTAAGGAGCAAGTGTTGAGCAGTCACCTCTCCATGGCCAGGCCTGAGCCTCAAGGTCAATCATAGCACTGCCCTCTGCAGGCTGTCCTGAGACTTCAAAAGATGATGCCGGGGTACAGCCTGGCGTATTCACCCAGCTCACCACAAAAATATGAGCACTTCTATATAGTCATTGCCATTATCATCTTCCAAGTTAGCCTTTTTAATGGCTGTAAGGATGCTCTTTAACTCATCTGTTAGTAACAGCCATCCCTGCTTCCCTCCCGAAACTAGCACCTACTGCGGCCAGAGTGAGCCTATTAAAATCTATTCAAGCCACGCCATCTCCATGCTCAAAATCTTGCAATGGTTCCCGTTTCACTCAGAGTAAAGCCAAAGTCTTTACAGCCGCCTGCAAGGCCCTACCTGATCTGTACCGCTGCTTCCCCAGACCGCTCTGACCTCTTGTCCTATTTCCCCCTGCTCAATCCCTTCCACCACAGCTCTCCCTCACACGCCAGTTTCCCTCCAGGCTCTGGGCCCCACTCCTAGCTTTTCTGCATGCTGGGAATGTACTCTTCCACTAGGTAGCCACATGGCTCACTCTCTTGTCTTCTCCATTGCTTTGTTCAAATCTCACCCCTCGATTTGGTCCAGTAGCTATCTAATACGGCAGTCCCCGCTTCCCCGCTTCTGCTCTATATTCTTTTCTCATCATACTTACCACATTCTAATATAACTACGTAATTGTTATTTATTTGTACTCCCCTCCCCTCAACCCCAATAGAATGTACACTCCAAAAGAAAAGGATCGGTCCTGTTCATGGTTGTTTCCCAAGAACCTAAAACAGTGTATCACACACAGTAGGCATTCAACATAGCTTCTGGACTAAATCAAACACACACACACGCACACGCGCGCGCACACGCACGCGCACACACACACACACAATCCCCTCCTGTTGGGCACTTAGGTCCCTTTCAATCTTTTTTCGACTAACGTCCGCTATTTATCTGGCGTCCGCACCCATGGTCCGCAACCACCGTCCGCGTCCGCGACTGCGTCGCACAGAGGGCTGGGCAGGTTCGCAGCCCAGCCTCGCCTTCCGCACGCCGCGTCCTCCGCCGCAGCGGAGAGGTACCTCAGGTCACCCCGCGCCGCCCGCCGTCGCTCCCGCCTTACGCATGCGGTCTGAGTCGCGCGTCCTGCGTCACCCGCGCGGCCGACTGAGCCCACTCCCGGAAAATAGCCGCTACGCTATGGGTCTCCGCGGGAGCAGACTGACGCCTCTCAGACGCCTGTGCACTGCAAGAATCCGCCAAAGTCTCGAGCTACCTAGCAGAGGCCGGAGTCTGGGTCCCAAAAACTTCGGGGTGGTTACGTTTGGCTTCCGTATGCCCCGCCCCCGGTTACGTCATGTCGGCTAGGCGCGGACATGACGTCACCGCACGGAGTCCTGAGGACGCAGGCGTGAAGCCGGATCAGGAGCTGAGACCACCTCCGCGCTCTGTGCCCTCTGGTTCCTTCCCCGGAGAAAGGCGTGTGTGCTAATGTCTGCATGAGATTCGGGATTCAGGGCATATTTATTTGGCCAGGGAGCTTACTTCATAGTTATTCATTTACCAATACCTTTATTCATCCAACAACTTTATATTTAGCATCTCTTCTGCTGAGCATCACCAATGTCAAACACTCCTTAAGGATAGGATCTACTCTCAATGTCTTGTGGCTCCCAGCACCTAGTAGGTGTTCAGTCGGGCTTGACATAAAAAGACCCAGGTGGACCTATTTACATATGTAAGCCAAGTTTCATCTCTGCATTTATTCCTTAAGTACTTGCTGAGCCCCTATTATGTGCTAGGTGGTGGGGTCTCAGTGAGCAAGAAGATACAGCTCCTGTATTCATGAAACATATAGTGCTTATGTTTAATAATAGTAACAGCTAATATTAAGTGCTTACTTCGTGCCAGGGCTGTGCAAAATACTTTACATGTGTTTTGGAACTCTGCACACTATCTTAAGGTAGCTACCATTACGATCATTCCCATTTTACAGAGGTGGAAACTGAGGCATAAGAGGTTAAGTTACTTACCCAAGATCACACAGTTTTAAGTGGTGGAGCAGGCCATCTGACTCTAGATGGTACTCTCCACACTGAACTATATTACCACCAATTGTGTGGTATGAGTCAGGGTGTATATGGGAGAGAGACTGGGGCCTTGTCTGTGCTGGCCTACCACTGCATTCCAATGCCTGGCACTCAACTCATGTTTACTGAATGTAGTAGTTCGTAAATGGGTGAACTTTGTCCCTGGGTTATGGGACAAAGGATTGTCCTGCACAACCAAGCCTATGAGTGTTTCATTTCTTTTTTCAAAATCCCACAGTCTGCTGTTTCCTGAAGCTTCAGTCCTTGGATGGGGCTATGTTCTCCAGTCCTGTGGCTTCTTCTCTTCCTTTTCCCCTCTAAGGAGACAGGATTTGTTCCAGACTTGGGAAGAGGTAGAGGAAATCAACACAGTCTCCGCAGACAGTGGCATTTTCTTTCTCAAAAAAGCTTGGATGTCAGAAACTGCCTAAATTAGCTTCACATTCATCCTTTGCTGCTTATTGAGTTTCCTCATCTGTCACACAGAGAAATTAGTAGCATCTACCTCAGAGTTATGAGGAAAAAATGCTTAGTGTAAAGTATCTGGAACCCAAGAAACATGCTGGAATGGAAAGTTTCCTAAACCAGCCATCTTGCAAACCCATCCTGCCAGCCTGCAGTCCAGAGCAGCTCACATACTTTGAACTTCAAAGAACTTGGATAATTTTCACTCTCCTGCACCGAACTCTGAAAATAGAGTGCCTTCCAAGTGCCTGAATTCTCTCAGTGCTGTCAGAGTTTGGGATAAAAGGGATGCCTTTGAATGGCAAAGACAATAGTTGGTTGACTTTTGTTTTTCAATTAAATTTTATTTTTAGAAAGATACTTTAGGCTTGTGGCATACATTTCAAGTGGTATAAAGGGATAAGCAATGAAGAGTAAGTCTCCCACCCTTTCCCCAGGAACAACCATGGATATAAGTTTTTTAAGTGTCCCTCCAGAGATGTGATAGGGGGCTTTCTCTTCTTAACGATGCATCTTAATATACTCCAGATCAAAATATACAAGGCTGCCTCAGTATTTCTAAAATTCGACCAACATTGCATTGGATGGAGTCAGTTGCTCAACAGGGGCTGTTCTGGACACTTGGTATCTGGTATTTCAGAGCAAAGTTGTTGGGAAGATCTGCTAGTATTTTATGTTTCTGGAAGGTATGGCAGCCAAGAAAGAGTTAAGTCTGTACTTCTACCCCCTCTGCTATGTCTCTTCCCTTCCTTGTGCACTGGTGCCAAATAGATTTTGCTAACATTGAGAAACATTCATAACTTTGGGGAAAAAAAGCAAGAGAGAGGCCCAAGAAGGATGACAGTCCCTTAGCATTCGCAGCCACAATTCTCCATCAGTCACATGGGAGTCGAATCCACTTATGTCAGCAGATTGTGAAGATAGTACAAAGGAAGTGAAAATGATCAGAAGTTAAAAACTATGGAATTGTAGCTGTTGTTTCCATTTAGGGAGACCTGTCAAGAGCTGGGTAGTTTGCTTACATTATCCCACTACCTGCCATGTCCTTAATGTTATTGCCTTTCACAGATGAGGAAAAAGTAGCTCAAAAAGGAAAAGTCATTTGTCTAAGGTGGTGAGAAGCCCTGGAGCCTAAAATGCTGCATTCCATCCCTTCCATGTAAACACAAGGCTGGGATCTGTTCCTCTGAGGTAACCTTGAGCATTATTATCAAACAGGAAGCTTTGAAAAGCAGCCAGTGCTTCTGAGTCCCTAGAAGCCAAGCCTGACACAAGGATCTTCATGTAAGTGATTTTTGCGGGGACAGCTCTCGTGTGAAACCCACAAGGGAGGAAGGAAGTAGAATGGGGCAGGGGGAGAAGCTAAGCAAAGATGTGGGTTCAGAGGAAGTCTAGCTTCAGCCTGATACCATGGGGGAGCCCTGGAGCATAAATGATACCAGAAAGCTTCCAGCCTTGGAAGCAAGTGGCCCAAGCCTTACTGACTGTCAGCTGTAGGTTTGCCAGATTTAGCAAGACAAACAAAAACAGGTTGTCCAGTTTAACTTGAGTATCAGATAAACAATAAATGGGATATCTTTACACTTAAAGAGCATTCATTTATCTGAAATTAAATTTAGCTGGCATTCTGTATTTTATCTGGCAACCCTAGGAGGTGAGAGGAAGTGAATGGGGTATAACTTCTCAGGCATCTCCAGTCACCTAAGGGTGGTTCTCTGGGGGAAAGGGGCAGCTGTGAGCCCTTGCTGCCAACACCCACAGCAGGTGGGGGTTTGGTGCAGCAGTCAGTAAAGGGGACCTGGAAAGGACATCAGCAGCACCTACTATGGGCAGGGACTCCAGGGACAGCTCACCAGTCAATGGTAAAAAAGGCCAGAAGCTCCTGTCCAGACCGGTAAGTCCAAACCATCCCCATCAATCAGAGGAGCAGCAGGACAGTGTGGCCCCACCTTTAGCCCCTCCCTGGCTGCCCTCTGAGAATGTTTTTGCTCCTGTAGTCATTCCTCTGCTTGTGTTGGGGTAGAGATAGAGCCAGGCTATTTACTTCGTCTCATCCAGCATTTTTGAAAAGTACTTAAATAATGAAGGAGACTTTCCTTAGAAGTGACTAAAAACTTCTCCCTTAAAAAGGCTCTAGTACTCCAGGAAGGGAGAATTGGAGGAGGGGATACCACCTGTACTTAAGCAGCCTATTTCTGAAGGGGCCCACAGTCCTTTCTCAAAATTCAGAGTCCTCTCCTAGGGGTTCCCTACAAAGACGTCCCCCCACATACACTCATTTTCTTTGGAGGACTCTGCACCCCCTAATTATATAAACCTGGGGGAACCTGTGGGTTCTAACCTATAAGATCCCCAAGATATAAAGGTAAGTGAAAAGGGCAAGCAAGGGGTGGAGTGGGTAACAGTAATGTCCAGCATGACCCCATTTATGTTTAAAAAAAAACAAAACACCGTAGAGTCCTCTGTATTTATTCATATGTACGTGTGTATGTGTGCATTAGGATGGTTCCAAGGGGACAACAGGAGAATGGTAGGGTTGTTCGGAGGGCATAGGAGATGCTCACATTTTTTTTACCATTTGTTTTAATTTATTTTAAAGCGACAGGGTATAATTTTTATACTTTATAATTGTTAAATAAAAATCAGGACTTGCCCCTATGGTCACAAGAAGGAGCTGTGTACCACACCCATCTGCATACCTCTCCTACCTTAGAAGGACAGATTCTTCCTCTAGATGTCACCTTTGTGCCGAAAAAGGAGGTTCTATGGACCGTAACCTCACAGGGTGATCTGATCATAAATTCCTGACTAGGTAAGTCATGGCAGGTAGTCTGGCCCAGGCCTATTAACTTCTTTAGTGAAAGGTTTTTAACCCAGCCCTGTCCATTGTTCCTGTGCATCTAGGTTAACACACCTTTGAAATGCCAGAAAAAGCATAAGTATCCTCAAGAGAGCATATAATCTTGTTAACTATCCCATAATTCAATCTCTTCTTTGCTTTCTCTCACCTTCATGTAATTTTCCCTAAGTTCCCTCCTTAATTTCAATTGCATAAAAGAAACTACAAACTCCATTCTGGGGGAGGGGGAAGTTGAGATCTTGCTTCCCAGCAATTCTTGTCAGTTTTGGTTCAAATAAACTCAAAAATTTTCTATAGCTGTGAACATTTCTTACACAGACACATCCCACCTGACCTCTCAAGGCGGAAGAGAGGGAACAGGGGATGCAAGGCTTGCCATCCTTTAGCCTGAAATCCAAGAAAAATCTGGAAACCAAATTTTTCTTCATCTGGTACCAATGCTTAATCTGAACTGAGGTGAATCTTTTAATAATCCTTGTCCCATTTACTGTGGATATTCATGTAGTGCACAGCAGAAATGTGAATACTGTTTAAAAGAAAGAGAGAGGGGAAGAGTGAGAGGTGGGGTGGTGGGGAAGTTGGAAGGCAGGAAAAAGGGAAGCTGAAGGAATAAAGAAGGAAGAAGGAAAGCAAAGGGAAGGAAGCTGAAGAAGAAGGAAGGCTGAAGGGAAGGAAGGAAGGAAGGAAGGAAAGGAAAGCATGAAGGAAGGAAGGAATAAAGGATAGAGGGGGGGGAAGGCCAGCAGGAAAAAAGGGAAGGAAGGAAGGAAGGGGCCAAAGTGGAATCACTTTTGCTGAGCCAAATTACCAAACCAAAACTTAATAACTAACCTAATCGTAGCTTCAGCCTCATCCAGGAGTGGGATTTTAAATCAATCAGTCTGGAATTTCCTGATCAACAGCAGTGACATAATCTATCTAATAAGACCCCAGCCTTCTCCTAAGGAAAGGTGTCTTTGCCTGAAATCATCCACTCCTTTAACTTCTTAGTCCCACCCTCTTTCTGCCTATTAACCTGCCATTTTGTACAACTCATCAGAGCACCTCCCTAGTTGCTATATGGAATGCATTCCAATTCATGAATCAATTAATAAAGCCAATTAGATCTTCGCATTTACTTGGCTGAATTTTTGTTCTTTAACAATACACTTGATCACATAAGGTGGCCTCAGACCCTACTGGGGGTCTTATGTAACGTATGGTATACACACCATAATACCTTTCTAAAGTCAGGAAGTTTCTGAATTTGGAATCACGTCTGGCTCTGCTCTGTGAGATGCCCATAGACCTATACTCCCATTAATAGTCACTCTTCAGCAAGTTATCCAACCCCCAGCCAGCTTTGACCCTAGGTCATTGGGATCGTTACCTTAGCACTACTTTCTGCCCCTAAGAATCCTTCATTCTCCTATCCACTGCTGGAGCTTGGCAGCCTCTGAGGTGCACCTCAAAGTTCTCTTGTCCCTTGAGGGTTTGGAGACTGAAAATCCAGAAACCAATGAAGGAAAGATTCCTTTAGGAGCCAAGGGAGAGAAGCTGTCCTGTTACTGAAAAGAAGCTCTCCCTTTCCTTGACTAGGCCAATGATAGTCATGCGAGACCCTTGCCCATCACAGGCACAGGGAACCCCAGCCCACATCCTGGGAATTTTTAGCTTAGAGAGCAGCAACAGTGGGACAGCAGCCCTGGCACTGCCACCCTTGGCCCTGACCATGGCAGGTAATTGAGGACATCTCCACAGCCCCACATGACCACTCCCACCCTCTAAAATCCTTCTACTTTTCTCCTCCTTTCAGGGAATAGAGGGGTTGTATGAATATCATCCAATTTGGAAGGGAGGGGGGCGGGAATGGGAGTGGGAGAGAGAGGTGGCTGGTGAGAAAGACTAGTCTGTATGGTTAAAAGAGTGATGTTGGAAGATTTAAAAGATGAAGGATCGGAAGAGTCAGGCCTCCAACTGTTAGGGGACAGTGTGTCTGTGTGTGCCTGTGTGCATGAGTGATAGAGACAGATGGATATGACACAGATATGAGCGATAAAACAGATGGGGCAAGGGGTTGAGAGTGGAGAAGAGACAGAGACAGAGAGACATGGAAAGAGATTAAGAGAGTTAAAAAGCTTCCAAACCTGGCAAACATTTCAGCAAGTATTTCTGAAACAGACCCAATGAACTGCTACTTTTAATAAAGGACTTCTCTGTCTAGTACAGGAAGTCCCCCAAAGCAGAAGGCTGGTACCTGTGGATGTTAAAATCAGCATCCATCATTTTAGAACAGTGTTAATTAACTAACCAACCCATGATTGTCCTGAGATCAATATCCAGTACTTAAAAAGTAAAAAAGGGAGCCTAAATTCAGCATTTATGTTTAATTAAAACCTAAAGTTTGTCTGAAGGCAGTGAGAGAGCCCCTGGAGACCACAGGGCCACATCTGTCAATCGCTTTCCAAGTCTGAATTCCAGGAGCAATAAGAACTGCAGGAGACTTCTCTCCAGAAAATTGCTCTGGACAAGCACTGATTATCATTTCCAAAGTGTGGTGGAGGCAAAAGGGTATCAGCAGGGTGAATGAGCCCTTCCAGGGAGGGTGACACCAGTCCTGGTTGTTATAGAAGCTGAATTGAAGAGGGTAGGCTGTGCCTTGCTGAGCCCTTAGCAGGATGATGCTGAGTAATGGGAGGGGCTTCATTATTGGTTGAATGAAAAACTAACTGGATCACTTTTCTGAGCAAGGGCCAGAGTTGTAGCCTCAGTGATCTGTGGCCAAAGCTGCCACACAGAGGTGAGCCAACAGGGCCCCAGGCTCCACTGGAAGTTGAGCCAGAGAGCTGCAGCCTGAACTAGTGAAAGCATTGTTTTTGCAAGTCTCTTTCCCTCTACTTGTTACCTATGTGGCCTTGGGCAAGACACTTTACCTTTCCATGCTTTGGTTTCACTGGCTGTAAAATGGGCAAAGGTCATACGTTCCTCTTAGGGCTATGCGAGAGCTTGATACAGTGACACATGAAAAACACATAGAATAGCACCTGGCACATAATTATATGATTCATTCCTCCAGCCTGGCCAGCCTGAGGAACATTTTAATCTCCCAATACTTTCTGGGAATCTCCTTAGGCCAAATCAAGAAGCAAGGTTCCTTGGGAGGGAAATACTCAGGGGCTCAAATGGAAGAGAGACCTACACACATGGGTAGCACCATTAAACTGATGTTTCTGGCATTAGTCACTCCTAATGTCACCTCTGCCCAGGACAAGAAGCCCAGACTTATGGCAAAATGAGTCCTAACCACTGCCTGACCCTCAGCTACTTTGACACCAGCCCAGAAGGGTACATCCTCAGCAGCCCTGAGGCAGAGGGATCAAGAGCCCACTTACTATTCTTGGGGCTTCCCATTGTTATTTCAGAAGCTTCTGGAGTCTTTCAGGCAGGGCTGTGATGAATGACCCTTTCTTCTTTCCAAGACTGTCATTAAAGGCACATACCACAGGGGTCCAGTGGGGCGTGGCTTAGGGGGCAGCCAGCTGGCAATAACCAGGAGGCTCTTCAGAATCATAAAGGTGGGAAGTGGGGTGCAATGGGGAGCTATGCTTTTCTGCTTTCAAGTCTTCCTAGCACAATGAGCACAGAATTGTAGGGCCAACGGAGAACCTTGAAAATCCACTTCACAGGTTTGTCATAGATGACTTTCACATTCTCTGCTCATGACTTCCAGTTGATACTTTCCAGTGACAATGGAAGAGGTGGAGGCTGCTGTCCTGCTGCAGACTCTGCCCACCCTCCTTACAGGTGAGAGGGACAGCACTCTGCCCCTGCTTTGATGGCCCATGGAGGATGCAGTATGGAGGCTCCTTTGCAGGTGATCCTGGGCTGCTGTTCAACCCAGGGCATGATAACTGCATCTAATAGGGTTTCTGATCTGAGGTACTTACCAGGTCCAGGGCCTCTTCAGTGACCTTGAAAAAACCATTTCTCATCACTCAAACCCACCAAGACTGATTCCCTCTCCCAGCACCTCACTAAGCTCAGAACTCTTGGTAAATATGGGAGACCGGAACAAGCAGCATATCTAATATCTACTTTCTATTTCATTGAATTTTTGCTCTCATCTATATTATTTCTTTCTATTTTTTTCTAGGTTTGATTTACTCTTTTCTAGCTTCTTCAAATGGAAGCTTAAATTACTGATTTTCAGCCTTTTCTAATATATAGATTAAGGCCTATGAAATTCCTTCTGAACACTGCTTTAGCAGCATCCTAGAAGTTTGATGTGTCACACTTTCATACTTTCTAGTTTTTAAGATCTATATTCTACTCTTTTTTAATAAAATGTTCGGACCAAGTCCTGAATTTCAGTTTAACCTATCAAGTTCACCTTACTTTATTTCCAGAACTACTTGGCTGCAGACTCTCTGTAAAAAGGTTTGAAAGAATAAAGCTCTTAGGAGTTTAGGGTTCCTAAATGCAACAGAAGAGGGTCAAAAGGAACAGTTTGATGACTCTTGCTTTTTGTTTTTGATGTACCATTTCAATTAAATAAAAATTGCAAACATGATCTCTTAAAATGAAACCAATAACTCATCTAAGCAAGGCCTTCTCGATGCCCATAGATAAGCCTTACTTTAAAACTCTTAACACAGTTAACAGAAAACCTGCCAACATCGCACATAATTAGGAGCTTAGAAATAGAAACCATCTGCATGTTGTAAATCTAGGCTTATTAAATTTATTTCATGTCACTGTGGTCATTTTTATATCTGTTTAGACTTATTTTCAATCACATTACTATTCACAGAATTCACAGAATTTGCTAGCAAACTAATATCCGAGGGTTTTCAGTAGCACAGGAACATAGAAGAGAGGCCCACGGGATGCTTTTCTGATTATTTAGAACCCGAGTCTGATTATTTAGATAGATGTCTAGAACATTATTGCTTCATTTATTATTATTTTATTATTTATTATTATTTCTGTTTTTAGAAATAATAAATTATTTCCAGGAAACCCACCCTTACAGGAGTTCTTCATACCGTGACTGTTCTAAATTCACTCATGGCATACCTGACACATGGGAGCTGATCAAACCACCACCTATGTTCTCTGCTGCTCCAAGTGCTGGGCCAAGGCAGAACACCCCTCTGCATGTGTAAATATTTTCCATAGCTCACCATTTTCCTCCCTGATCTTGCAGCTGACAGACTACATTCACATACGGGTCTTTATGTAAAACTTAAAGGAGACGTAAACGAGAGGGGCTTGGCGAATGGGGACAAACAGACACCATGCAGAGGACATCTGAAGCAACAGAAATACCCCAAGTCTGTTTGTGAGAAGTGTTTTAAAGAAAATGATGTCCTCAGTGATTATGGTTCAAGGTGGCTGCTTTGCAACGTGAACTTGAAGACTTCTCAATAGATTTCAAGGCTGGGTTTTCTTATTTTGTTCCATATTAATTTCCATTTTGTGAAAAACATGTTGGAGATTTCCTCGTGGCCCCCAAAGCTCTGTGGATCTGACTGGGAATAGGGGACTGGCTTCCTCGGGGACACTGGTGCTCTGACCACTTTTGCGGCAGGATCTCTGAGAAATCGTATCCTGTCAGCATCAGATTTGGGAGATGGAAGAGGATGCGGGGTGCGGGGTGCAGAGTGCAGGCTGCGGTCAGGGCCTCAGTCCAGCTTCTTGTTGTCTGTGTTGTACACAGAAGCTAAAAAGTCGACGACGAACTTAGCTGTCTTCCTGGGTTTCTCCACCACCACTGAATGCCCACAGTTTTCCAGAAGTTCCACTTGGCAGTTGGTGATTGACTTGGCCAAAACGTCTGCCCCAGATGCACTTAACACCTGCAGAACAAGAGAGGAAATGAGATAGAAAAGATTCAGATCCTTATGTGTGTTTGGTGGATAGAACTCTACCTGCAGGGGTGGCTTTTAGGACCCAGTCACTTAAATGTTGGGGCTTGTGTCTCTCTGATAGAAGTGACTGCATGCCTCATGTTTTACTCTTCAACTTGGTGCCAAGAGTTGTGCTGCTGCCAGCATCACTGAGGTAGATAGACACAGTCTCTGCCTGTGAAAGGGTTCTGATCTGGCAGGGAAGGCAGACAGGTCAACAGACAAAAGTGCAATGTGATAAGGCAGGGATCCCTAACCCCCAGGCTGTGAACTGGTACTGGTCCACGGCCTGTTAGGAACTGGGCCGCACAGCAGGAAGTGAGCAGTGGGCAAACTAGCAAAGCTTTGTGTGTATTTGCAGCCACTCCCTAGAGCTAGCATCACCGCCTCAGCTCCACCTCAGATCATCCAGCATTAGATTCTCATAGGAACACTGGTCCCTACTGCCAAAAAGGGTGGGGACCACTGTGATAAGGGCTCTGATGGAGGAGGGTCCTGGGAGCTGAGGGAGCACATGGGAGTAGAATTCATAGAAGAGGATGAGAGGCCATGGCAAGTGCAAGGGACAGCAAGTAGGTAGGTGCCAAGACACGGCACACTGGGAGCAGGGAGGGAATGGTGGAGAGCTGGGGTAGAGAGGAGGCGGCCCACTCCTCCAACCATGTTAGGGTGTCGGGCCTCAGTCTGAGGGTAGTGGAGAGCTGTGGGGATGTGTTAAGGACAGTGACATGATCAGGTTGGGCCAAAAGAATGCACCCGACAGCTGGACTAGGATGGGCCAAGCTGTGGAAAGGGCACACAGGGAAGATGCAAAAAGTGAACACTAATTACTAATTATCACAAGCTGGGGAGGAGTTCTCTCTGAAGGTCCTCTGGGGTCCCCAGACTGTGACCCCAGGCCCTTAAGTTTGTGAATAACAAGGAAAGCTTTC
Source organism: Pteropus medius (assembly GCF_902729225.1). Taxonomy (NCBI): domain Eukaryota; kingdom Metazoa; phylum Chordata; class Mammalia; order Chiroptera; family Pteropodidae; genus Pteropus; species Pteropus medius. The sequence goes on from NW_024355327.1 coordinate 2,933,172, forward strand.
CCAACATGAAAGCCACCATTTTTGAGGGCTGATACTTTTCAAACAACTCATTTAAATTTCATTTTCATCTGGGTTACCTTGCTATTATGCCAATCCAACTTACTTTTTCTCCCCAACGCTCTTCTTCGGTATTGGATTTGCATTCACTCCCCTTCTCATAATCACTTTAACCTTCAACTCAGCATCACTTTAACCTCCTCTCATTCTTATAAACAAAAGCAAAACCCCAACAAACTTTGAGTGCCGTCTGTTTTTGAACTTCATCCTCATCACCTCAGATCATTAAAACCAAGATTCCGCACCCATTTGGAAATGGGGAGAGCAGAATGCAGAGCACTCCTGAGGTATAAAAAGGTACAGCTAATGGGAAGCTTAGAGAGAGAGGGGCACCCTGTGGAGGAATGGGACCCCTCTGTCTTATCCTTCGCTCACAGGTAAGGCAGTGGCAACTATCCGAGCAGAAATAAAGCCCAGCTACTGTGGAAAAACGCCCAGAGGAAATGTAAGTGGAGTCAACAGGTCAAAGCATGAAAAGCAGAAATTCCCAACTGAGTGTCTGTCCTACAGAGAGATCAGAAACCATAATTCTTAGGCAAAGATACCCAACTGTTTCCAGCTTTGAAACAGTTATGCTGTCAAATCCAGCACTCCCCATAGTTACCTAGAGGCATGTGAAACAGCTGAATGGGCCCTCGTGAGATGTGCACATCCATGGGAACCGGATCAGCTATTTCTTTGTAAGACATTCAGATAAACGGTGAATTTTCCTCCATCTCATTTCAGGCCAGGGCCAGGACAAGGGTGAGGGAAGTGGGGTACTTGACTCTAGCACAAAAGTGAGTGCCAAAAAACTGAATAATCAAGATGAATACTATTTTAATGCAGTATTTAAAAAAATAAATGTTAATATAAAAAGATCCATGATGAACAATATCAAAATCATAAGTAAAGACAGGATCTGACTCTGAACTTACACGACACACCTCACCTTAGTTCTAGCCCTGCCATGCATTCGTTATAGCGTTAGATAGGCCGTAAGCTGTTCGAGGGAAGAATCCTGTCTATCTTGGTCCCTACTGTGTTCCCAGGGCCTAGTACAGTGTCAGGCACATAGTAGGTACTCGATAAACATCTATTATCTTAAATGTATAGGCAGTCAGTTCGTGGGTTCATCACTTTGCTAGTTTGTTCACTCACTTTCTTGCTTGCTCATTCACTGTGTATTCTGGGTCTCTTGCATACCAGGCATTGTGCTGGCAGGGAGAGGGAACATAAAGAGTAATACACCTGTGTATCTCCCCAAGGCCCTCCCACTCTGGTGGACTGAACATAGAGGAAATACTTGAATGGGTGTGCAGAAATGCTCTCAGGAAGGTCTGCCAGTTTCAGCTGTGCAGGCTGTATACTGCCCAAGTCCAGGGGGTTTCATTCATATAGACAACAATACACACGGTCGCCCCTGCACAACAGCAGCTGGCCTACAGGGGTCCAAAGAAGAGGGAGACTGAAGTCAGCCTGGCAGGGGGCTGGTCTGTGACACCAAGTGTTGATGACAAAGCAGGAAAAAAGCCAGACAGCTCGGGAAGCAAAAGGCCATGAAATAAAGGGCCCCTGAAGTCTCTGCTATTTGGCCTCTGGCCTCAGGATGGTCCCCAGAATACATAAGGATCTGATCGTATTTGTAGCAGGCCCATGGAATGTTAGGCTCTTTTTCCAGAACAAAATGAACTTGAGACCTGGAAGAAATTCTGGACCTTGAGCAGAAGCCAGAAATCAAAGGCAAAGGATGTGAATAAATAATTTATTTTTGATAACTGGAGAAAGAGCACCTTCAAATACATTGTCTCACTTGAGCCTCACGATCACCCCAGAAGTAGAAGAGTGACCGAGTGACCTGATAAAGTGCAAAGGCAGGTCTGGACCCCAGACTTTCAGACTCCAAGGCCGGTGACCTCATTTCTGCAGTGTTTCTGCAGGGTGACAGATTTTCACCTCTCTCCCTCTGTTGGTCTCTGAGAGCCCAGAATCAACTTTGGGATTTTTAGAATGAAGAAAGGCCTTCATTGTTTTGACTCTGATTTCTGATTGAACCTGTTGGCCTAGCCTAGATCCTACTTTTCCACTCCAGCACATACAAAGCTTCTTTCAGAGTCTTGGCTGCTGCAGAAGGAAGCACATGAACCCTCCCTCCTCTCCACGCCCTCGTCCTAATCTGTGCATGGCTGATTTAAGATAGCTGCACCCTGATGATGCTATACACTGTGGGCACAGGTTGGTTTCTTCTCCCTGGTCTCTTCTCCTGGGCCATCCCACACAGTTGTGAGCCTTCAGGGCTGTAGCCTGAATTCCTGCCTGTGCTTTTTAATCAGGAAACACAGATGGGATGTGCCACTGGCCTAGGCAGGGCTTGCAATGCTGGCTTTCACCTTGGGGTCCTTGGAGGAACCGTCTCAATGGGAAAAGCTCCTCTATAATATACTTTTCTTACAATTTCAACAGTAAGACTCCTGAATAGTCTTTAACAGACACTATAATTCTGTCTGCCTGTAGAGCTTGTAAAGGCTCCATTTCTCACTGCCTCCTCTTGCTTTAAACTATAGAAGAACTTTCAATAAGATATGATTTCTAAAGAATAGTTGTAAACAAAAAAGGGGCTTCTAGGAATAAATCAGTATCACTTTGAAGGGTTTATTATGGTTCATCCTCAAACTCATATGTTGTAGTCCTAACCACCAACATTTCAAAATGTGGCTTTATTTGGAAGTAGGGTCATTGCAAATGTAATGAGTTACGATGAGGTCATACTGGGGGAGCAAGGGCCCTTAATCCAGTATGACTGACATCTTTACAAAAAGGGGAAAATTAAGCAGAGACACCCAGGAACAGAGAGGAAATGCCATGTGAAGATGAAGGTAGAGATTAGGGTAAGGCATCTATAAGCCAAGGAACACCAAAGATTGTTAGCAAACCACCAGAAACTAGAGGACAGGTGTAGAGAGCAGAATCTGAGACGGACCTATGGCCCAAGCATTGGCAAAGCCATGCTTCGCTGTGTTGCAATCTGCCAAGGGCAGAGAACCAAACAAAGAACAGATAGCTGCTTGTGGTTTAGCATAGAAAACCAGGTATAGACAGGCCTTGGGAAATTATTGCTGCCAGCAAGTTTCAAGCCCTGAGAAGAAGACTCCCTCCCTCCTCGACTTCAAAAGTATATAATAAATGCACAGAGCTTACTTCGGGGTCACTGTATCTCTATCCAAGTACAGTGTCCTACTTGGCCTCAGCTTTTGTATATACTGTCTCCGTGTTTTTCTTAATCCTCCGTCACTCCTCCTCAGGTTAACCGTCTAGTCGTGCAGGTTGCAGCAGAGAGGCATGGAACAGACTCTCCTACACACCTCCCAGAAGGAACTAACCGGATGACACCTTGATTCAGACTTCTAGTTTCCAGAACTGTGAGACAACTGATTTCTGTTGTTTAAGCCATTCAGTTTGTGGTACTTTGTTATGGCAGCCTTAGCAAATGAATATAGAGCCATCTGACAAAACCTATTAAAATTTAAAAATGCACATGCCCTTTTACCCAGTGATTCTACATCTATGAATTTGCCCTTCAGATATACTCTCACAATTCACAAACACAGGTATGATGGTGTTCATGATGTATTGTTTAACAGTAAAAAAAAACAAAAAACTGAGAATGACCCAAATGACCATCAGAAGGGCACTAATTAAAAACATTCTGGTAGAGCCATATAATGATATACTCTGCAGCTCTTAAAAAGAATGTAAAATGTTGTTTTGGGCAAGAATCATTCATGGATGATAAATCTAGAGGGAATGTTCAATGAGGAGCAGGATATGTGCACAGTCTCAAAGTGTCTTCTTATAGACTGCTTATCAGTTGCAAGGGGTCAAATAACTCTACAATGAAGACATCAGACAACGCCCTGTTGCACATTGGAAGATGTGATATTTCTAACTCATGGCATATTTTAGCCAGGGAATATAACCTCAATTTAATCATAAGGAAGCAGCAAACTCAAATTAAGGAACATTTCATAAAATAACTGGCCTGTACTCTTCAAATATCTCATTATCATGAATGACAAAGGTAGACTGAGGGATTGTTTCACATTAAAGGAGACTAAAGAGACATGACATGTAGTATGTGATCCTGGATTACATCTGGTTCAGGGGGAGTCCGTACAGGATGTTATCTAAACAACTGATGAATTTGGAATATGGACTGTAGATCAGATAAAAGTATCGAATCAATGTTAAATTTCCTGAATGTGATAATGTAGTGTGGTTATATGAGAAAATATTCATGGTCTCAGTAAATACATGCTGAAGTATTGGGGGTAAAGGGGCATAATGGAAGCAATCTACTCCAAACGGTCCAAAAAATATATATATATATACTTATAGATAGATAAATGAGAATGATAAAGCCAATGTGGCAAATGTTAAAACACTGTGATGAATAAAATGTGGTAATATATACCACGGAATGACATTGAGCAATAAAGAGGAACTACTGATACGTGCAACAATATGCATGAACCTCAAAAACATGCTTGAGTGAAAGAAGCCAGATGCAAAAGAGTACATATTATATAATACCATTTATATAAAAATTCTAGAAAAGGTAAAACTATGGAAACAGAAAACAGATCAATGGCTTTGAGGGGGCTGGGGTGAGGGTGCAGATGAACTGCAGATGATCAGGAGGGAACTTGCGGGAGTGACAGAAGTGTTCTACAGCTGGGTTGTGGTGGGGCGCACAACTAGGTGAATTTTATGGCATGTAAACCACACCTCAATAAAGCAGTTAAAAATTGGTGAATTTAGGTAAAGAGTATACAAGAGTACTCTACTATTCTTACAATTTTTTGTAAATTTGAAATTTTTTTCAAAATAAAATATTAAAAAAATAGAATGAGTAGATCTGCATGGGCTGATATGAAATAATTTCTAAGATACATATTTCTTATAACTATGAAGGTACAAAACAGTATATATAGCATGTTTAAAAAACTTACAGATAAAATCTATTTATACCTATGTACGTATGCTTAGAACAGGAGTAGGCAAGACACTGGCCCGCTGCCTGTTTTTGTAAATAACGGTTCACTGGAACTCTGCCATGTCTGTGTCTGCATGTTGTCTACCACTGCTTTGGCGCCACAACAGCAGAATTGAGTAGCTGTGACATCAAATGGCCCCCACAGTAGAAAATTTTACTGTCTGGCCCTTTACAGAAAACATTTGCCAACCCTCGCCTTAGAAAATTTTAAAAATATACATGAGAGAGTAAGTGCTGCCTCAAAGAAATGGGAATTGAGATGGAATGTTTTTATTATAAATCTTTTTGTACTCTTTGAAGTTTTTTGCACCATATGACTATATGGCTTTGGTAAAAATAATTTGTAAAAATGATTTAAAATTGCCTTTCATTTTAAAAGACCAATGTTGTTGCTCTCAGCTCACAGAATGATGTTCCCATAAACACTGACACCTGACCCAGGTGTGTTCTACCTCTTCCTGATATCAGAAACCAGCCAGTGTCACTGGCACAGGTGGCCCCAGGCACACACTACGTACCTGGTCTTGTTTCCCCCAGATGACCTGTGTTGGGACCTTGATCTTGTCCATGTTCTGATGGAGACAGTATCTTGACTCCTCTTTGATGAGTTCCAAAAGCACTTTTCAGAAAAGGAAACCAAAGTGAGTACATGCTGGGCTGTTCCTGTGGGCACCATCACACAGTATGGGGACAGTCATCAAGTCCAAGCCACCACATTCTCTCTTCAGGGGCTCAAGAAAACAGACTCGGAAATGTAAGAGCTAAAAGTCAGCCACCCATGAAGCTTCACTGGTCCTTGCTCAAAGCTTAAAGCAGGGCAACTTACACTTTCGATAGAAGTTGTTGTGAGGGATGCGGACGTCAACAAGACCTTGCAGGATCTAAGGATAAATAACCCAAAGTTAGAAGCCAAGAGAAGATTCATTTCCTCAGGCCCCTCACAGGGAAATAAAGTCCAGATAGTCACGGCATTGTCAAGGTTTTTAGGGCCTGGGCTGCTGAATTCCCGTGATATACTATACAGTATAATTGGGAATTAGGCTCCTTTGAGGCTTTTTTCTTTTTTGATTAGGAAGGAACTTGAGTGATACTGTGAGGCCATCAGTCCTCCTAGCATGTAAAAAACACTGGACAGAGACTCATAGACATGGACAATGGACTAGTGGCTACCAGAGGGTATGGGGGAGAGTTAGGGGGAAAAATTTTAAATCATTTCTTCAATTAAAAAATTTTTTTAAATTTAAAAAATAGTAAATAAACACTAGAGACGGCCAAACAGCCGCTTTATCTTGAGAAATTCTCTGTTTAGCCTAAGACACTATCAGAATGAAAATAATACCAAGTAATTGCTCAATAATATCTAAATGCAGAACAAGGTCCATTAAAAAAAATTAAGCCATTGGGGATGATCGGCCTCTTCAACAATGAAGAAATAAATGATTTGGAAAACCTGGGAAGGGTTCCAGAGTCCTTTGTTTACTACTTGACCTTGTATTTGCCTTCCCTGCTGAGGGCTGTGAAGGCAGCAGCAACTGTGGGCAGGCCAGATCTCTTGGACCTGAACACCGACCTGGGGGAGTGGGGGGTGCTGTGGCCAGAAGGAATACAGCCTTCTACTTTTTTCTGCCTCAGGGTTCTTGAGTTAGAGTCCTGGGTTCACATTAGCAATTGTCACTCTTCTCATCTACCCCGGAACAGTCTGAAACTCTTAAAGGCACTCTCAGGAGTCCTGTGTATAGATTGAGGGGGGAAAATCCAGCCATAACTGCTTTGGACTAAACCAACCTTCTGGAGCATGACTAGAATATGACCATACAAGAAGTGGAAGTCCAAAGGAAGGCCAATGGTAAGTTGTCCAACACACTGTGCTCAGATATTCTCTTTGTTCTACTATCTATTCTGTACCCATGCCTAATATCCATATTGCATCCATCCATCTATGCTCAATCCACATATCTGCCCATCCATCCTGCATCTCTGAATCATATATGCACATGTCTACCCACATATCCATCTATCATACATCCACAAATCTATCTACTCCCCATCCCTGCATTCTCCAGGCACCCTCCCATCCAGCCAACGACATATCCTGCATCCCTAAATCAACGATGTATGCACATGCACCATTTTCATGCATCCATCTATCCTGCATCTATCCATCGATCCATTCTCCATCCCTGCATTATCCAAGTAGCCTCGGGTCTACTGATCCACCCAATCTATACCTACGACCTACTTCATACAAACACTGTGCCACAGGTGGAGACAGGACAGCCAATTAAGACAAAGTCCCTGATTTTACAGAGGTTAGAATGGAAGGCAGAAACAACTAGACCATTGTAACACAATGGGCTGGGTGCTTAGGTGCTTCTTCTCTCCTAGGAAGGAAAGACTTTTGGAGCTGCCATTTATTTTCTCCTGGTGTTTTCATATCCCAGACAACTCGAAATTCTGGAATTTTCTACAATGCTGTTAGGAGACTCTATTTTGGGAAGTGATCAGTGATAGGAGGAGATCAGTGCAACTTCATAACTAAAAAGACGATTTGAGAGAGAAAATAGACCACAGAATCAGGGGCAGGCCATTCCTATTAACTGAGTCATATTCACAACCTCTGAATAGAGCCTGGAAGGACCTGCCCCATCCTGAGGCGGGGTCCAGCTCCTACAGTAGAGGGCGATAATTCTACAGTAGTGGGAGATAATTTGCTGATACAAAGCCTCAGCCATGGAGTCTCCTCTCTTGGTCTTTCACTCTTTCTCTAGATGACCTCATGCAGACCCATGACCTTCAATATAATCATTGGCTGATGGCTCTAATTATATAGCTCCAGACTGGGCTTCCCACAGCAAGATTTGTATATCCAACTGCCTACTTGACATCTGCACTTGGAGGCCTCACAGGCAACTTGAACTTAACACATCCAAAATGGAGATTTTAGCTTGTCCCCTAAATCCACCCTCCCTCTCCTTCTCCTATAGAAAATGCTAACTTTATCTAACTCAAGTACCAGAAGCCACCTGTGACTCCTCATCTTCCCTCATCCTTCACTTCCAATTTGCCAGTTAAGCCCCATTCATTCTTCCTCCCAAAGCCTTTCAGATCACTGTCTCCACTGCTACCACCCTAGTCTATACCACCATCATCTCCAAGCCATAACAGCACCATAATGGGTTTCCTTGCTTCTGTTTATACTCCCCTGCAATCCTTCAGGGGTCCTCTCATTGTACTTAGGAAAACCCCAGACTCCTTCCCATAACCTGTAAGGTCCTACATGATCTAGCCTAGTGGTTCTCAAAGTGGATCTTGGGAGTCCATGAGGTCAGACCATTTTCATAGTAATACTAAATGTTACTTGCCTTTTTTCACTTTTATTCTTTCAAAAGCATACAGGTTTTCAGACCCTATATAATGAGGGATAATGTCATCACTCCGATGGCTAATGAAATGAGTGCTTGTATATTCTTGTGTTTTAAGTTTTTCGGACTTTTAATTTCTAATGTGGTAAATATCAATAATTATAACACCCACAAATAAAAGCTCCTTGGGGGTTCTCAATAATTTTTCAGAGCGTAAAGTGGTCCTGAGATTTTTTTAAAAAATTGAGAATCTCTGATTCAGTCCCTGCCTCCCCTTCCAACCTCATCTCAATCCATCTTTTCCCTCAGTCACCCTGGCCTCCTTCCACCATCTTGAACTTGCCTGTTTTTTTCTACCTCTGTACATGCCATTCCCTCAAAAAGACTTATCAAATCTTCTGCTGCCTCCCTGTTTTTATTAACTGCACCATCTTCATTTCCTCTAGAAAACTTATTACAATTTGTATTTGTTTACTTGTTAATTGTCTGTCTCCCTACTAGCTTATGTCTGCCCAAAGACCTTTTCTGTCTTATTTCTTCATTACTGTACCCAAGCACAGTGCCTGATGTGTCACGGGCGTCATATAGGTACTTGTTGAAGGAATAAACAGATGAGTACAAAAAGAGGGAATGAATGAAAGCAGCTGGTACTGGCCACCTGAGCCTCTGGCAGAAGGCAGTCATATTGCTGCTGAGATTACATTACCTGCTGGGGCACCTTAAGGCGGACGTAGGAGCAGAGCTGAAGCATTTCACTCATCTCCTCTGCAGTGGATGGGATCAAGTGGAACTTCTCTGTGGTATCCAAGTTCTGTGTTCCTTCGAGCTGTAGTAGGTCTGGTGTTTCAGTTGTGTATTGCAGGCCTGTGGGATTCAAACCAAAGCAGCTTGGTGATATTTCTACCATCTTACCAACCCCCATTCTATACAGGAACTTCTAGCATCAGTCCAGAGCTAATACGTTTCAGGTATTTTCACCAAATTCCTTTTTAATTGGTACTGTCATCCTTGCTCAAAGTCAAAACCACACTCTGAAGAGAAATGTAGAAAAACAATCCTTCCAGACATTTTAGGGACTGGTGACTCAAACTGTAGTCTATGGACCAGCAGCACTGGGAGCCCATAAGAAATAAAGCCCCTCTCTAAGTCTCAGAATCTTTAACAAGTTGGGAGATTTATCTGTATGATATAGTTTAAGAAGCATTAGTCTAGAAGGCAACTTGCCTGAGCCCCTTTCACATCTGCATTATTGAGAGGAGATCTGACAAAATGCGTGGTGGGAAGAAAACACAGGACTTGGGGGACTGACTCCCTCCCCATGGCCTGAACCCACTTAGTGATCTCTTATTGAGGTCAATGCACAAAACTCAGTGAGAACAAGTCCCCTTCTGAGCTGTCCCCATGTTGGGGCAGTACCTGCCCTCTACACAGTCCCTCTTCCTCCAGGAGAACATTAGGCAACCAGAAAGCTTTGAGAATGATCATTATTTCCTGCACCCTGGAGCATGGCATGAGAGAGTTCAGTTCACATAGCTGGTGTACATAGGAGGGCAAAACTAATTTTCACTTCTGACACTAAGCAAATTTCCAGGTGTTTAACTTAAGTTGAAGAACTAGATTTTAGAAAGAAAGGCAGTGGCATCAATACTATGCTGCAGATACCACACTTTACATATCACCTATATTCAGCAACTCCTTTAAATCTAACATGGGTATCGTGTAGCTTTCATAATGTCATGAAGGTAGATCACATGATCCATTGCCTTTCGCTTTAAAAACAATCTTACACTAAATGTCGTGTAGTCTCCTCAGTTGGATCCTGGACTAGGAAAAGGATATTAGTGGAAAAACTAATGAAATCTAAATAAAGCCTGGAGTTTAGTTAATAGTAATGTACCAATATTGGTTTCCTAGTTGACGAATTTGCTTTTGGTAGAGCAAGCTGTTAACAATGGGGGAAACTGGATGAAGGGTATATGAGACTCTGTACAGTTTTCGCAACGTTTCTGTAAATTTAAAATTATTTCAAAGTAAAAAGGTTTACTGTTTCATTTTTACGTAGAAACAAACTTAATTTTAAATTCCAATCGAAACTCAGGTGTAAAACTCTCTGAGCAAATGAACATACACTAGAAAAAGCTAGTTAGATCTGACCTTCCATCAGCGATCTATAATCTAATAACCTTCCACAGGAGCTGTTTCTTCAATTCCCAGATTTTATTATTAAAAGGCCAAATGACTTCAGACATGGTGCTTGGGAAGAGGAGAAGAGAAAGACCATTGGGAGCTTGACTTCAATTTCAATGTCCTTAACAGACCTGAAAACTATCAACTTTCAGAGTGACTTAAAAGATTATAAAGGTCAGTTTAGTCACATTTCAGTAGAAGGCGTATGTGTTTAACTCATGGCTGGGTTCTAGTGGACAAAAGAGATACTTAGTGGATATGAGTCATATAAAGGAGGTAGTGAAAATGAAAGTACCTCCAAAAAAGCCACAGGTGGGGTTCTGAAGCCTGACAGCTCAAGATTGGTCCCTATCCTGGCTCTGGCACTTATGTAATTTCTTTGTGCTTCCTACCTAGAAAATGTTCCTACCTAGAAAATAAACATACTATTTTGATCTGACTAGCAATTATGTATGTAAAAAGTCCTTGAGAGGTACAGTTAAAATTTGGGCAATTCACTATGTGTAAAATCATACTCCAATGAAGTACCAGAGAAAGAGAAAGAGGGAACAAGAGAAGGAAAAAGAGAGAAAAATTAAGATTTTTTTTTCTAACGTATTATAAACCCAAGTTTAAAGACTTATATAAGAAAAATGAATTTGAAAAATCCAACTTCAGATTATAATTTCTGGGGACATGTTACAGCTCAAGTTGACACGTACACAAATAAGAATAGATAAACTAAAATTTGTCAATTTTTTAAAAAGATCTTGTAATGAATAAAGATCTTTGAATTTTCAGCAGAAAAAGAGGAGAGGCATAATAATAGTACCTTCACCTCATAAGGTTAAGGTGACAATTAAATCCATATAAAAAGCTTAGCTTAAAAGAACTCGATTAAATGTTGGCTATTAATATTATCATTATACTTCAAAGTATTCATGTGCTGCAAAGTACTATACACATTTTAATTAACTACCAAATTCTTTGTGGAACAAAGGTTGGCTCTATAATTTAAAAGTCGGTGTGGTTATGATTATGGTTAGATAATTCTTGTTAGGTTAGTTATCACTAAAACATTGCCTATCTCTAAAGTTTACATCAAAAGATAATTTTTAAAAAATAGTCATAGCAGACACTGCCAGTTGTTCCTTCAGAGATTGAGACCCTACTGTGCTCAAGTCAGTCATGGAGATACTTTAGCCTGGTCACTCACCATAGGGGCACACAAGGGTCAGACTGCCAATATCTGACGGGTAGTAAGCAGCATACACCCCAGCCACAGCGCCGCCCATAGAGGAGCCTATCAAGTGGAATGGTTTTTTGTTCAGCTTGAGGCATTCTACAAACTGGGAAGGAAAATGAGAAGAAGGCTTAGTTATATAGCTGTAGACAGTGACAACAGTGATTACAGAGTAAAAAAACCTCTATTGTCTCTGGGGACAAATGAAAAGGCCTACTGATGAAAGGGGTTTGAAACTCTACTGGATCCATTTTCCAGGTAAGCACTGTGGCAGGCATGTATTTATCTTTACCTGGCACAAATGATTGAAGGGCCATTTACAAGTATAAAACCAACGCGGTTTTCCCTAATTCATGAGTCAACGAATGTTTCTATAAAGGTCCTGAGAGTAAATATTTTCTGCTTTGTGGGCTATATGATCTCAGTTGCAACTACTCAACTCTATTGCAACTATTCAGTTGCAATTATTCAACTCAACTCAACTTAACTACTCAACTCTAATGAATGAGTATGGCTGTGTTCCAATAAAACTTAGCTTACAAAAGTAGGCAGCAAGCCAAATATAGCCTATGTGCCATGGTTTACTGACTCTTACCCTAATTTGAAGCCCTTCTCATCCATCCAACCATCTACTCATATAACTACCCATTCATCTATCTGTCTGTTCAACCATTCAACCATTCATCCAACCAACCATCTGCCTATTTAAAAATATTAATTAAATATCTGTTATGTATAAGGAGCTATGGTCAACTACTGAAGATACAGCAAAGAGCCAAATTAAAATACAAAGACCTCATTAAAATACCTCATTAAAATACAAAGTTTAACTGGAGAAGTCAGACATTAAATAAATATCCTTATCTGGGGAAAATATCTAATGCCAATTTGAAATGTAAGGACTACTAAATTCTGAAATTGTCTATGAGCCCTATGACCTTGAAATCCCAGCCAGAGAGGGGCTGAAGATAGATGCTGAAATAGAGTAAAATGCAAAGAGCACTCTCTCTGTCCATAACTAGGCAGAAGGGCTATTGCTGTCATATAACTGGTAAGCAGAAAAATAGATTCTAGGGAAATGGTCCTGAGGAATACTAAACTCCTTTTTCCAAAGAGCTGAGAAAATGCCCAGATGGTCATATTTCTTCACAAACAACTTCAATAGGCTTAGAGAAAAACAGTCTGCAATAAGCCCTGGCCTTCTGTGGCTAACCAAGGATACCTCTAGGGTGCCATTTTGTTTGCAATTACTTGACAGAATGCATTGAGACTGATTATGAGTCAGTATGGAGAACTCTCCTGCCTGCTCTCCAGTCCTGGGCATGCAATGGTGGGCAAATCCAGTCTGGGAAATTTCTGGGGGAGCCTCATGCTTACCTGGTGTATCCTCTTAACTTGCCCTTCTATGGACAGGTCATCCAGGGGAGAGCGGGTAGTACCCTCATGTCCTGGCATGTCTACGCAGACCAAGTGCAGGTTCTTTGGAAGAAACTGAGGACACACAGGCCCAGAGAGTCAGTATGTGTTATGCAGGACATGTCTGCCCACTTTTCTGGGGAAGTTGCACCCACTTAGGAAGTGACCTGGATAGCCATCCCTGGGGATGTATGAGTCTAGGCCATCCAGAGTTTTACTCTAGTAACCTCTGATGTGAATAAGCATTGCCAGTAGCCTCATAGGGAGCAGAGGGCCCCAAAGACTAATACACAGGAAGGAGGGGACTAGGAGGATGACTGGAAGAGGGACAAAGGTCAGGGGAGGGAAGCTTACACCTTTCACTCTTTCTTGACACCATTTGGCAGGTATTACCTCCTTCTCCTTTCCCTCACTTTTTCTACACTTACTCCAGTCATCCAGCCACTGACTTGGAACTAGAGGGAATAGTTCTGTCCTCCCAGAGCCCTGGCCAGCTCCAGAACCCACAGGAGCAAGGCTTTCTGTAAGAACAATGTCTAATCACCCTAATTCTGCTTTTGACTTTCTTTTCTTTGCCTTTCCTTTTTTTGCATTAAGGTGTAATTCCTAGGGTGGTTATTATCTTAAAACATCTTCTTCCATTTAAATAAGTGCCGCTTTTAACCAGGAAACAGAAACATCGTTATCAATAGACAAATACCCAGCTATATGAAAGATGCTCCTCTGAGAGGGGACAGGATGTGAGAGGTACATTACAGCATGAGAATTCCTTTCCTCACAGTGGAATTTGGAAATAAAAACACAAGTAACTAGAGGTTGTGTGGGCCTTTTCCTCCTGGTATAGATCACACTTGAGATCATTCTGGTATAGTCCTACTTAAAGTGAGAGCCTGGAGTGCTTCTCCCCTAAGACCTCTCCCAGCCCCAACCTTCACCAGCTGGTCACTCTTACTAAGTAAAGTTGCCACACCCAAGTAAACCAGAACAAAAACTGAGTGATTTGGAAAACTATCCCAGATAGCTGCCAAATCAAAACTGTTTCTCTAAATGGCTAGGGAGAAAAAAAAAAGAAGAAGAAAAAGAAAAGGCAAAAACAGGAAAAAGAAGGGAAGGAGGGGTCAGGCGAGAAGAAGAAGGAAGCAAAAGGGAAGAGAAGGAAGAGAAGAAACTTGGAGTATAAAAGAACAAATGATTTTTTAAAAGCCTGATCTTGATGACAGTTCTGAGATAAAGCTGAGTGTCAGACAATTTTCCTAAGAAATATTCATAAGGCGAAATGATTTCTAAAGCACAGATTTTACCAATAACATTCAACTCAATAAATTTTTGCCTGATAAAAATGATTTGAATAATATATTACATTAGTTTTAAGTGATTTGAGCCACAGTTCTGGATTCCCTTGGCTGTCTACAATTGCTGATGACAATATGTCCAAGTGGAAACCCTCTTCTTTACTGAATGACACTTTCTTGAGAGAGGGGGATCTAGAATTGCACCTTGACCATGCTGAGCCATAGATCCTTATGTGTAGAGAACCCATGGAGCATGAGGATGGAAGGTTTGTGCCCAGGCCTACCACGGAAGGAATAACAGAACTGATAGTCTTCATGGCGAGCATAGCGAACCTGCATGCCCAATGCCCTCCTCCAGTACCTGACAAGGAAAAACACAGGAAAAAACAAAATCAGCAAGCTCCAGAGAAGTGGTTTGGGGAGGGGCACAGACATATAAATATTCTGGTATATATGTTACTACATAATCTAACCAGGAAAGGAGAAAGGAGTGTTTTCTTAAGGAGCATGGCATGTAATGACCTTTTGTGAATACATATTTCTAGCAGTTTGAATGGCTCTGCAAAGCAGGAGTAAGCAGGTGGTTGGATCTCACTGGGTGTCCGACTAGCCCTTTCTCTGCCTTGATTTTTTTGAGCTTCGGCAGAATTCGAAACAGCTGGTGGTTGGGCTGGGAAGGACTCCAGAAGGCCTAGACAAAGGTGGTTTCCTCCCTCAGAGAGTTGGCTTGCAGTGCCTGGTGGGCCATGTTGATTGACACCTGAAATCTAGGACGAGCAGCCATGAAGGTGTGGGCAGGAGTGTGGCCGTGTATAGCACAGCCATCCTGGAGTGAGTACCTCCCAGCAGAGGTACTTTAATTGGCAGCAAAAGCATCAAAAAACTGAAAGGTGAAGCTTATTACCCTTCGTCACTTGCA
This sequence comes from Pteropus medius, assembly GCF_902729225.1. NCBI lineage: Eukaryota > Metazoa > Chordata > Mammalia > Chiroptera > Pteropodidae > Pteropus > Pteropus medius. The sequence continues at coordinate 2,948,659 of NW_024355327.1, forward strand.
GTTTGCTATTTGCAGAGATGAAGAATTTGATTCTCTCATCAAGGCTGCAATTGTTGGTGCCGGTGTCACTTCACACACCCACAAATCTCTGATAGGGAAAAGACACCAGAAGACTGTCTAGAATGCCTGCATCCCTTATGATCTCAGGATTCTAAATACTCTAATAGCTGTCCAGCTTGGGAGATTCCAGTGGACCTGATTGCTATAAAAAAAATACAATTTTACCTATTTATAAATCTATTTGAGTAAGCTGGAGGTTTAATTAACTTTCTAACCAACCAAATTTCTGCATTTCAGTCTTAACCATATTTAGGTCTTACTCTAGCTTTAAAGAATATATTGATTCTGAAATAGTGGATTTGATAGAGTTGATTAATTTTTTAAAAACCGTTAGGATTTTAATTGTGGTGTAGAAGGTATGGTAACAAACGTTTGGTTTTGTGCAGACATTATTTCCATATTTCCACTTCAGCAGATAAGCTCAATAAAGGTCATATCCCACTCCTCCCCCCCAAAATATTTATATTTTTCTTCCTAGAGATTTTGAAAGGGAAAACTTTCTTAAGAACTATCTACATTGGTCCCCTGCTTTTTATTCCTCACAACATATGGCGACTGGTTGAAGGCTCAGCTGCTGTTGGTTACATAAGATTTGGCAATGCTGGAGTTTGGCCTGAAATCGATTTCAATACGAAATTACCATCTAAACAACGTGAACTCTCTACATGAAGAATCTCTTCAAGATGCAAGGCAACCAATTCAATCAAAGATTAACTTTGTGGCTAATTTGCGTCACAAAGATAACCAAGTATTGCAAAAGCAAATAGCCTAAATTGACTGGTTTTAACCCTTTATGTAAAACAATGGGAGGAGAGAGGAGGATGTATATTTATATTTATATGGATCTGCATACAAAAAGCATGGGAGCATATATGAGATACCATTAAGATGAGTATCTGGAGCAGAAGTGGTAATACAGTGAGGAATAGGTGGAGCGGGAATAGTAGTGATAGGGAGACTTATCATGTTCCTTTTGGTGCTTTCCCAATGAATATATTGCCTATCCAAAACATTAAAAATACAATAAAATTGGCTAGCTTAAAGCTCTTCTTATGACAAAGCAATAATATTTCAAAATTCTAAATAGTGCACCATAACATACATTTGTTCATTCATTCATATCCTAGTTCATTCATTTACTGACTATATGATCTTGAACCTCAATTTTCTCATCTACAATATGGGGAAATATTGTAGTCTATTGAAGATATGGTAAAGATTAAATGAGATAATCCATATACAAAGTTTTGTTCAACACCCAGCATATGACAAGTATTCAATAAATGGTAGTTACTAGTATTATATTTAAAAAAATTCTATCCTTCAAAATATATCACTTGCCAATTCAAGGGAAAACTGGGGGAAAAACTGCAACAAACTGGGGGGAAAACTGGGGGGAAAATTGACAGGCACAGATTGACAAAATGATAAGAACCATGCTAAAACCCCAGTTCAATAATGGGCAAAATAAATGAAAAGATTTACTCAGAGTAGAAGAGATAGTAATGATTAACAAACATAGGAAACATGTTCAACTTCACTAACAAAGGAATGAGTATCACAAGAAGATATACCTTTTTAATAAACTTCTAAACTAGAAAAAAAATGCCCTTAAAAAAACAATGATAATATTTGACCTTTCTAGAAAGCAGTCTGGAATTAAACATCTGTAGTCTTTTAAAAACCTCATGTCTTTTGACCCAGTAGTCATACTTCCAGGAATAATCTGTCCCAAGAAAATAATCAGAAATCTTGGGGGAAAAAGCGTTTCTAAGGATGTTCAAGACAAGGTTATTTAAGTTATATTTTAAAAACCAACATTAACCTAATGTCCGCAAATGGAAAATGTATTCCATAAATTATAACATATACAATGTAATATTTTACTGTTATTAAAAATTATATCTTCAAAGAACAGGTAATAACAGGAAAATTATAAACATTTTCCAATTAAAATATTAGAACTTAATATTTTAATACCATTGATTTCAATTCTGTTAAAAAATTTTAAAACTATGTACAGACGAGATGGAGAAAGAGAGGTAGTGAGAACAAAAAAGACATTGAAGAAAATTATTTGAGGGGTTATGAGTAATTTATATTTTCTCTGTGTTACCTTTTTATAATCTTCGAATTCTCTACAGCTCCAACACAAAGTACAGTATGAGATCAAGGAAGAGCTAGAAGGACCTTATAAAAAAGGTGAGGTTTGCATAGGCGACTGGATGCTTAAGAACTATTAGCTGGAGAGAATGCAGAAAGGTATGCCATGAGGTGGGCACAGCAAAGGCAAGGGCATGGAGGATAACCAAGCATGACCTGAACCCAGAGTGAAGGGAGATAGGCTCGGAGAGGCAGCCTGAGTGCCAGGCTCAGGAATTGAGGGCTTCTTCATTACCAGATGGAGCTCTTTGGTACTAACCCACGTTTTTCATTTAATTGGTACATCCAATGAAAAACTTTACCAGGCTTTGGAAACAAGGAGCTGGAGGACCAATATTTTCAGTGATTTCTAATGATCCTCTCAATGAAAGAGTAGGAACAAGACTCCTTAAGCTACCAGGTCAGTTAAAAAATTATGAAAGACCAATGGCCTAGATGCAAAACAAAACAAAATGACAACTTTGGTTTAAGAATAATAAAGAATAAATTACCTCTAAATAATAAACATTACAAAGGCAGAGATTAGAAATAGTTGCAAGCTTACAGAACAGAAACAAAGAAAAGAATTAAGTTGGGATGAATGAATATCTCAGGAGAAAGATCTTTTACAGCAGTGGTCCCCAACCTTTTTGGCACCAGGGATCGGTGCTCTTATGAAAATCTAATACCTGATGATCTGAGGTAGAGCTGAGGTGGTGATGCCGGTGCTGGGGGCTGCAAATACAGATGAAGTTTTGCTTGCTGGCTCGCAGCTCACCTCTGGCTGTGCGGCCCGTTTCCTAACAGGCCACAGACCAGTACCAGGGGGTAGGGGACCGCTGTTTTACAAACAATCTTGGCACGAAAGCTGAACAGCTCGTGTGTCAGAGACAGACACCACTGAAGCCCCAAAAAGCAGCCTCCATGGGATTTCTCTTTGAGAAAGGCCCCCAGGGTCTAGAACCTTTATTTTACAAGTGTTGCCTTTGCTAGTTTACAGGAACTTCGGAAGAAAAGTACTTATACATTTCTTTTTTTTTCCCCTGTGGTAAAATACTGATAACATAAAATTTACCAATTTAACCATTTTAACTGTACAATTCAGTGGAATTCAGTACATTCACAGAGTTATACATCAACCATCACCACTATTCATTTCTAGAACTTTTCATCATCCCAAACAGAAATTCTGTATCCTTTAAACAAAAACTCCACAATCCTTCCCTTCCTTAGCCCCTGGTAATCTCTATTCTATTTCCTGTTTCTATGAGTTTGCCTAGGCTAGGTACCTCGTATAAGTAGAATCATACAGTATTTGTCATTTTGTGTCTGGCCTATTTCACTTAGCATAATGTTTTCAAGTGGATGCATATTTTGAGTGTTATCAGTAGTTTATACCTTTTTAAGGCTAAATAATATCCCATTGTATGGATATGGCACATTTGTTTATCCATTTATCAGTTGATAGACATGGGTCATTTCTAGAGGAAGAATACCATGTGAAGAGAGAGGCAGAGACTAGAGTGACTCAACTACGAGTCAAGGAAGGCTAAGGATCACTGTCAATCACCAGAAGGTAGGGGAAGAGGCATTGAACAGAGTCCCCCTCAGAGCCTCCAGAAGGAACCAACCTTGCCGAAGCCTTGATTTAAGATTTCCAGAATCAATTTCTATTGTTTTAAGTCACCCAGTTTGTGGTAGTTTTTACAGCAGTCACAAGAAGTTAATACAACATCCTTGCCAATATTTGGAATTATCAGTCAGTCTTTTTCATTTTAGTCATTCTGTTGAGTCTATAATGACATCTCATTGTGGTTTTAATTTGAATTTCCCTTATGGGCAATGAAGTTGAGCACTATTTCATGTTTATTGGCCATCTGGATAACCTCTGTTATGAAGTTTTTCTGTTTTCTTCTAAAAGCTTTGTCATTTCACCTTTCACATTTAGATCTACAATCCATCTGGATTTGATTTTTGTGTGTGGTGTGAGGTTGTAGATCAGGCTGTATTCTTTCCTTTTCTTTTCTGTTGCTTAATTACAAATAACCACAAGCTTAGCTTAAAACAACACCCATTTATTAGCTCACAGTTCTTGCAGTCAGACATAAGCTCAGCTGGGTTCTCTACTTAGGGTATCACAAGGCTGAAATCAAGGCATCAGCTGGCTATCTAGATGCTCTGGGAAAGAATCAGCTTCTAAGTCCATTCGGGTTGTTAGCAGAGGTCATTTACCATAGTCCTATTACTTGTGTTATAGGACTAAGGTCTCTGGTTATCAGCCAGGGGCTCTCTGCTTCTCACGTGGCCTTCTCCAACTTCAAACTAGCAACAGCAGTGAGTCCTTCTAGTGCTTGGAATCCCTCCACTTTTAAGGGCTAATTGATTAGACCACGCCTACTTGGATAATCTTCCTGTGTTGTGGTCAACCTTATACAATGTAACATAACCAGGAGAGTGATAGTTCCCTATATTCACAGGTTCTGGGGATTAGAGAGGTAGTAAATCTCTGAGGCTATTTTAGTAATTCTGCCTACTAAAGGGGTCAAGGTTAACTTTTTTCCAGATAAATACCTAGCTGACTCAGTCCCCTTTCTCTGCTGCAAAGCAGTGTTATCTTTATCATAATTCAAGAGACTATATCTATGTGCATCTGTTACTGGACTCTTCTGTTACACTGATTTGTCTTTCTTTGTGCCAATTTTACTCTGTCTTAATTTACAGTTGCTTAATTAGTCTTGATAGCTGGTAATGTAAATCATCTAGTATTGCTCTCTTTCAAGATTGTCTTGCTTAATTAGCTCTTTGCTTATAAATTTAAGAATAACTTTATTAAATTCTATCAAAAAATTCTGCTAGTATTTTAAATGAGTGTACATTGAATCACTAGATCATTGCAGGAAATCTGACTTCCTTATGACAGAAAGTCTTCCAACTCACAAATATTATCTATCCCTCATTAATTTAGGTCTTTCAAAATTTCTCTAATACTTTGCAGTTTTTTGTATAGAGGCCTTCAACACTGTTCTTTAGATTTATTCTTAGGTATCTTACATTTGTTGATACTATGGTAAATGATATGATGAATTTTTTCATCTTCTATTTGTTGCTGTTATATAGGAATATTAACTGATTTTTGTTTACTCACCTTGTACTTAGCAGTCTTGTCAAATTCACTTATCAATTCTAACAAATTGTCTACAGATTCTTTTGGACTGTCTACGTACCAATCATGTCATCTGAAAACAATGTCAGTTTCATTTCTTCTTTTCCAATTCTTACCCCCTTTTCTCTCTTATACATATGATTTTCTCTCTTATACATCTTGTTTTCACAACTGAGTTTCTTTGGGAAAACTAAAATCTTTAAAAACCTCAGTCTTTTTCATCTTAAGAATAGTCTTGCTATTTTACACAATGAAAATCAGAGCTACCCCTGATGTTATCCCCAGTGGCCACGACATCTCCAGTTGTGGCTCTGCTGACTGACAGTGAAGCATTTGGCGCCTCGTGCAGAAACAATCATAGGCCCCCCCATCACTGTGGAAACGAGTTGGCCATGATCCAGGGATACTTAGACCTAGTGATTGCTGCTCTGAAGACTAGCTGTGGCCTACCAGGGTTGCCTATTCCTGTTCCCTGAGGAGCCCAGAGGGAAGTCCAGGAGGGTGCATGATGTAATGATTTCACAACATCCCTATGCTCATATTGCAGGAAGCGGGGTGGGGGTTTGGGGTACCCGGCTACCTCTAATACCTGTAGTCCCTGTTCACGTAGCAATCTTAAAAATTAACCTGACCAACCCAGGTCTGCAGGGTGATCATTATGAGCAGCTGAGGAAATTAAGGCCTTTGGAGTAGCTACGGTTAAGGGACATAGTAACTTATAGCAAAGCTGCTCATCCTATGACAACCATTGTATAAATGTCACTTGCAATGAGGTGATGGGAAGGAAATGGGCAGTGCGTTTTGGTGGAGTTTGGGAAGCCACTCACAGGATTTCTGACAGCTCTCTGCAATGGCATCATGGGTTCTATTACTATAATCACAGTTTCCCATATGACAATGCCACCTGGCATGATCTGAAAGGTTTTCTAGGATTTTCATTCTCCCCAACTAGCTGGGTTTCTTCTTGGCCTGCATGCTTGAGTTCACAAAATAAAGAGCATTGTGTTTGTCCTCTGCCACAGCTCTGAGCTGAGTGACAGGCATGGGCAGGCCTTAAGATCACATGCTCCTATACTGACAATAAGGGATTGAATGCTCTGCTCTGTGGGGCCTCTCTGGTTTGGGGTAGTATTAATTGTGAATAAAAATGAATTACTTGCTATGTAGCATTCCATATAATAGCCCCAAATGGAAACAATATAAATGTCCATTTGGATAAATAAAATGCAGTTTAACTATATATTCATTATTCAGCCACAACAACGAATGAAGTACTGATAAATAGTACAACATGGATGAACTCTGAAAAGATGCTAAGTGAAAGAAGCTAGACACAAAAGGCCACAAATTGTATGATCTCATTTATATGAAATGTCCCCAAGAGGCAGATCTAAAGACATAGAATATAGTTACTAGTTGCCAGCAGATGAAAGGGGAGGAAAACTGGAAATGACTGCTAATGGGTATGGGGGTTCCTTTGGGGAGATGGAAATGTTCTGGAATTAGATGATGGTGATAGTTGTACAACACTGTGAATATAGTAAAAATACTGAATTGTACACTCTAAAATGATGAATTTTATGTTATGTGAATTTTAACGCAATAAAAAAGTGAATTATTTACTATGAAGTTATTTTTCTCTTTAAAAATCAAATATTAAAATTATACTGAAACTCTGACTCTGAAAGCCTTCTCCTGACAGCCCAAGAAACCCAGGGATTGTAGTATGGAGGCTGGTTTCTGCACGGAGGGGATGGAATGAGCCTTCATATAATCACGCCTCTGTAGGCAGCCATATCCATGGTTACCAGCCACACCACTGGAAGGCGTTCTCTGCTTCAGGTTGACTTGTTTAAGGAAAATGGCATGTGTGTGTAGAGGTCCGTGCCTCTGCAAGGATACAAGGGGCACACAACTCCGTCCTCTCCACGTCAGGCTACACAGGAGACTTGGCCCCAAAGTACACCTGCCGGCAGTGCTGCAAGGACAATGGCATTTAAACAGCTGGATGCTCAGCTTCTGTCAATGCAGAGGTGGGTCCTAGGTGAGCCTCTGAAGGGGTCCCTACCTCCCAAGAGCCAGTGAGAGAGTGAAAGAAGAAAACCTCCTTTCTGTTCAATTAGCTTCTTTTCAAGGATCAGAGTCTGGTTGGCAGGTGGAAAATTCCACACTCTAAGAAACAAAAGGGAGCCAGAAAGGAGGGCAGATAAAGGGCACAGGTACAACCTTCCTGCATTCTTCTCTCGGTACACTAGAGGTAGTTCTAACTTGCACAAAGTCCCAGTTAAATCTCAGTGTGCTTCCCTATGGCACAAGGATGAATTAGATCTAATTTGGTATTTCCTTCACTATGGGGGTGGGTAGGGAGATTTTATTTGGTAAATGGACTGTGGCATAAAAAGTCACTGATACCATCACGAGAAAGCTACTCTTCTTTTCAAATGTTAACTTTCTGATTTCATCAAGGAGAAAGGCTCTGTTTAGGGCTGCTACATCTTTCACAACTCTCTTAGACTTTGTAACATAGAGAAAGGAAACACAGAGTCTTTGGCAGGTAGCAGTATCTCTAGGCTAGAATTTAAGAACATTGTTTAATGGTAGTTGCTTATTTTTACTTTCTTATGTTAATTTACTACTTATGGCAAGTATGACAAGCTTTTCACTTAAGGTAATGATATTTATATTACTCTTAAAATAAATTGATTTAAGCTATAAAAAAACTGACTTACTCTAAAGAAAATACAGAAGTAGAGGTAATATACAGGTGGTATAAGGCTGACGGAAGTTTTGGAAACATCTTTTTCTTTCTGTCCCTTTACTAATGAACACTTTTGGAATAAATCTAAAACCATTCTCTTCTACGCATGCCATCTCCACCATCCTGCTCGAATTCATTTATCAGAGCACATCACCGAACCTATCAGAACATCACTAGATCAGTATCCAATGACCAAGAAACTGCCAAAGGAATTCCCATAAATGTGCATAATCCTTGCTTAAGGAAGAATCAGTGACTTTGGGAGTGAGGGTGGTTGGCCTCCTGGGCAAAGACGCTAACAGGAACCTGAAAGAATTTACCTTGTGAGAAGCTACCACCAATTCCTCAGAAACACTCCCAAAATTCAAAGAATGTCTTTCAACCTTTTTGTATGTTTGAAATATTTCGTGATAAAATGTTGAACAACAACCAAAAAGACAAGCAGAGAAGATGAAACTATTATAATACCCTCAAAAACTTCAATTATAAAATTAACTTACCAATAATAGATTTTTATCAGCACCGAAGGCCACAGGAAAAACAAGGCTACAAATGCCAGGATTGGGATGGCCAGCGTCCCGCCCGCGATCACAAACATGTTAACCACGTCAAGATCCATTCTGCTCTTTAAGGCTAGCTGGCACCTGCAGGGGCTGCAGAGAATGACAGTATTGAAACTCTGTCTCAAGAGAAAAGGTGAAGAAGCAAGGGGGAAAAGAAAAGCGAAAGACCCAGAATAAGGGTAAAGATGAGGAGGAACAAAAGCAGGCAATTGCTTAGAAAACTAAATAGGCAAGACAACTACCTGCAAAGAAGACTTCCTGGATTTTATTTTCAGCTACAAAAGAAATTGTTAGAACAATTGGAGAAATCTGAGTAAGGACTGGATATTAGATAATATTACTGTATCGGTGTTACAATTCTTGAGTGTGACCGTGAAGTTGTGGTTACCTTTGCATGTAGGAGAATGTCCTTGTTCTTAGGAGGTGTCTGCTGAAGTATTAAGGGGTGAGGTATAGTGATATCTGCTACTCACTTTTAAAAGTTGAGGAGAGAAAAAAATAGTGTGTGCATGCATGTGCATGTGTGTTGGTTGGGGGAAAGGAGAGAGAAATAAAGCAAATATGGTAAAATGTTAACCATTGGTGAATCTAGGTGAAGGTTACGTGGCAAACTTCAGCTTTTCTATAGGTTCTATAGGTTTAAAAATTTCTATAGCAATTTTTTAAAAATTAAAAGTTAGGGAGGACATAGGACCTTTAAAAAAATGAAAAAATATACAAGTACACATGAATGCTTGTATTCACAGAGAATATCACTGAATGGCTGCACATGAGACTAGTAACAGCAGCTGTTACTTCCTTCTTATTTCCTGTGAAATGGAGAGATCTGTCCCCCATATCTCTGTCAACTGATATGTATTCCAATTTTATAATAAACTCATAATGGCACAGCATGACCTCACAATCACTGAGCACAGGGATAGGCAAACATTTTCTGTAAAGGGCCACAAAATAAGTATTTTAGCATTGTGGGCCATTGGGTTTCTGCCACTACTGCTGGATCTGCCATTGTAGTAAAAAAGCAACCATATACAACACGTAATGAATGAGCATAACTGTATTTCAATAAAACTTTATTTTAAAAAATAGGCTGCAAGAGAAATTTGGTCTGTGGGCTGTAACTTACCAATCCTTGACACAGTACACCAACCCTGCGAAATAGGCAAAGGGTATTTTATCCCCTGTTTTATAGGCTGAGGAAATAGGCTCATAGAAGTTACTTATTTGTGCATGGGCATTCATCTGGTAGAGTCATAATTATGTAATAGATTTCTGACTTGGACCCACTCCTATTGCACCAAGCTCCACTTTGTCTTTTTTTTCTTTTTTTTCCCAAATGGCCTTTCCCCAATCTTTGTAACCTCTTTGCTATTAAATACCCACACTTATCTCCCCTAATTTTTCCACGACGATGTGACAACTCCATTTAGATGTCTTATCTCTTGTAAGAGATTTGGAGAAGGAGAGACAGAAGAACGTATCAGTGGGTCAGATGGTTCTTTTCAGTTATATATGCACCCTTTATCTGGGTGCAGTCCCAAGTGTACAGGAATGAAAGCTGCTACCTTATTGGACAGAAGCACTATATTGCGTTTCTGATTCAACTGCCCTCTCAGTTTCTCAGTCATGGGGGGAAAAAAAAAGTCACTTTTTCCAGCGTACCTAAATCATTGTTCTGTTTCTCCTTCTACAACCAGAGCTCCTCAAAGGAAAGGACAATCATACGTTCTTCCTCAGTGACTAGAATAGCACAGGACACAAATAAGGTGCAAACGAACTAATGAAAAGCAAAGTTACAAAATGGGCTCAATCCTGTTCGTTTTAAGGACAACCATTCACAATGATGCTGTAAGAGACTATTTTCCTCTTTCACTAATTACAAAACTCCCAGAGGAGTCACCTATTTAACACTGGGAGCAGGAGAACACTAAATAATGCTTCAGCGCTACACAGCATTACATAACACTGACACGCTACAAAAGATATACAAGTTATCTTTTCAGTTTTTTTTTTCAGTCCTGCCTAGGTCAATGAGAAACTCGGTGTCATTAAACAGCTCTCTAACTCTCTAGCTCTCTAACTCTTAAGCCTCCTGTGGGCAACAACATTTAGCTATTTAATACTATTGTTTCCTTGTATTGATTTTTATGGATACTTCCAATTTATAGTAGGGATGGAAATTAATTTATTTTTTTAATTAATTTTTTAAGTTAATTTAAGGTAAAAGAAGGAATCGATTAAAAAAAAAATGCTAACTAGGCAATACACAGATCTGGTGAAAATCATGATGGTGATATACGAATGGCTACCGCTGGGGCAGATTGGCGTGACGCACAGGCAGGCTGAGAGGGGCAGGCATTCTACCTGGCTCTCTCCAGCCAGGTTCTTCCACACACCAGCTACGAGACCTCGGTTTCCTCATCTATTAAATGAGAACTTATATCCAAATCATTTGTCTTTTCCGACCGTCGCGACTTTTAAAATGTTTCTAAAATTATGCCAGCAATTACAGAGTAGAATCTGGCATGACCCCACAAGAATCTTGTTCTCTGTTATATTCTCCCAGAACATAAAACAGAACTTGGCAAATATTTGTTGCTTGATAATGCTTATTGCCTGAATAGATTTAAAAGAAGAATGCACTCATTTTGCGTAACTGTTGTGTAAAGTGAGGCACCCCAGTGTTAAAGACAGAGATTTGAGTGGATTTGCAGCACAGTGTGAAGCAAGGCGAAGTCAAGAAGGACAGCTGACTGTCATGGTACCAGGGAGGACAACCCATTCTCACAGCCTAGGCTGGAGCTTGCTACTAGGCCTCCTCCTGTCAATATCCAAGCTGTGCATTCAGGACCTTTATCTCTAAACACAGGGACAAAGATTAATTGGATAGAGAATACATTGCATCTCATGTTCCCAAGTTTAGTCTGGTACTAGGGGTAGGGCATAACGTGTCACGATGTTCTCATAACGTGTCTTTTAATGTTCTCAGATTTTGGAAATTGGGAATCCTGAGTCCCAACACCTTAGTATTAGGGTATAAGCAAAATTCCAAGAATGAATAGAGTATAAATACTTTCATAGAATCTTTCCTTTCTCCAGATATATACACATATTTCATCAAATCTGACAAACTAAAGTCCTGGTCTCTTCAAAACAATAATTATTATAATAGCAATAATATAATAATATTAACCATGCAATAATAATAACAATAATAACCATGACCACTACCACCATAGCCAAAGATATAAGAGCGACAGCCACCTCTATTAACTACATACTGTAGCCAAGCCCTGCATAGGCAGTTCATATATATCCTCTCACTTTATCCCTCAAATAGTATGAGGCAGGAAGCATTTCTCCGATTTTAAAGATAGAGAAACTGAGACTTAAAGAAGTTAATAAATTCCCCCAACATTGCCTAGTTAGGAAATGGTATGCCTTACATTTCAGTCCAACCCTGTAGGTGTCCCTGGGTCATGCTACCTTTGCCTTCTCTCAGTGCTTGCTGTAAACAGGTACATATGTTGCATCGGTTATGAATGTCCTCATCGACATTCTTCGCACTTCCCTAGAACTGTTTAAAGAGCAACTTTACAAGTTATCAGTGAGCTTATTACTTTATTCCTGCTGGTGTCTTTTAAAAAGTATCCAGTCCTGCTTATAATTTTTTTCCTTTAGTTCTGTGATGTAAAAATTCTTTCCACATTCTTCTCTACTAGAAAAACACTACATTCTGGAAATCTGAGTATAATATCCTAGCTGTTAAATATTGTTGCATCAATCCAACACTAATTTCAGAACCAGGTTTTTATAAAGATAAACCGATTACTCAAAAGTATCAGTACTTATCAACAGCTGAAATAGACACAAAGACGATAAGATTCTCTTGTGTAGAAGCCCCAGAATTGATGAGACAGAATAATTCGAGAAATGGGCAATTCTAACTCCTTTTCATATATATCTTCTCCATCATGGAGGAAAATCACACTGAAATTTCCAAGCAGGAAGCTAAGCTTGCCCAGTCATCACTGAAAGTGTGGCACAATCCCAAAATACTGCCATAAAGATATACATCTCTGCCCTCTGGACCTTATTGCCTCCCCCTTACTCTGGCTGAGCCCATTCCTCCTCTGTACTTTGCATCTCTAATAGCCCTGCTGTTGAAACAAGCCATGGCTGTGAGCACACTTGGCTCGGGTCCTGAGATGCTCTCCCTTTTCTCTCCCCAGAGTATTATAATGCTCTCCTCTGTCTTCTTTGGAGAGCTCTCTATTCCTATATCCCCCCACCACTCCTTCTTGCAGGGAATTCAAAAATCAACATACCAGGATATCCTTCCAGAGTTTTCCAAAAGCCTGTTTGACCACACCCATGACCCAACAGTTGTACGACGTCTCAGACATGTCTTCCCCTTCTCCCGATTCACTCATTTCTGCCGACAGCATCCCCATCAGTCTAGTCTCCCAGACTCAAATGCATCTTCCACTCTTCCCACTTGCTCCCCACGATGGTGGAGAGGTGCCAGCACTGGAGCTGACTTGTCCAGTCTAAACAAACTGCATTGTTTGATGCGTGACTGTTTAAATTTATGTCATGAAATAAAGTTTGAAGTTCAGTTCTTCTGTCACACCCATCACATGTTAATTGTTTGATAGCCACATATGACCAGAAACTACCCTACTGGACAGCACAGTTTAGGGGCTTTACACCCCTGAGAGCCTTTTACTACCAATTCCTTACATGACTTTGGTTCAAATGTTGGGTGGGAAGAAAAATTCCCACCAGGTGGGAGACTTCGTATGAGTCAGACCACACACAGCTCCCTCAGCCACCACGTGGCGGTTCAGGTCCTCGCCTCTTGCTTCCATTTCTGTACACGTTACTCTTTCACAGCCCACTTCTTCTACCACCAGCTGCCAGAGGAATCTTCGCAATTCCCACAAGAGATTAGGCTGCTCTGATCTAATGTAAATCCTGACCATTCCATATGATCCCAACTCGACTTCTTGGTCTGGATGCCCACGTCTCTGCCTGAACTCCAGATAACCAACTCTTGCCCTCATGCAAGCCCCACACAGCCTCCTGTTTTGTCCTTCCTCACACTGCCCCCTTCATATGGAGCATATTCATGTCCTGGCTGCCTGATGAATTCTTCTCTGCCTTCAGGGCTAGTCATACTCTCCAGTTAAGCATCCTGGTCCCCACAGGCCCTGGTCTTCTAGACTCCCTTCAAAGTTAGTGCCCAGCTCCTGGTAAAGTCTTTGTGAACCATTTGTAGAGGGCTTTTGGGTGAGTATCTACGCTCTGAAAGCCTTTAGGTGCCAAAACTCCTCCCATCAGACCTACTGAACCTGAGAGAGCACCTACCACAGGATGGCCTGCAGAGGGGTCTCAAGGGAGTTTACAGAGGAGCCCCAAGCTCATTAAGGACTGCTTTTCTTTTTTTCTGGTAATCAATGGTGTTAAAAATCCATACTCACCCTTCAAAGAACACAGCCTTCTTTCCCAACCACTACTGGTTCTAGCGGAAGATGAAAATGAGATTCTGAAATCACAAGAAAAAAATGAAAAAGCACTTAATCATATTAGGAAATATGAATGAAGTGCTAACAGTCAGCAAATTATTCGCTTTGCGGGAGGAGAAGGCACAGGCAAAGTAAAAAACATCATGTGGCTTTATGGTTGCCAGTTATTCAAGTCACCTCCTCCAGTTAAGCAACCTGCATGATGGTCAGACTAAGCTCTTTAATGTACAAACCAATACAAACAACACAAAAAAAAATCCAATAGAAACATGAGCAAATGATCTGAATAATTTACCAGAAAAGAAATCTGAAACATATAAAACGATGCTCAATCTCATTTATAATAAGAGATATGCAAATTAAATCTACAAGGTAATGGTGATCTTTATTTATCATACTGGCAAAGAACAAAAAGTTTAATAACAGACTGTGTTGCTGAGACTGTGGAGGAACAGATGCTTTCATGTAACGTACCAATTTACATTCCAATCAACAGACTCAGTAGACGGCAATTGGCAAAACCTTCGGCAATGTAAAATGCCCATATCCTTGACCTAGCGATCTCACTTCTGGAATGTTTACACATGAACATGTGTGAAAATGTTTTTACAAGGTTATTTGTTACAGTATCCTTTGTTATGGCAAAAGATTGGAAATAACTCACATGCCCAGATATAGGGAACGTGTTAAGTAAATGATGGTAGAACTTTATAAAGAAGTATAATATATAGCTATTAAATACAAATGAACTTAAATGTGAGCCATTAAGATAATAAGGCAGTTTTATTTGTCTCTATGGGTATTAATCTACAAGGTACGTTATTAACTCAAAAAAGCATGGAACAGAAGAGAAGGGATAGAATAATACCTCTTGCACTGAGCAAGAGAAAGAAATATATACATTATGATTACATATGTGTGAAATGTTTCTGGATAGATATACAAGAAACTGGTAGTCATGGCACTGGTAATCATGGCTGGCACTGAGAAGGGAAACTTAGGGACTAAGGGCAAAGATGAGGGAGACTTTTAACTGATACCTTTTGTACCTTTTGAATTGCTATCATGTGTATATATTGAGTTTTCCCTATTTAATTAAAAATAAACTCCTCAAATAAAACAATGGTCTATCCTGCATTGTCTAATACTAAGCCACATGTGGCTGTTGAAATTTAAAGTGATCAAAATTAAATAAAATTTAAAATTCAGTTCTTCCTTTGTACTAGACACATACCACATGCTCAATAGCCACATGTAGCTAGCTAGTAGCTACCATATTGGACAGGAAAAAATTTTCACAAACTTATCACAAAATGTTCTACTGGCCAGTCCTGGACCCTATGCTAACTAAAAAGGCCCACTAGAGAGAGCAACCAAAACTCAATAGTTTCTCCTTATAAGGAAATAAATATAAATGTGAATGCTGTTAGGCTGAAAATCCTCTCTCTACACAAGCTAGATGGCTTGGCTGTCTACTCAGATAACAAAGATTAGGTGTCTCCTGCCCCGTGTGGCTGTCCAAAGGTGTGGCTTTCCAAAGGTTAAGTCAACTCGGCAGGAACTAAAGTTCTTAAGCCCTCTAAGATAGAAGATAAAAATTTCCATCCTGGAACCACTCGTGGTCCAAAAACCAGAAATTCATACCTCCTTTGCGGTTCTGGGAGAGGTACTGATAAAAGGATCCACTCTTGCCTACTTTGCACCAAAGCACTAGCAACTGGTTCCTCACGGGGGTTCTTGCTCAAGAACCAGTCAAACCCACAGCCCTCTACCCTACTTCTGCCACCTAGGGCAGTAGTGTGGACAAGGAAACAGACTATCTAGAAAGGTCCTGTGGGCAAAGAATAAGAGAACCAGAAAATCTTGCCACTCAATCCTCTAGAGAAAGAACACAGCCAGAGGCAGGAAAGGCAGGTAGATCAATCAGGAGCACAGGTGGAAGGCAGGTAACTGGTAGTGGATCCTACAGCATATCTTCTAAAAATCATACTAGCCAAGAAGGAAGGGAATGAAACATGCAACACCTGCCCTGACCTAGCCGAGGACTTTCAAAACTTCCGTCCCTGGGTCCAAGATGTGGGCTGTGGTGATAGTCTGTAATAACCACCTGCTCGAAATCATACTTAAAACAAGAAAACCCTAGAGAAACATAAGCCAGTCTCCTGCTGGAGAAGAGGAGCCAAAATCCACCTGAGCTTTCACCTCTAAGGACCCCTAAGTCTTCAGGCTCTTGGGGAGCCCAGAATAATCTTTTAGTCTATGAATCAGTGTGAATGCATATGCTTTATCAGCCGAGGCCACCTCTCAAAGGTAAAGTGCTAGAAAGAGCATCACATAGGGCCAATTTTCCACATGACTGAAAAGAATTAAAATAGCCCTCTATATGGGTGTGCAATAGCAGAGGGCCTAAAATAGAACCTCGGCACCCAAAAACATTCTCCCAATGCCAGAATCTGTGCTCCTACAAAAAAAAAAAAAAGGAAAAGCAAGGAGATCAAAGAGAGTTTTGTCATTTCTGAAGGAGGTGAAGGTGGCCTACATTATTTTCTAATTGTAGGAACAAAGTCGGTGTTAGACAAAAAGGAGCTTTATTACAAACAGCCAGCAGGGTTCTATCAGGACAAGATTTCCAGCTCCCAGCATGAGGTCCAGCATTCAAGGCCCTTGGTGAGCTGTTCCCCACCTTATTTGTGGGCAGAATCTCCTCAGAGGAGGAGATCTCTGTAACCCAGGAAAATTCGCATCGGAAAAAGGGAGATGCAGTAAAGCCACAGGCAAAATTTAGACCAATGGCTAAGAGTAAAACAGTTTTGTCTAGAACTTTATCCAAACAAACAAAAATCAAAACCGGTCTATTTTAAAAGCCATAATAAATACTGAACAAAACTTAGGTTATAATTGCAATCCTGTGCTAATTTTGAAAACAAAAAATAAATATCAGGTAGACTGTCTTATAGTATGATAAACCAATGCTATCATAAAGAGGACATTTCTGCAAAAATACTTTACTGATTTCTCAAGAGCTTTTTAATTCTTGACTTTCAAGTCTCTCTCCCTTTTTTGTCATCAATTAACAGGTCTCACATTTCCATATCCTCATCTATTACTGCCTGGACATGTCATTCAAGCAGTTCTCCAACATCCTTGCTTCACAGAGTTACAATTTCACTTTCCACTGTTTGTCCTGTATTTGCAAAATGTCCTACCTGGGAGAGACAGATGACCAAGATATGCATGCTTCTTGAGCCTGGCAGGACACGGGGGTTGAAAATGGGGAGGGATGATAGAGTGGGATCTAACTTTGTAAGTGGCAATATTTTCCTGTTATGATACTTGTTTCCCCTCTACAACCTGGAAACTGTGGGGAATCAGATATGAGACACACTGATAATCTGACCCTCTGGTGACTGTACCTAAATTGGTTTTCTATTTTTCTCCATTTCCCCCCTACTCTCTCTACCTGGAAGACACCCTCGACCGACCCCATCTTCTTTTCACAAATCTTTTGGCAGAGCTAGGAGTCATCTCCTCCAGTTAACCTTCCTTTCCCCTCGCCCCATCTCCCACTAGTCATTAATAACCTCTGCTTCATTCTCCACATCTCAGAGTATTTTGTACGAACACTCTTTTCTCACGGCATTTGTGATTTGCGCCTTTTATCATAGTACTTGTGAGAACACTGGCTGTAACTTCCATTAGGCAGCAAGCTCCTCAAAGACATGTCTGTATCTGTCACAGCACTCGGGGTCTGAGAAGAAATTTATCTGCTGAGATGGGCTCCCCATAGTCAACTGATGGCCTAAATTTTATAAATAATAAGAGCCTAGTGGCCATTTGCTGACATTGGCTCCTCATGTACTCTGTAGACCAGGAAGAATCTCAGACTGAACTCTTGGCTCCCTGTGTTATGCATCACTTGTTTACGCCTGAGTCAACCACTGCAGGGAAGCCCTGGTTTCATCTATCTATCAACAGTATAGACTGAGAGCTGCCTCATCCAATCAGAACTGAACAATTTGGACACCTCATTTGCATAAAATTGGGAACTTGGGTGAGAACTTTATCTATTAAAGATGGCCTCCCCTATGTCTCAGTGGAACATAATTTAAGTTGCTATCTGAGTCTGTCTCCTGGGCTGCAGTTCTTTTTGCTTAAATAAATGCTTTTTATTCTTTATTACAGTCTAAAATTAACTGTGGTCTACAGAGCAAAAGCTTCTATTATCTCAGGTAATTATTTAACAAGAAGAAGATATAAGCTCTGCTCACATCTTCTTCCGATTGCTCTGTCTCCCTAAATCGGCAGTTTCCTTAGTAGAGCCCCAAACATTCAACCACAGGCAGTAACACCTACATTGCTTCTGGGATCATGAAGCCTGTCACACGATCAAGAGAGTTTCTGAGCACTTGGTTTAGGGGCATATCTTCATCTTCTTTGAAGAGGCAACAACATCCAAGGTCAGAGAGGACTTTGGTTTGCAAAAATTATATCTAGATTAGAGTTTCTCAATTATAGCACATTTTTATTGTGGGAGGCTGTCCAATGCACTATAGGACATTTATTGGCATTCCGGGCCTCTACCTACTTACTGGATGCCATACCCAAGTTGTGACAAGGAAAGATGTCTCCAGAGGCTACCAAATGCCCCTGGGAGGCAAAGCTGCCTTCAGTTCAGAGTTCCCCTAGAGGAAGTGAGCCCACTCAGTTGTAACCCTCCATTTATTACCACAGTAAATCAATGCTGAACATTTTCAGCCACTCGCTATATCTACATCGAAACACTTCCATTCCTTGAAGATATTTTTTAAGTTCACAGTTTTGAAGGCAGTTGTTCTCAACCTTGGCTACATATTAGAATCTGCCAAGAAGTTTTTTAAAAATAGAATTCCTATCCCCTCCCCCACCCCTCACCCCTCACCTTCACCCACAGCTCCAGAGATTCAGATGCAGTTGGCCTGGGGCAAAGGCCAGGCAGGAGTAATTTTTTAAAGCTCCCTAGGCGGTTCTAACTTCCAGCCAGGGTAGAGAAATACTGTCCTCAGACATTTCATTATATTCCACCCTCTCCACCATACTTTGAATCTGGCAGTGTGAAAAGCCTCTGAGCCAGACAGCCAAAATGAGGCTATGGGGATTTATTAAGATCTCTATTTTTTACAATGAAACATCCTCCGCACACTCCATTTCTTGGCCTGCAGATGACTTGCCAGAAGGAATGGAACTTAACCCCATAATCAAGTAGCTTTCCGTGGCCTTATTGATCTAAACACTCCTGTGCCATAAAACTTTATTGGAACACGGAAATGTTCTCAATCTGCTCTGCCCAATATAGTAGCCACTGGCCACATGTGGCTATCACAGCACTTGAAATGTGGCTAGTGTGACTCAAGAACAGAATTGTGAATTTTATTTTAATTAATTTGAATTTAAATAACTACATGGTGGCTAGTGGCCACCATATTGGGTAGTACAAAAGTTTTTATATCCCTACAGGGTCACAGAAAGAAAAGTTATAGAGCCTACTAATGTCCAAAGAACTGTGAAATTTACAACATTTATGTGTTTAGATATCTAAACTCAACAGTCTTTAAATTATCAATTGGAATTCAAAATTATTCTAATAAAGGATCAATTTATGAGAAATTTTAAGATAAATGTTTTATCAACATACAGAACTAGTTTTCCGGCATGTTCCAAATACCTTGACAGGGAAGCTTATTTCTACTCTTAGCTATCTAATGGCCATCTAGGATAAAATACTGACCCTTTCTTTCTTTCCCTTCAAATCCACAAATAATCTTTGATTGGAACCTATACCCCCAAGACAGGCCTGAATCAACACACACTGCAAACCAAGGTTGCTGCTAAAAACAAGGTTTTTTTTCTCATATCATAAGGTTTTGTAATTACTTACAATTGCACAGACTGCATTCACACATTCACTCTAGGTGTGTGGATCCTCACAGAACTCAAAGCTTATCAATTTTTAAAGCTAAAAAATAGAAAGCCCTCAGGCATTTAAAAAAATTAAACTTTACCATTTGTAACAACATAGCTAGACCTAGAAATGTTATGTTAAGTGAAATAAGTTAGAGAAAGACAAATACCATATGATTCTACTTATATATGAAATCTAAAGAACAAAATAAGAAAACAAAACAAAACAAAAAAAAACACACACAAAAAAAACAGAAACAGAGTCATAGATATGTTACCATTGGGGCTATCTGAACTATAGTGCTGACCCAGTACCCTGGAGATTCTCAGTTCTTTTCACTGTTACAGAGACAATTCTAGCACAGTGAGATTTAGAAGTAAGATTGTTTAAAAGTATATTCTAGAAGGAAACAGGCCACACTAAGGAAGGCTGTAGCCCTGTGGAATATGGAAGATGAAAAGATAATAGAGTACACACTCCAAGGAAAGGGCAGGTTTTCAGTGAAGAGAGCTATAACCACACAGAAGTGGGAAGGTCTATTTATATTTGGGCCATGATGGGAGGCCCTAGACCATCCTTTGTGAGGTCTCCTTGACTAATGGTTAGCTGTTATGTAACACTTTGCCTATCGTGCATGTACTTACCCAAAATTCACTCTATTATAATTAGATTCAGGAATTTCCGGGCACAGGCATGATATTATAATGATGGTATCATGAAGCTGATACCATCATTATAATAGGCAGGTTAGGATAGTACTTTCTGCACATGCATTTGTGGCTGGTTAGGCCAGCAGCTTTTATGGCCTTTTTACTCTAGGATTTGAGATAATGTATAATCCTAAAAGGGAGGTATTTCTGGGAGGTCCTTAAGGAAGGTCTTTGAGGGAGGCTTCCATGGTTACAAAGTTGGGCCTTCACTCCTGTTGCTCATGCCTGCCTAACTACCTAACAGATAAAGAGAATAAACTGATGGTTACCAGATGGGAATCAAGTTAGGGGACTGGGTGTAAAGGGGAAAGGATTAAGAAGTACAAATTGACAGTTACGAAATAGTCAGGGGGATGTAAAATACGGCATAGGAAATATAGTCAGTAATATTGTAATAACTATGTTTTGTGCCAGGCAAGTACTAGACTAACCAAGGAGATCACTTCATAAATTATATAAATGTCTAATTCCTACACTATATACCTGAAACTAATATAAAATATTGAATATCAACTAGAACTGAAAAATAAAATAATTTTTTAAAAATAGAAAGGCAATTCTAGCTTTTATTGCATAGGCAATGGGTGGTTTAGAGTAGAAGAAAGCCTCACAGGTCTTTCTGAGCATAAAAAAGTGCTTACCTCTTCTTGGCCCAAATTCCCTTGGCCCACCTCTGAGTCAGTGTGAGCATTTAACTAATGTTAAATCATTTCTCCAGTAATTTGAAGTGATGGTCAATTATCACTCACTCTTCATAATAGTGGGTATGTATTGAGTACTTACCGCTTGTGGGAGGGCCAGTGTTTTATCTGAATCCTACCACTGCCTTCTGAAGCAGGTACTATAACCAGAAACTGAGGTTAGGTAACTGGCCCATGGCCACAGAGCTCGCAAGAAGTAAAGTCGGGATTTGGACCCAAGTCTCTCTGATTTTCAGTCGGTTGAGGTTGCAGGGAGGAGGAAACGCAAAGGCGAGGGAACAGAGGCGGGCTGGGGAAAAAGGAGCTGGGGGGTATTGGCTGGGAGAGGTCTTGAGGGGTATAGATGTCTAGGACGGGTGGGGAGGAAGTGACATCGGCTGAGAGGGCGAACTGCAACCCTTCCCCGGGAAGTGGGAACGACGCGGGTGCAGGAGCCTCCAAAACAGCCAGACACTGGGATGGGCGCCTAAAGGCTGGAGCCAGTGCGATCGGTGGGGAGGAGAAGTAGAAAGAAGGTGCAGGTCCCCACCCGTCCTCGCCTTGTCCGGGGCTTGGAGAGGCAAGCAGCCCAGTCCCGGGAAGTGAGGGGACCCGGATTCTGGAATGTCAAACCTATCCCAGCACTCAAAGGGAGCAGGCGAAGGTTGATGCCAGAGCGGAGGAATCGAGTAGAAAGAGAGGTGCAGGTCCCCGACCCGACTTCGCCCCGTGCGCCTAGGGAGAGGTCAGGCATCCCAACTCCGAAGAGCAGGGCAGGTCGCTGGATCATTGGGGGAGCTCCCGTATACCCCGCTCTCAGGTACCCATCCCTGCCTCGCCCGCGCTCACCTGACCTGACAGCCGCCTGGGTATCTGCTACGCGATCCGGACGCGGATCCTCATCCCCAGCGCGCTGCTCTCATCTGGCCGCAGCGCTCGCTCTCACCTCACTCGCAATTCCCGACGCCCAGCTCTGCAGGATGCCTTAAAGGCGCCGCGCGCGAGTCTGCGTCCTCCGCCGGTAACACTGGCTCCGCCCCCGCGCGCCCTCAGCTGCCATGATCCGTCTTGGTTCCAGGACGAGAACCTCCATCATCTCCGTGCCCCAGGCTCATAGCGTTAAGCCTGAAGGGTAAAGTAGTGACCCTCAAAACCCCACCACAGCAACCTGTGTCTAAGAGCCAAAACCCCAGCACAAGCGCCTACAGTGTTTCCCACAGCGCAGGTCCGGTTACAGAGGGCAGAACGCAGTCACCCTCCTCTGCTCACTTGGGGTATGCGAGAGTGTTTGAAACCCAAGGCGCCATCGTTCCACAGTGCGACGCCAAGAATTGGTAGGGGCATTGTTCATTTACTGAACAACTACCACTGTTTAAATCCCCACTGTGGTCAATTTTTAACTTTTAAGGACAAGTAAACCTCATTAGGCAAAAAAATATAGGTAAAGGAGCATAACAGTTATGTATTAAATTCAGTGGTGTTTTCTAACATCAAGGCCTGGGTTTTTGAGCACCTGGCCTCAATTTACCATTTCAGCCTCATTTCCTAGTATTCCAGGGCACACAGGCTGAACTCTATCACCTGGCCTTTTGCCTGGGCTGTTCCTTCCTTTTCTGCTTGGCCTGGCTACTCCTTCCTCTTTTTCATGCTACAATTTAAATGTCACTTCCTCCGGAAAGCCTTCCTTAAGTCCCCTGTGGGCCCACACTGCACTGGGAGTTTCTTCCATCAAAGTGTTTATGCATTCACTTAACAAATATTTACTGAGCATTTACTATGTGCTAGGGGTGTGCGTGTTGGCTGGCAGGGGCTGGGGGGTGGTCTTCCTGCTGTGCTGAGAGCTGAGTATATGGCTTGTTGTCTGCCTCTCACTCGTATCTAGGTGGGACAAGTGCCCAGCAGGACTCTCTTGTCCATTTAAGTCCATTAAGTCCACCACAAAGGCAGCTTTGGGGCCTGTGCCCACCAAGCCCTCCAGGCTTGGCAAAGCCTGGCCAAATCGGGCAGGTCTTAGTATTGTTGGGAGAAGGCAAGAGAACTAAATGTTAAATCAAGCTGTATTCCGAGACTGCAATATACCGATCAGTCCTATGGCCAGACCCCTACGAAACATAGAGAAGAAAGGAAAATTTCAGCTGAGATTACTAACAAACCATTTACCCATACCATGAAGGAAAACAGAGCCTTTAAGTCACACCTTACACAAAATAAAATCATTCATTCCCTAAGGCTAAAACCATGGGGAACCTATGGATCAAAGGTTGAGAACTGCCAGCAGGTCTTTCAAGCTACACAATCTTACCTTTTCACGCTTCATACTCTTATGCTTTCACACTGTATGCCCACACCATCAAAGGAAAATGAGTAAACAAAGTCTTTAAACGGTAATTCACAGAAACTAAGAATGTTATATAAACCTAATTCCCCGAACACTTGGAGTTCCTCTCAGTATCTTTTTCTATGTCCCTCTCATTCATTGTCTCTGTCTCTCTGTCTGTCCCTCTGAGTCTCTCTCAGGCTCTCTCACTCTCTGCCTCTACTAGGAGACCATTCTCTGTATATGGAACGTTACCCCTTCTCTAGTAAACTTTCCTTTTGGCTCTTAACTGGTGTGCATTTGAATTCATTTCTGCACTCAGTCAAGAGTCCTTCTGTTGCGGATTTTGGACCATGTACCCGGAAGAAGCAAGAGGCCCTCATCGAACTAAGAATCAAAGGAGGTTTATTTACACTGACAGGCTCAGAGAAGTCACTCTCCAGAGTCTGAGCCCCAAACAAAAGCAAGCAGGCAGATTTATACATTGATTACTTCTGTATACTTGGCGGTCTTTTGTTTCGCAAGTGCGGGAAAGGTAGGGTTCCAGGGAAAGAAGGTTGGAAAAATTCCTCCGGGACAGGGTAGCCATCTTAGATATCTTTGTTTCCCATATCATTCCCCGCTTTTGATGCCCATCTAAATTCTTTATAGGACATCACCTTTTGGGCTATCTTCTTGATCTCCCTCTTGATCTCCCCGGACCAAGGACCGATAATTCTATTGCATAAGTATCTTTGCTGTAGTCTTTCTCTCTATAAGGGAGGTAATTGTCCAAACAAGAGGCAACAGGCAAGGCAGAAGTAGGCAGGTACCGAGGAGGAGGTGTACTTCTCTAGTTAAGGTCTTAAAGCTTCTGAAAGTGGGGAATCAACCTCTAAAGAGGTTATTGGGGTCCCATCCATGCCATGTTTGCACGGGCACATGTGCCAGTTTTGTCTGTTTGACAAGATCCTCAACTGCCTAGCTCTGGTCATCTATCTGTGTACAACAGTTAGTGAGACTGAATTTCCCACATACATCTCCTTCTGCTGCTAATAGCTAATCTAGTGCCAACCTGTTCTGGTAGATGGCATTTCTCATCTGAGTTTCTGGATGTGCCAGGAGGGTCAGGGCTCTCCTAGTTTTATTGATAACTGCCTGCAGTCAGATAATTTGATTTAACATGCAAATGGGGGTATGGTATCCCCACAATCACTTTTGCCTAAGTGGCAGGCCTATAGTATTATGTGTTCTGGGGGCCACTCATTATCCTTCCAGTCCCTTATTTGGAGTTCCCTTTTTACCCAGTGTAATAGAGACAGGATCTCGCTATGTTGCCCAGGCCGGGAGTGCAGTTGACTATTCATAGGCACGATCCTACTACTGATCAGCACAGGAGTTTTGACCTGTTCCGTTTCCGACCTGAGCCGGTTCACCCCTCCTTAGGCAACCTGGTGGTCCCCCGTTCCTGGGAGGTCACCATATTGATGCCAAACTTACTGCAGACACCTGTTCGGCATAGCACCCTACAGCCCAAAACTCCTGGGCTCAAGTGATCCTCCTGCCTCAGCCTGCCGAGTAGTTGGGACTAGAGGCGCATGCCACTGTACCCGGCAAGGGCTTTTGGGACCGGGTGACCAAGCAATTCCTCTGTTCTCAGAAGTTGGAGGAAAGCTTTATCATGCCAATTATACAGCTTCCTTCCCAATTTGGGGGAGGTGATCGTAGGCCTTGTTTCTGCAAATCTAGTCAAGCCTATGTGGGGCCACCCGGTTTTGGACCTTGCCTGGGTGGGAATCAATTCGGTAGCTTCTTAATCTTTTCCCAGGTTTAACTATTTACAGTTCCTTCCTCTGGGAACCAGGGACAAGTTTCCCATATGAGATCTAAAAGTGCTGAATCTGGTGAGTGTGCACACCATATTTCTAGCCCTAAGTATAGCTTTAAGCATCTGTACAAAAACATTGCAGTCCTTTGACCCTTGTTGTCCTATGTTTTACTTCTGGTTATGATAGCCTATTCCTTAAATTTATTTAACAAGCGTGCTTTCTTAAATTCTACCCGGCTGCGATCTGTATTTTCTCCCTCCTACTCTTTTGTGTACGCTTTTCTGGAGGGAGTCTACTCACCTTACCTCATTTACATGTCTTCCCATACTCAGGTCCCTGTTTAGGTGCCACTTGCTGCATCCAGCAAGTGGTAAAGCCTGCCACGTCCAGCGCGGCTTTGGAAAATATATCTGAAAAGCACTGCCATTCATGGTAGCTATAGAAAACTGAGGTAGTGGACATTCTCTGACCTCTTTTGGTAACATGGACACATATTCACAGTTCTTTGCACCAATTTCCTTCCCAAAGTCCAATTATAAGGAGTCCCACGATGAAATTCCTCAAGCTTCTGCCAAGTGTAGACTGACCAGCTTCGGGGGTGGCCAGAGCAGGGCCGACGATCTCAGGTAGATTTTCTGCTGTCTCCAGAATGCGATCCAGAGCAGCTGATCAAGAAGATGTTCTGCAATCTAAGTTTCCCAGTTCTCTGGAGACGCTGTTTTCTTTATCCAAGTGTGGTGGATTCACGGAGTAATACCTGTAATTTTAATGGCAGTGAGAGTTGCTTATATAATAATGTGAGAGCCTGTTTAGTTTGGCTGGAATGGTTCCTTTTTCTAATCCTTAACCTATATTTCTTCTCCTGACTAAAAGGGGTGGACTTAATTCCCTAGAATTCCCTAGATGGGGGCTCTTTCTAAAGTTTAATTTATCTTTTAAATGAGAATTATATTACAATAGTTAGGAAAATAAGCCAATATAATCTGAGTCTTCTGCAAACCTTCTTTCACACTTTCTTTATTCCTTCAGTTTGCCTCTTTTTACTAGTTCAGGAATAACCACCTCTGAGGCAAATACCTTTCTTGAAATTCTTTAACATATTCTCAAGGACGATTGCCTTACTCTGACCTGACTCCATGTTTCCTACTGTGTCGGTACCACAAAGACAGACAAAGGATGGAGTGTCCCTTTTCAGAGATCCCTCAGTTGCCCACCGGGCCATGTCTCTCTCGAGACTTTCAGCGCATCTTTGCTAAGGCGTACCCATATAAACCCCGGGCCTGATGTTCCTTGGAGGGACTAATCACCGTTATGCCTTATGAAGTCCCTATGGAACTGCAGGTTGGTGCCCTCTCAGACCCCAGAGTTCTTCACAGGCGGGAAACCCGGAGACAGGTGTCTGAGATCCACACAAAGGCACACACCCTCTCACAAGTTAAAACATTCCCTCCCTGGTGGTCCCTGCCTGAGGGGAGCTTGTCTCTGCGAGGTGATCGGTCTCCCCTTCTACCCTTGAGGTGGGCCTATCTGGGTCCAGGAGGCCCCAGCCTTACCGTGTCAGATGTGTAGCTGCCAAATCTCCTTATTCTTGCCACTCAGAGTCCGGGGGAAACAACAAAGCGGGGACGGCCAAGCGCAGCTGGGCCCAAGACCACCCAATTGGGACGGGGTGCACCTTCTAGTTCCTCAGTTGCCTCGGCCGACCAGCATCTCAGCATCGTGCCCAAACTGGTGGCTTCAAAGGGCCAGCACGGTTTGGTTTCCGGGTCAGGGTACCAAAATGTTGTGGATTTTGGCCTGTGTACCCAGAAGAACCAAGAAGCACTCAGTGAACTAAGAATCAAAGGAGGTTTATTTACACCAGTGGGCTCAGAGGAGTCACTCTCCAGAGTCTGAGCCCCGGACAAAGGCAAGCAGGTAGATTTATACAGTGATTACTTCGCATACTTGGCGGTCTTTTGTTTCCCAAGTGCAGGAAAAGTAGAGTTCCAGGGAGAGGAGTTTGGAAAAATTCCTCCAGGACAGGGTAGCCATCCTAGATTTCTTTACGTTTCCCATATCACTTCCACTCTCGATGCAGAGCTTGAACCCCTCCCTCCCCGACTTGGGGAATTTGTCCTGTCTTGATCACTAGGTTTTAAGAATTAGACGTGGACAAGCCCCAGTGATGTGGCTAAGGGGAATCTCCAAGGCCACTGGTGACCAACCTATAAAATCTGTCTCGTCTAGAATTTGGGATGATCTCCCTGGCTTGGGTGGAGCATCTTCCTTTAAGATGTTGGCCACCTCATCACTCAGACTTCAAGAGCTTCATTTGACTCTCTTCATAAAATTGTTCTGAGAGCTTCAGTGAATTTAAATTTATTCATCAAAGGGCATATTGCCCAGTTCTACGTCTCAGGCCTTATCTCTTCTCACTGTCCCTCTGAGTATTGAAACTTGAAACTTTCTAAGACAGCTATCTTCCAATAGCCCCAGAGCAGGCCAGAGAGGCAGCAAGGAATAAGACTAACCAGACTTTAATACCCACAAGCCACTAATTAGCAATCTTAGGCTAAGGGAGTATTCATCAAACAGGTATTGAGGGGATGTATAAATAAATGAATGAATGAAATGCATGAATGACTTCCTGGAAGGCCCACCCAGAAGCCATTAATAAACTTTACCTGGTGTACTTGAAAACAATTGTCTTCTAAAAAGCGTTCCCTCTCCAAACCCTTGAAAATACACAATTTATCTTTTCTTTTAACTAATAGCCTGTGGCCCCAGGAGCCTCTTAGGGTCTAGAGTTTCTAAATCCAGAGAGATTTTTCCCCAGAGTTTTTATAGTTAGATATACTGAGCTGAGCCCCAGGAGGGAGTTACATTCTTCGTGACTCTTCATCTGGTGACTGCCAGGAAAGAAGGCTTAATTAGCCCGTTTCGCAGTGACAGTTATAGGTAAAAAAAAATCTTTCTAAACAACTCAAAATATTGCTCATTCATTTATTTGTGAGCATCTGCTTTTGCATCGAACCAAAGCATTGGAAGATACAAAAGATACATTTTGAATTTTTCCTTCAAGGAGTATAATCTAAATTACAAAATGAGTTACATACATCTGAAAAAAAAAAGAACGTCAATGAAAGGGTTAAGTAATAAAAGTATATAATGAAATAACAAGTCAATATATGTCAAAATGTAGTATGTGATCATGGAAAGAAGGACTCAGTAATAAGGAGTTTCTAAAACTACAGTTCTCACTGTATTGATTCTTTTTAAAAATGCTGACTGAGCACAGCACCAGGCCAGAGAGGATTCTGGATGGGAAGGAAAAGGAAGACTTTGAGAAAGCAATAGGAAGAAAATTAGGGTTCAAAATTGTTTCAATAATTTGGAATATGCTCAAAACATGGTAAAATTTAACCACCCCACTTTTGACTTTTAAAATTCAAATTGCATCTCAGCATTTGGTAGACAAGATATTCAGAACCACTCTTCTTCTCAAAACACCTCTATCTTGGATAAAATAGATTTTGTCATGTGTTGTTGGGCTGAAAGTATGTCAAAACAAGAGTAGGGGAGAGTGAGCAGCAAATATATGTGAAATGCAGGGTTGTCTTGAGACCAAAGGTATATATCAGACCTAAAAACGGTATTAGAAGATCTTAGCCAGCTCTAAGTTGGAGTAGCTGAACCTAGAGTCCCATACTTATCAGGGCCCTCTAATGAGCTAGAGAGGTCTCAAATGGGTAACATTCCTTCACTCCAAGCATAAATAAAACAAGGATGCTTTCTATAGGAAAGCACCCAGGATTCTCATATATGATGATTAACCAAATACAGTGATTTGGAAGACAGATCTGAGGAAATTACTTAGAATGCAGCAAAGAGTGATATGACATGAAAAATATGAAAAAAGATATTATGGAATATGCAAGAAAGACTGAGAAGATCGCAATCCATTTAATCAGCATCAAAGAAGGAGATAAGAAATGAGAGGCCATATTCGAAGTAGCAATGGCTAAGAATTTCCAGAGCAGAAAAAATACATGAATCCAGAGATGTAAGAAACATATCTAAAGTAGGATAAGTAATAGGAAATCGATGCCAAGAAACATTGTAGTGAAACTACAGAACACTAAAAGTAAAGAAAAGATCTTAAAAGCATCTAGAGATTTTTAAAAAAAATACAGGTTACTCACAAAAGAAGGAATTAGATTGTCAGTAGATTTCTCGGTGTCAACGTTAGAAGCTAAAAGATAGTAGAATAATATATTCAGAGACTTAAGAATTGTATACTCAGTATTTCAAGAATAAGGGTAAAATACAGATAAAACAAAATGAACTTATAACTGGGGGACCTGACTAACTGAACTTCTAAGATGCATTTCAGAAAGAAGAAAAGTGACCCAATTAAGAATTGAAATGATGCAGCTTTATTTATAATAGCTGAGATGTGGAAGCAACCTAAGCACTCATCAATAGATGATGGAATAAAGAAGTGATATACATATACAATGGAACATTACTCAGCCATGAAAAATGATGAAATCTTACTAACTGCAACAACATGGATGGACCTAGAGGGCATTATGCTGAGTGAAATAAGTCAGATAGAGAAAGACAAATGTCATATGTAGAATCTAAAAAACAAAACAAACCAACTAACAAAATAGAAACAAACTCACAGATACAGAGAACATTTTGATGGTTGCCAGATTGGAGGGGTTTGAGGATGATAAGTGGAGAAAAGGATTAAGAGGTACAAATTGGTAGTTACAAAATAGTCATGGGAATGTAAAGTATAGCATAGGATAAATATAGTCAATAATATTATAATAACTATGTATGGTATCAGATGGGTACTAGATTTATAGGGGTGATCACCTATTAAGTTATGTAAATGTCTAGCCACTATATTGTACACATGAAACTAATATAATGTATGTCAATTGTAATTGAAAAATTAAAAAATATTTTAGAAAAGAACTAAAACGAAAGGAAGAATAAGTGAAGAAATTGGTAAATATAGTGAATTTAAACAAAATTGCCAGTATAAAACCATAATAATGACAACAATAATAATAAAAAATATATAGGTTTAAATAAGCTCAGAACTAAAATACTGGGCAACAACAAATTAGGAAAGGTGATTGGTGTTAAAAGTGTTCTAATGCCTTTGCATTAGTGTGGGAAGGGAATTGAGATATTAGCTCTAGCCTTTGTTAAATATGTGTGATAAAATCTCAATGGTATTTACTAATATAATAAAATAAGATACATAACTTTCAAACTAGTAGAGGCAGGGGAATGATATAAGCCAAAAGCAAAAACAAAAACAAATAAACACCAATCAACCTGAAAGAAGTATAAAAAAATTTAGACTCCTCCCCCCACAAAAAAGATAGTAAATATAAGTTCAGATATACTAAACCAATAAATGTAAATTAACTATACTCATCAGTTAAAAGTCAGAAATTGTCAATGTGGATGTTAAAAAATCTAAGAGGCACTGTTTCAAGAGCACTCCTAAAACATAGGAATTTGGAAAGGTTGAAAGTAAAAATGTAGAAAATGATATACCTGACAAATACTATCCAAAAAGAAAGCTATGATAATATTAGATAACATAGACTGACCAAAAAAAAAAATTATTAAGGATCACTGCAAAATGATAAAAAGTTCAGTTCACCAGCAAAATGTCAGTTCTAAACTATAGAAAACATGAGTCTTATAATTATTAAAGAAATTGATGAAATCTTTAGTCAAAGAAAAACATTAAGCCCAGATGGTCCTAGAAGCAAGTCTAAACTTTCAAGTTTCATTCTATTCTCTCATAAAGTCTTCTGGAAAATAGTAAAAGAATACATCCCAGCTCATTCTAAGATGCTCTAAATTCAACACTAAAACAAGATCAGACCAACATTACTCATAAATCACCCAAAAACATAGAAGTAAAAATCTTAAATAAAATATTAGTACATCAAATTCAGCAATATCTAAAAAGGATAATACCTCATAACCAAGTTGGGTTTATGTCAGGAATGGCAAAATAGTTTAATATTAAGAAATATATTTCTGTATGATATATCACTGTATTATATATTTCTGTATTATATATATATATATATATATATATATATATATATATATATATATATATATATACCACGTCAAATTTTAAAGGAGAACTATAAGACCATCTCAATAGCTGCAAAATTTTAAAATAACATTTGACAGTCTCTCATGGTAATAACTCATAGGAAACTAGGAAGAGAACTTTCTTAATCAGTTAAAAGGCATCTACTAAAAGCCTCAATAATGAAATTTAGAAATGCTTCTTTCAAAATCAGAAACAATTCCAACCAAAAATCTCAACAGGGCTTTTCAAGGAAGATGAGAAGGGGATTCTAAGATTCATATGTGGAGTGGAAAAAGCCAAAATATGCCCAATGAAGAAGAAAAAGTAGATATCAAGGCCTATTATAAAAGCATAGCTATTAGGGCAGTATGTATTCATGTAGGGCTAGATAAAAACACCAGTGAAATCATGGAAACAGACCTGTGCACATTAGGAAACTTGGTTTAAGATAAAGGTGACATTTCAGATCGGTGGGGAAAGGAGAGACATTTCAGTAAAAGTGCTAGGACAATTGATTATTCATATAGAAAAACATAAAATTTAACAACTCTCTCACTACCCCCTCCCATTCATTCAAGATAGATTTCAAGACTTTAATATAAAAGACAAAACTCTAAACTTTTAGAAGATAATATAGGAAAACATCTTTAGAATCTTACCAATACTTGGCATAATCAGACTTTTTCTAACCTAGTGGGTATGAAATTGTATCTCATTGTGATCTTAATATTCATGTCAATGATTAATGGGCTTGAGCAATTTTTAATATATTTATTTTTCATTCATATTTTGTGTCTATGAAATATCTGCTCAGGTCATGTCCTAATTTTTCTAATTGTCCACGTCTTAATGATTTATAGTTATGTATGTTGCAAATATCTTCTCTCAGTTTGTGGCTTTTCACTTTCTTTAGTGTTTTTGGATAAACAGGCATGAATTTTCATTTTATCGAATTATCCTTTATGTCTAGCGCTTCTTGTGTCTCATTTACAAAATCCTTTTCTACCTCATCTGAACCCTGGATTGAGATTAGGGGAGATATAGCGTTCCAAGGAAACTGGTGAAGCAGCTATTGAATTGACCCTAATGGCTATGGGGCTGGCAAAACTCCACAAATGGCAGTACAGATGAAGAAACACAAGCTCCAAGTGTTTGAGTCACTTGAACACATCTCAGGTGAAGATGGTGGGCTCTGGTTTCAGAAAGTCCGGCTCTGCCACTTATTAGCTCTCTGTCTATATAAACCTGTTTCTTCATGTATAAATAGGAGATGATGATAAAGAATGGATGATGGTACCAACCTCATAGGGCTTCAGAGAGGATCAAGTTGAACAATATGTTTCCAGGTTGGCACTATACATGGCACAGAGGAATTGTGCAGAATATCAGCTATCAGAATCATCACCTTTCATACATCAAACATTTACTGGGCATGCCTGGTCCTTACAGGGGCCTGAAAACTGAATAAAGTGTAGCCTGGGAATCAACGTGTGAAGGTTACCAGAAGGTGTGGGGGGCGGGGGCAGAGTTCTTATTAAAAAAAAACACTCATTCCTCCAGGGCTTCTTGCTGGATGCCTCACAGGCTTCATATCAGCATCTGCGTCACCCATATCACTGTACCAAGACCTCTTCCTCCTAGCTGTCCCTGGTGTCTCTCATTGGGCTTTTGGGCTTTTAAGCATTCTACCATATAGAGCCACTTAAACATGAACATCTTAATAAAACTTTCAAAGATGCGCATCACATTCTGCCATCTAAATCACGATACTTCTTGATCTAATTTATCAAAAGGATAAAGCATGCTCATTTGTTCCTATCCTGTTTCTTCTCTGACCTGCTGAGGTTATACAGGAAGCCAGGGCACATATCTATATGGGAGAATCATAGTCTGGCCACCCTTCAGGCAGTGATCCTTGTGTGGGGTTCTGGAAACTGGGAGTACTGGGTACCCAGTAGGGCCAAGAGCAGAAGAAATCAAGTTTGGTCATCTCTTCCCACTGGCACACAAGTGGCTGGGAACAGTCCAAAGAGCCATTGGGAAAGAGCAGAGAAGGATAGGGCAAGTGAAGCCAGGAGGAGAAGCCAGTCTGGGGAATAGGCTGTCATATGTTCCTTTCCGTTAGTTCTCAAGTGGATTCCAGCCGTAGGATGGGCAGTTGGCAATTAGTAGCTAGTATACATTTCTTCATTGCCTGCGCTGTTCTGGGCATTGTATTTTTCACCCACCGCTGCATTTGTTTTCATTTTCACAACAGCCGTGACATGTGGGTGTTAATACTTCCGCCGTTTAATGGATGAGAGAGCTGGGCTTGTATGTTAGGTAACCAGCCAGCAACTGGTGAGTGTGTTTGGGTCTTCTACTGGCTTCTGCTTCCAGAGCAGCCTGCTTCCAATCTCTGAGAATTAATTTCAAATGTAGTTTTGAGACTTCATCCACACTGCATTTATACATAGACTTCTGAGGCAGTACAGAGTTGTGGTTGAGGACACAGAATTTGCTCTCTAGAAGGCTGACTCTAGAGAGCCATTTACCAAAGGTACACCTCTGACAAATCGTGTACTCTCTCTGGGTCCCAGTTTACACCTCTATAAAATATGAGTAATATAATACTTACTTCATAAACTTATTCTAAGTATTACTAAATTTGGGAACAAAATAAGTGTTAGCTATTAGTACTCCTCTCCCATCTACCTATTCCCCTCCCACTGCCCCTCCTGTGCCTAACTCTAGAGTGACAAACTTATCCCAATTTGCTCAAGACTTTCCCTGCCTTTACAGTGAAAGCCCCCCACCCCACCGCTTAGTCTCAGGCAAATGGGGTGGTTGGTCACCCTCCCAACTCTGCAGTCAGAGGTCATAACAGTCCAAATCAAATGGTGGCCAGAGGAGCTCCAGAAGGTTTGAATCTAAGATTTACGTTGGTAACTCAAAATCATGACAGTTCTGTGGCCATTGGATGGAGAATGCTAGTTTAGAGGCAAAGAAAACCCATGGAATCCAAAAGTAAGTCCAATTTGTTATCTAATTTTGAGTCTCCAAGGGCAGGAGCTGCTTTATTCATCTTTGTATCCCCCTTCACACTTAATAGGGTAAACTGCTGAATGAGTGAATAACAAATCCCCTAAAAACACCAAGGATATGAAATGACCCTAGTCCCTTGGCAGGGAACTGCTTGTATCAGGAGGTCTCCAGGGCTGATTTCTTAACATTGTACTGCTTGTACCTGGAGGTCTCCAGGGCTGATTTCTTAACATTGTATGTTATGAAAGACACTGGCCCGCACTAAATCTGGCTGACTCTGGAGCAGGCTCTGCCTGTGGCAGAGAAATCCCATCCTGGAGCAGGGCTCCCACCTGAGACTCATTCAAGTCATTGTTTGGTTAAGGATTGATATCTTCTGCTTATATTTGCTCTCTTCACCCTATCTTTGGGACAGATGTAGTTTCCAATGCATTTGTAAATAATTATCCAGTGCATGCTGACTCAGGAGAGGCGTCTGTCTGACCCTAGAGAATGTCACACAACCTACTGAGGTTCCCTACTCACAGTCTGCGGTGTCTCCCAAGCTTTCATACCCTTTCTGTGTTGGGTAAGCAGGAGGTTCCAGAATATGGAGAGAAAACATCCCCATTTTCTGGGAGTCTAGGGGGTAGGGGCATGTATTATCTCAGTGTCCCCAGCTGGAACACTGAAGGGGCCTTGTACTCTGGTGTCAAACAGTCCTGGCTGTGCATCTTCCTAGCTGTGAGACCTGAGGCAAATGATCATCGTCTCTGAGGCTTGGTTTCCTCATCTGTAAGTTGAGGATAATAGTAGTACTCAGATGGTAGTGAGGTTTAAAGACCTAGTATATGAAAAAAAGATGTATAATATGGGGCCTAATACAGCTCAATACCTGTAGTTGCTATTATTGTTTTATTATTGTTGTGATCCATCACAACATTGCTCCAAGGGGTGAATACCCTTTAAATCAACAAATGCAGTGTCAAACCAAAACCACATAATAAATGTTAGCTGCCCTTATTAAGAACTTTTAAATCATAATCTGCTTCCTGTGTCTTGGAGTCACCCAGCTGCCCTGTGAACCCCGGGAGAAGTTCATTTAGGAAATCTCATGAGACACATAAGAAGTATTCCTGCCAAAACCTCATCACCTGAATCTAATCATGAGGAACCTCGGAGAAACTCAAGCTGAGGGAGAGTCAACAGAATAACTGGCCTGTGTACTTCAAAAATGTCAAGGACATGAAAGACAAAGAAAGACTGTGGAACTGTACAAATCAGAGGATACCAAGGAGAGAGGACTGCTAAGTGCAATGCATAATCTTGGATTGAATCCTGGACCAGAAAGAAAAAAAAAAAAATGCTGTAAAGGACATTGTGAGAGTAATTTGAACAAGGTCTGTAAATGTAAGTTGTGCAATAATATCTTATGATTGCTAAGCCTCTGCTTTTGATAATTGTCCTGTGGTTATGTAAGAGAGTGTACTTGCACTTGAGAAATCACCTAGAATTATCTAGGGATAAAAGATCAGAATGTCTCCAACTTACTCTTTACCAGTTTAGAAAAAAAGTCTTTATATAGAGAGAACTGATGAAAAAGCAAATGTAGTTAAATATTTTTTGATGAATCTCAGCAAAGAATATATAAGAGTTTGGAGGTTCTATTAGCAATTTTTATGCATGTTTGAAATCATTGCAAAATAAAAAAGTAAAACATAAATAAAATGAAGCTAAGAAAGTACCAAACCCTTAAAGAAGACATTGCGGTTAGGCAAGCAGCCAGCTAGCTCCCTGCTCAAGGTCCCCAACCAGCAGCTGTGAGAAGCCCTCTGCCTCTTAGTTCTGCTTCCTCACTGTCCCCTCTCCTGGTCAGCCTGGAAAGGCCAACTTTATTTTAACAGGCAGCTTTAAAATCTGCCACAGAGGCAGAGACAAGTCCTTGGGCATGTTGATAATAAGAGAAAGTCAATGGATCTAGCATAGTGCAGTGGCCAGAGGAAGAGTTGGGCCTGGAGCTTCAGTGGCATCATTTGACCTGTCTGCAACCTCTTAACCTAAAAGAGGCCAGGGTGAAAAGTGTTGTAGTGCCTCAAGTGTCTGGACTAGCCCTGGCTTGCTGCTGCCTTAAGGAACAAAGAAGGTGAACTTGGCTTCCCAGGAGAAGAGCAGCGCTCACTGCTAGCCAGAAGAGGGCGCTGTTGTCTCCCAAGTCGCGCTTAGACCAACAAGCTTTCCTCTCCAGGGAAGTACAGAATGGTTCCACAGATCTGCAGATCCCAGGGACAGGAATAGGGTTAGGTGAATGACAAGGTTGGATCCTGTCTTTATTTAAGATTTCAATACTTTGCTCATCATGGATGTTTCTGCATTAATTTTGATTAATTATTCAAAATATTGCATTACAATATCCTTCATCTTGATTACCCAGTTATTTGGCAACCCCTTAAATTTTGCACCAGAGGCCAGTGCCTCATTCGTCTCGCCCTAGTTCCACCCTGGCAAATCTAACCCATTAATTACAACACCACCAGCTCAGAGTTTGCAATTGGTCAAATGCGGTCTGGAGTTAAGAGGATCCTTTTATATCTACAAAGAAAAGGCTGGCAAAGGAATTAATCCTGAAAACCCAAATTCCTGCCTTTGATGTCACTTCACAGTTAATGGCTGGGGCCTGACTTCTTTATCTCTAAGTCTAAATTTTCTCCTCTATAAAATGGGAATAGCAATCCCTTCTATGCACAGTTTATTCTGAAGACAGACTATCACCTCTACCTGAGTACTTCTAAGGGCCAGACACTGCTGAGTCTGCCTTTTAGTTATAAACTCACTAAATTGTCACGGCTCTACCATGTAAGAGTTATTATTGTGCCCATTTTTAAAGGTGTGGAAATGGACACAGTGAGGTTTAGTTTCTTGTCCAAAGTTGAACAGCCAGTAAATGGAAGTGCATCTGCTTTAACCTGCACACCAGCATGGATCTATAGGGGGTAATCTTTACCCCTCGGGGACATTTGACACATTTTAGCTTGTCATGATTAGTGGGGTACTATGGCACCTAGTGGGTAGAATCCAGAGTTGCTGCTAAACATCCCCCAACAACACAGAATTATCTGTCTCAAAATGTCAATGCCAATGCTCTGCAAGGTCAGGGAGTTAAATGAGAACTTAGCACTCAGTGCTTCAGGCTCCTAAAAGAGACCATCTCAAGCTCCCAATTCCCAACACTAGAGCCCGA
The DNA here is from genome assembly GCF_902729225.1 of Pteropus medius. NCBI lineage: Eukaryota > Metazoa > Chordata > Mammalia > Chiroptera > Pteropodidae > Pteropus > Pteropus medius. The sequence continues at coordinate 2,986,691 of NW_024355327.1, forward strand.
TGGAAGGATGAGTGGAGGACTTCTGCCCTCCCTGGGCTAGCCAGTACGGACTGTCACTCTGAGCCCCTCATTATCAACGACTCCTGGGGCTGGGTGAAAGCTGCCCTTGGCTCAGTTGCACACAAAGTTATGCTGGCATGGACATTGTTTAACCTACTTAAAAGAACAAAAAGCTTTTAACATGTTTATCTTTTTCTTTAATTACTAAACAAGTACATATTTTCATAAAAATGAAAAAATACCAAAGTGTTTACAGTAAAAAAACGGAACCGTCCTTTCAACTCCTCCCCACCCCCTACCTGAAGTGTTCCTTATTAAGGTTTGGTCTGGTTTGGTTGGGGAGAAGGCTGGTCGGGGGTCATACTGCCTGTGCTCAAATCCCAGCTCTGCCACATGCCAGCTGTGTATCCTTAGGCACAAGCTTGTTTGTTCATCTGTGAAGTGGAAGCACCATAGTAAGGGCTTGGGAGAGTATTGAGTGAGATGAAACACAGAAAGCACTCAATGAAGCCACTGCACCTAGTTAGATTCAGTTCAAATTCGACTCTTAGGATTATCCCTCCAGAATTCCAGGTACTATTCTTTTTTTTTTTTTAAGTCCAATTCCATGCAATGAATGTGCTTATTACAGACTGGAGTCAATCTCTTCTGTTTATTCATGTGATTTTGATTTTCAGTTCTCAAGGACAGTTTATATATGCAGAAACCATTCTTCAGAGGTTTATTTTTCAAACTAATATTTAAGTTATCAAAGTTAATAATTCAGAAACAGATTAGTTTACTCTCTCATTCTATAGGTTAGCTTATTTTCGATGCTGGGAACTAACACCTAATAACATGGTGGTTATTGCCCTAGAAAATATTATGCCTTTAAGTTTATCTTATAAAAATCCTTATTCTTTTTATAAGTCCAGCTAGGATTGCCAGAAAAAATATAGGATGCCCAATTAAATTTGAATTATCTAAAATTCACGTTGACCTGTATTTTTATTTGCTAAATCTGGCAACCCTATATCCGGCAAACTTAAATAATTACTTTTAAGGGGTTATGGGCCCATTTAAAAAAATTTTTTAAACTTCTTTTATAACTTTAATGTATCCTATTTCCTAGTAAAGTTCTTTAACTATATAAACTAAAAGAAAGCTTCCCTTTTTAATACTAAATAATTCTAACTCAAATAAATTAAACTTGTAAAACACTGTTAACCCAAAATTCTTATAACTGTTCCAGAACTGTACATAAACTTCATAAAGTTTCAACTTAAAGTCACGAATCTTAATCAACCCCAACATTTTATATTAGAGTTACAAAATTGTCCCTTTAACAGGCCAAAATCTCTCATATGTTACAAGATCGTAAAATACCAGATATGAATAAATTCTTTCCTAAAAGACACAAAAAAGGTGTGCCTCATTTAATTCTAAAGCTTCTGGTTAGAAGGTACCTGTTCACCAAGGAAGACAATCACCATTCCTTTGACCAGAGCTGTTTTCACCAGAGAGTTAACCAGGCCTGAGGTCTGTGCAGTAGACAATAGGAAGATTCATCTCATTGGCAGCTCAGGAAACCATTATTTCCTCCCATGTACTATTTGGAGTTATCTCCTTACAATGCCTGGGCGTACTTGGCCAGAGATTTTGACCAGGATGCTGACTGGGTATATATTGGCATTGCACGCATACTCGCTTTTCCCTGTGGCTACAGCCAACCACATGTCCATCACTTTAAGGGAAGGTGATCTTAATGTTGACCTTAATGCTGGCTTTAAGTTATTCTCATTACCTACTCTCTTCACAGAAGAATTTTCCTTGCCAAAGTCTGCAAATCTTAGCCAGGTTTATAACTCGATTGAATTTTGTATTTTTTTTACTTTTCAGATCTTCATATCTTCCTGCCCAAATCTCTAAAAGTCACTTGGGCTGAAATCTTACAATTCCTGCAAAACCTTCCTTTCTCGGGGCCACATGATTCTCACAAACATTAAAGTAATATCAGATTGAATCATGGGTCACTCCAGGAGCTTTAATTGCTTTTTGTCCTTCTAGTCCAAGGACATTTTGCTGACCTATTCTAGCAGACCAGCAACAGCTCTCCCTGGCAACATAGTGCTAGCATTTGGTGTGTTAAATTACATACAGCAAAACCGCCCAAAAATTATGTAATCTAAACTGGACGTGACCCTTGATTACACCCACCAAGGAATTAGAGAGTCAGATCCTAGGTGTGTCCAAGAACAGCTGGCAACTAAATCTCAGCGATGGCAGAAAACATAGCACTGTCCCTGCCTTATTGCCCCCTACCACCACCACTACTGCAGGAGGCTCCATCACTCCAGGCGCCCTCTGGTGTGGACCACTTCTCAGTCCATCGATGTTCAGGAAAAGGGACATGGCCTTTTGTGACAACAGGAAAGATGACCAGATGTCACAGCTGGCGCTCAGTTGGAATAGGAGTGACTTTGTAGAGGATGGTGCCTAAATTAGGCAGGCCAATTTCCTCACCAGAGTGATGAAAACAGGAGCTCCTAAAAGACTAGCCCATTTCCTTCATTTCCTCAAGGAAAAAATGCATGATCTTCAGTTCCTCACAGAACTGAAAGTAGTAACAGGGAATCCAGTAATTCCTGTTATCTGCAGGCTTTATAAGTCAGCAGAGACCGAGGAAGTGGCCTGAGGAGGTGACTGGGAGCCCACACTGCAAACACCACCGTCTTCTCACTGAGCCCTGAACCCAGCAGGAGCGCCAGGATGTCACAACCGCTGGCCTCCCTACTGCTTCTCGTCCTCGCCATCAACAGCGCTCTGGCCCTGAGGATCTGCTCCTTCAACGTGAGGTCCTTTGGGGAATCCAAGAAGGAGAACCAGAACGTCATGGATGTCATTGTCGAGGTGAGCCCCTTTTTTCTCAAAGGATTGATGGACACCCCTCACATCCTCTACTGCTTTCAGACTTGAAGACATTGAGGTGAAATTTAACTAAAGTTAATCCCTAGAGTGAAGGCAGCAGCTGGCTTGGAACTTTGTAACAATAACAACAGCAATAATTACAATAATTGTTTCACCCCTCCAGGCTTCTGTGTCATCTTCTTAAAATGGGGACAATAACAGTACCTCCCTGTAGGGCTGTTGTGAGGAACACGTGAGCTGGTAAATGTAAAAAGATTAGAATTGGGAGTTGGGAAAAGGTTTATGGGGGGAGAGGAGGAGCCAGTACCTGGCTCACAGTAAGCTCAGGTAAGGGTTGGCTACTATAATTCTCATTACTGTTTATCGAATGCTGTGTCAGGCACTATAAATAGAGGATTTCATTTCAACACCCTTAGGAAGGAGGATTCTTATTCCCCATGTAGAGATGATGAACAATGGACCTATTCCAGCTGTATCTTTGTACAGCTGGTGGGTGAGTGACTGGGTGGGGAGCCGAGATCCCAGCCTAGCTGGTCTTTTAACCATCAATGCAGAACAAGTTTTTGTTTGCTTTCTTCTTTCCTCCCTTCCTTCTTTCCTTCCTTCTTTCCTCATTTCTTTTCTTTCTTTCCTCATTTCTTTTCTTTCTTTCCTTCCTTCCTTCCTTCCCTCCTTCCTTCCTTCCTTCCTTCTCTCTTTTTTCTCTCCCTGCTTTCCTCCTCTCACCCCATCAACCTTTTCCCAACTCCCAATTCTAATCTTTTTCTCCATGTAGATAAGACTTTCTTTGGGTACTCAATGCCTGGGTTCTCTTTTCACACTTCTCTGGAGTCAGTTGACTCTCTTTACAGGTTAATTTATTTTTGGTACTGGCTGTTGAAACCTTTGCCAGGACTCTACTGGGTGTTTCTATCTTAGAAAACCCTTGAAGTACCATGGTACACTGGGAATGCCAGGAGCCCCAAGTTCAGATCCTACCTGGCAGCAGGGTGAGCGAACTTGGAAAGTCCCTTCTGCTCCCTGAGTCTCCCAGGGCCTTTCAGTAACATGGGCTTTATACAGCCTGTAGTATAGGTTGGCTGAGAGAAATCAAGGTGAACAAGGCCCTCGGCAAAGCTGGCCACAAGGCAGGTGATCAAAAACATGAGCTGCTGTTATTATTAAGCAAAATGGATTAGAGCGAGAACTGGCATGCTCTGCTCTTCCTTAGACGGTCTTTTCAGACCTGGTCGTCCCTGCCCTTTGGATGGTACCCAAGGCCCTCTGGATGTCATTGTTTAGCCAGGACAGTCATGCCAAGCCTGTGAGAACCATGACTCTCTGACTCAACTGGGAGCTCTGACATGCAGGGAAACTATTTTCCCTGCTTCCTCACACAAAGGCCCATGGAGCCTGGGTACCTGCTGAGTTCCCATCACCTTCCCTACTTTTTCCATCCAGGAAATGTCACCACAGCCTTAAGAGGCTGTCATTTTGTTCCTTGGTGATTCCATTTTGGGTGGCCTATAATCAGCACCTCTCTTAACTACTGTGTCCTGGAGGGCTGACTGATGGACAGTCCATCACAACAAACTCCAAGTTTGTCTGAAGTCTTTGTCAAGCCTCCTTACCTTCTCCATCACTGCAAAACCATCCTGTAAACCGAGGCCATCCCAAAACACTGCCAGAGCTACCTGGAGCACTTACAGGGAAACTCCAATCCCAGGCACTCGGGATAGTAGTGTGCACAGGGCCCCTTGTCTGAGCATCTACTTATAGGCAACGGATTGTACATTCTTATTTAATCCAACGATGTAAGTGGCGGTGCTCCCACTTTATAACTGAGAAGAATGAGACTCAGAATGGTGAAGTGACTTATCCAGCTTTCTATAGCTAGTAAGAAGAGCCAGGATCGAATCCAACCATCTAACAACCCAGCCATATAAGTGGAGATGCCTTTTTCACTTGTCCACACCGGATTTGTCACAACGGAGACGAGCCCAGCATCATCATGCTGTTGTCGTTTTGACCTTTGCTGGGGAGGTTGGAGAGTGAGGGAGGCCCGCACTCTCCATCTTGGGCTTGCTGACCAGTACTGCGAGCAGTTCTCCAGATGCCAAAGCCTGCAGGGGCAGGGCTCCTCCTGTCTGCGACTTCTTCGGTTTGTGTCCTTAAAGAGTAGTGTGTGTTCATCCAACAAATACTCATTGAGAGTTGGCCATGCTCCAGACACTCCGAGGTGCTGGGGTTGAGATGGTGGGTGTGAGAGGCACTGACTCCCTATTTGCAGAGCTTACAGCACGTAATCAGGTGTGCTGACTGTGCGTTGGGCCCCTAATATGCAGTGTCCAAGTTCAGTCTCACGACTCCTCTAATTAGTGTGCCCATTTTGAAGATGGGGCAACCGGAGTTCAGAGAGGTAAAGTAAGTTGCCCAAGGTCATGGAGCGAGTAAGCATAAGGATCAGAACCGAGGCCTGACCGATCCCATTTGGGCCCTTCACCACGCCGGGCTGCTCCCTGCTTAGAGACAGGAATGAGGGTTTCAAGGCTGCTCTCTGCCCCAGACTTTTCTAGAGTTCTCTAGACTGCCCTTCCCCTCTCCCCAGGCCCACTCCTGACACTCCCTGCTGGGATCCTTCACCGCAGGCCATGCATAGCCCCTGTTCCCATCCCGCTCTGTGAACAAGAGTCGGGAGGATCTCGCTGAGTTTCAGGTCTGGGAGGGACTTACAGGGACCCTCCTCCTTAAGTCCTCCTCCTGAAGAGATGGAGCCAGAGAAAATGTATTTTTCCTGGTCCTCTGGCCTGAAATTGGGCCAGAGAAATATGTGCCATGAATGAATTTGAAAACTGAATACTTACTGGCTGTTGGGGAAACACGTTGTACTATTAGGCTAAAAAAACAAACAACAACAACAAAAAACAAAAACAAAAAAAAACCTTTATGATAAATATTGCCATTATTTGCTGAGCATCTGTTCTGTGCTGTGGACTAGGCCAAGCATTTTATATCCATTATGTCATCTAACCCCCATGAGTGGGGAGTTGTCCCAGTTCACAAATGAAGAATCTGGCAGTTTAGGGAGCTAAAGTGACTTGCTCCAGGTCACACAGCTGGCGAGTGATACAGTCGAGATGTGAATTACAGGCCATTTGACTCAAAGTCTATACTTGGAACCAGTGGACTAGTCATCCTGATGCCAATTTTGTAAATGTATATAAATATGGAAATATATGAAAAAGCGTCTGAGTGGTAGGATTTCAGTTTATCTGGTGATTTTTGTAATCTGTTTTTTTCTACATTATCTAAATTTTCTACAATAGGCAACATTATTTCTATAATTAGAAAATTATTTTCTAAAAAACTGAATAGGAAATATAGTCCCATTTTTCTTACAATGCCATAAAGAAGATTTAAACACGGGAAGACATTTGTGCTTTATAAACTTGCCTCATCTGGTTCCAGTATGGCCCTCGCTCCCTCCCCTCTTCCTTTGACCGTGCCAGATGCTGTGCTAGGAGCCGGGCATAAAGTAATGAATAAAGCAAGGTCTAGCACGTTGTCTAACACACAGCAGGCCCTTGGGAAAACTTTGTTAGACTGATGAACCAACAGATGGATAGATGGGTGGATGGACTGATGAAGGCTGAACAGCTAAAGCTATAGGTTCCATCCCCAGGAGGATTCTGATAATGGGGTCCTGAGCTATTGCTGACTACAGTGGGGATTCCAGTCTACAGGAAATATTCTCAGAGGTGCTGAGGGGACCATCCATGGGAAGCAGAAATCAGTAACTACCGTGTACCCTATTAGGCACTTTATAGATATAAGACATTTTATTTCACTTACATTACATGAGTTAAAATCACACTTGTCATGTCTTAATAAATATTGGCCATCTCATCCCCCACAATTCCTTTCTCATCAAGCAGTGTTCTTTTTTACAATAACACTTTAATATTTAAAATTATAAGCTTATAATCTATACATTAATTTCATTAAATTAAAGATAGTCATTATGGACAATTTTGAAAATATAAAAACATATAAAGAAAAAAATCACCTAGAATCCTGTCATTCAAAGAGAACACCTGCTGGCATTTGAGTAACTTTGTTATGGTCATTTTTCTATGCAAAAATAAACAAGTAAGTCTGCATCTATTTTGCAGCATGGAAAATACCTCATATCATCAATTTTATATTCTGCTTTTATATTACAAGTAATTCATATGTTAACATGCCTTTAAAATGTGACTTTTAATGCTATATAATACTTTAAGCTATGTTTTCAATATATTTCATTTAATGCTTTCCTATTTGGGAATACTTAGGTTGTTTCCATTTTGTTGTTGTTGTTGTTGCAATGCATCTTCCTCTTTGATCTGTACAAGTAATAATAATAATAATTTATTGTGTGCCCCCTATATGGCTGGCACTGTTCTAATTACTCATTTAATCCTCCAGCAAACTTGTGAAGAAATGACTATCAATCATCCCAATTTATAGATGAGGAAACTAAAGTGCAGAGAAATACTAGATATTTCTTTACAATAGAAGGCATTCCTCAAAGTGGAAAAACTAGACCAAAGGGTGAATACATTTTTTTAAGGCTTTTGACGCGTATTCTAAAGTGCCATCCAGAAAGGTCTGGCAGTCACAAGTCAGCAGGCTGGCTTGGTGAGCAGCACCTGGCTCTCCCTGGGAAACCCTGCAAGAATGATGCCATAAATTTCAAGCCCTTTGCTGGAAGGATCCAGACTCAGACGTAGTTTTCCTCCTCAGTCACTGCATAGGTGCATCTCTACCCTCAGCAGCTACTTAAAGACTGCACAAACAAGTGCAGTGGCTCTCCCCGCTTCACCTTTCTAGAGAGGGAGCCAGACATATACTCTGCAAATAGGGCCAGTGGCATGCTCCTCCTGCTCCAAGTCCTTGGCGGCTGTGTGAGAGGACAGAATTAACCTTGAGGATGTCCTGTCCTTGACCGATAAATCCCGAGGCATTGAGCCCACCAGGATCACATACACAGACAGGTTCCCGTGGTCTCCAAGGGATGCGGGTTTGGTCTGCACCCTGATCTTCAGGCTGTTTGCTCACTCTAAAGGAGCCTCTCCTTCATTCTTTATCTACTGAGCTCCTTCTCACCTTTCAGAGCCTGTTCAAATGCCATCTTCTCTGTGGAGCCTTCCCTGATCCTCTGGGCAGAAGTAATTATCTCTCAACCTTTCCACAGTTGTGACTTTTGTTTAGCACAAATTGCATTTGCCTCTCATTGTGCTAGTTGCTTCCATTTGTTTCTTCTCACTGGACTATGAGTCTTTAATGACGAGGACTGTATTTTAACAGTTTAGCATGATGGGCTTTCTAGTCATACCACCCTGAGTTCAAATCCTGATTCTGCCACCTATACTGGCCATGTGACCTTGAGCTAGTCACTCAGTCTGTCCGAGCTTGGATTCCTTCTGTGCTTAATGGGCTAATAATCATAGCTGTCTCAAAGGTTTGTGAGACTCAGATTGGGCTCACAATAAATGTCAGCTCTTATAATTATGCTTCTTTATTTCCTCAGTACCCGGCCTGGTACTTTTCACTTACTAAGGGCTCAATAAGTATTATTATTATTATTATTATTATTATTATTATTATTATTATTCAAGCAAAATCAAGAGGTAGGACTTGCTGGATATGATTGTGGGCTCCAGATTTGGATTGCCTAGGTTCACGTTCAGCCTCTTTCTATCTAGATAACTCTGGGTACTTTACTTGGCTTTCTGGAGCCTCAGGCTCCTTGTCTTTAAAATGGACATATTAACAGCACCTACCTCAGAACGTTCTTCATTTATTTCTGAGAAGTTAATGAATTTAACAAAGCATCCAATTTGATATTTAGAACATAGTAAGTACTCTCAAAAATATTTTTATTATTTGTAGTAAATGGCCTCAAACACCTGGGAATTCTTTCTCTGCAGGTCATCAAACGCTGTGACATCATACTCCTGATGGAAATCAAGGACAGCTACAACATGATATGTCCCCTGCTGAAGAAGAGGCTGAATGGGTAAAGATGAGGCCCCCTAGGACCCTCTATTGGCTCAAGATCAAGGGAAAGGGCACTTGAAACGCCCCAGGGAACTGAATTTAGTATAAGAGCCAGCACTCACCCTCACCACCAGTTCATGTGGCCAACACTGCCCAGGCTGCCAATGCCATCAGCCACTGTCCTGAGAACTTTCAACCAGCTAGTTTTAATGTGATAAATTAAAATACGGAAAACAGATGAGGAGTCAGGGCAGAGAGAGAAGTGAAAGAAACAGACAAGAGGTTGAGCAGAGTAGTACTGTAATAAAGAAAAGATTGAGTGTGAATAGGACATTATGATATGCCCACAGGCTGAAATATTAGGTAGACATTAAAAATCATGTTTGCTACAGAATGGGTTAGAGCTAAATATTCCAGCATGGAAATATGGCTGCAATATATTGAAAAAAACAAGTTCAGAATTGTAGGTAGAATAACACATCACATCACATTATACATGGATAAGTGTGTGTTTGCACGGGGGAAGAAAAAAAATGAGAAGGATATGCTCCAAACTGTTAATAGTGGTTTCTACTGGGAGGTAGGGAGCTGTGATTGGAGGACCATTGTGTACAGGGTCAGTGAAGGAATGGGGAACCTTGCTTTTTATTTTATATGCTTCTTTATGATTTTAATATTTTATAAAAAGTCTGAGTTGATTTTATAATTTAAAATTTAAAAAAGGGGAGTGGGGAAGTAGATAGGGTAAAAGGAGTCAAATATGTGGTGACAGAAAGAAATCTAACTATGGGAGGTGAACACACAATATGTGTGTGTGTGTGTGTGTGTGTATGTGTATATATATGTATGTGTATATATATATATATATGCCTTACTATTAAAATGTACAGCTGAAACTTACCAGATTTCATTAACCAATGTCACCATAAAAAAATTAATTAAAAAAAATTTTAAAAGATGATATCCTCTAATTGTTTTAACTGACATTGGGTTATATTTATGATTTATATTCTTTTTTTGTTTTCATCATTTTTAAATTATTATTTTTTCATTTAGTTTCAAGTATATGGTACATTGCTTAGACATTCGTATAGTTCATAAAACAATCCCCTCACTTGCACCCTCCCTCTCCTGACCCTCCACCTAGCCGACATATTAATGCTAACTGCATTCCCTATGCCGTGCTCCTCATCCCTGGGACTTTCCATCAGCTACTAATTTGTACTTCTTTAGCCCTTCACCCCATTCTCCCAGCCCTCCAAACCCCCCTCCCCTCTTGTCCATCACCTAATTGTCTACTACATTTGTGAGTCTACTTTGGATTAGTTTGTTCTTTTTATTCCTTAAATTCCACATGTAAGTGAAATCATAGTGTTTATCTTTCTCTGTCTGGCTTAAATACCTTATAGGTCCATCAAAGCATTATCTTTTCCATCCCCTTCCTTTTCATATGTACGGGTCTTGTTTTCTTATCCTTTCAGCCACTCTATCTTTTGGTTGGAGCACTTAATTCTTTTCCATTTAAGGTACTTATTGATAGGAATGTAGTTGTTACCATTCTTTATTCCTGTTTTTGATACATGTTTTTTCTTCTTAAAGAAGTCCCTCCAACATTCCTGTAATACTGGCTTAGTGGGATAAATTCCTTTAGCTTATTTTTGTCTGAGAAGCTCCTTATCTGTCCTTCAACTCTAAATGATAGCTTTGCTGGATAAATTATTCTTGGTTGTATCTGCTGGGTCTTCATCCTATCGAATATTTTGTGCCAAGCCCTTCTGTCCTGCATAGTTTTTTTTGAGAAATCAGCTGCCAGTCTTATGGGTGTTTTCTTATAAGTAATTATGTTTTTCTCTTGCTGCTTTTAATATTCTTTCTTTGTATTTAACCTTTGGCATTTTAATTATGATGTGCCTTGGTGTGGGCCTCTTTGGATCCTTGATTTTTGGAATTCTCTGAGCTTCCTGGAGTTTTATGTCCATTTCCCTCACCAGGTTCAGGAAGTTTTCCATCATTATTTCTTCAAACAGCTATTCAACATCTTGATTTTCTTCTGTTACGCCGATCAGACGAATATTTGGAGCCTTAATAGTGTCCCATATGCTCCTTAAATTATTTTTATAGCGAGGCATCTTATCTCTTGCCATTCTGATTTCATGTCCTTGGTTTTCTCTCCTATAGATAGGGCATTTGATCCTCTTCTTTATTCACATTGTTTATTCTTTCGTTTATTCCATTGAATATACTTCTCATCTCAGATAATGTTCTTCATTTCAGAATGGTTCCCTTTTATAATTTCCATTTCCATTATTATGTTTTTTATCTCTTTGCTGAAGTTCTTACTGAATTTATCTACACTTCTCAAAAGTTCACTGAGCATCTTTACAACCGGTGTTTTGAACTCTGCATCTGTTAGATTGCTTGACTCTATTATATATGGATCTCTGTTCTGTTCTCTCATATGGTTTCTGCTTCTTTGTCTTCACATATTGGCTGCCTTTCCATGTCTGTGTCTATGTAGTAAGCAAAGCTCCTAAGTCTCCCAGTCTTATTAGTGTGGATTTGTGAAGTTGGTATCCAGTGGCACAATCCTGAGAGGCCAAACTTAGCCCAAGCTCTACCCCTCTGAGGCCACCTGTTAAGATTGAGCAAGCAATCCACAGATACTGTGCTTATAGTTGCCTCAAAAGGCCACGCCAGAAACAGAGGCCAGCTGCCTCCAATGTGAGTCTAGGTGCTGCTCAGCAAGGAGCACCTGACTCACTGAGGATATATACCTGGATGTGGCTTGGATAGGGCCACCAGTTGGGGGAGGTGGGGTTTCAGAGTATCCTCTGGGCGGGGAAACCTCTGTTATCCAGTTTGATGTCATCAGGGCTATGGTGGCACTGTGTCCGTGCACTGGGAGTGGGGAGGGCTCAACAGGAAACAATGGATACTGCTGGTACTTCTGTACAGAGCGTGTTTCACCTCGGTCCTCATTCCAACAATGTCTCCCTGTAAGTCCCTGGTGCCCCCTGCGCGCAGCTGAATCGGCACTGGTGCTCAGAGTGAGCAGGTCCGTCACTGCGTAAATCCGCTCGTGGACGCGGCCCCTTTATGAGGCTTCTGCCTCTGAGTGACAGAGTGAGCCGGAGGTAGGAGCAGAGGCAGAAGCCTCATAAAGGGGCCGCCCCGCATCCTCACCCTGTCCTACCTTCTGCCACTGCAGGGCGATTTCTTGGATTTCTCCCTAGTTGTATGGCTTATTTCTCTAGATCCCAGGCAATTTTTCCTTGCTGCTTGCTCCTTGTTTCCATCACAACTTTGATTTGGTCACCAGAGGGATGAACAGAGCCTCTATCATCTACGCCATTTTTTCTCTGTCATTTATATTCTTTCTCAAAGAATAATCAGACCCACCCACCTGAAAATCACCCCAGAGTGAGTTAAAAGTATAATTAAGAGCCTCCGGTCTATAGAATGAGAATATCTGTAAGAGAAGAATCTTTTATTAACAAACTTTTCAGGTGGTTCTGATGTACTCTGATTTTTCAAAACTTCTAATACAATGTTTCTTTTGTAGATTCATGACAAAATTAAACAACAAACTAGAGCATATACTATGTGCCAAGTAGTTCAATTATGTAAGCAAAAAGAAACTTATAAAAGATTAAAAGGCAGTGAACCAAAATGTTGATAGTGGCTATCTCAGAGTATAAATTTACAAGAAATTTTAATGTGATTTCTTTTATATATTTTCTGTATTTTCCAAATTTACTACAATGAGAATGTTATTCTCTTCCTTTTTCTTCCGAAATATTTAAACTTACTTAAAAGCACAGAGAAAATGATAACAGCCATGTATCTACCATCTAGATTGAACAAACAGTACATCTGGTCATTATTATACTTTTGTAATTAGGAAAACACAATGAATGGTCAATCCAGCCTCATTAGGCCCAGGAGAAATAGCTTTGGCCACTCTCCTCTCTGGGCCTCAGTTTCTCATTTGAAAACACAGAGTTGGAGCTAAGCTTTCCTTCTTTTTAGCCTCGGCAGGTGTTCTGTTTCTGGATCCGATCTTTGACAACGGAAGAGGGGGTGTAGCACAGGGGTTAGGCACCTATGCTCACCTCAGACACTTGGGTCTGGATCCTGGCTCTGCCATGACCTCAAGCAAGTTACTTAACCTCATTTTCCCTGTCTACAAAATGAAGCTAATAATAGAACCCTTCTTCCTGGGATGTGGTGCTAATTAAATCATGCACAAAAGATGTATAACTGTGCCCGGCATGTAGCAGTGATCACTAATGGCGTGTAGTGTCTATTACTAGTAAAATGAAGGGAATTATAATGGCAGATGATGGTCCCGGTGGGCACATGTCACAGCTACCATCAATACTCTAACAACATGCCAGGCATCTTGTCAATTCACTCACATGTGCTATTTCATTTACTCCCCATAACAGCCTTATAGGGTAGATACTATGATTGCTTTCCTTACAGCTGAGGGACCTGAGGCACAGATAGGAAGAACCTGCCCAAGGTCACCCATCCAGGAAATGGCTGAGCCTGCCTTTGAACGTGGGTCATGTCTGACTCCAAAGCCAGTGCTCTAATCTAGCTTGAGTGCCCTCAGCCATCCTTGGAGTAGCTCTGGTTGGTGTTCAGAAGTATGGGGGACGGAAGGGATGAGAGGCTCTAGGTATGTCCCCACCTTGGTCTGGAGCAAGTCTTCCCATCCCCAGTGATCTCAGTTCTCCCCAACCTCCCTATACTGTACTGTGGACTCCAGGGAGAGCCAGGCCTGTTTGTCCCCTTATCTTCCTTAAGCTAAGAGGGGCTTTAGTCACCTCACAGCTGAGTCTTTGCAAACAGTTTGCCAACTCAAGACTCGGCAGGCTAGATTCAGAACAGGGCCAGCCTTCCCAAACCGGAAGCCTACAGGAATCCATTGCCCACGCCCCTTAGACCCTAGTGGTCGGATTTGCCTTAGAATATGTATCTAAAGTCCCAGGAATGACTGTAGTATCTAAGTTGGCCCCTAAAGATCCCTCTGTTTCTTTTTCAACTGAACCTGAGACTATGCTGTAGCTTAGACATGCCCTAGATCTTTTTGTGGACAGAGGAGGTAAAGCTGAGTTAGACCGCACAGGGTAGAGTTCTCGGCAGTTTTGGCAAACACACTGAGTCAAGTCTCCCTGAAATGGGTGAGGGGTAGAGTCAGTGGAACCTCAAGGCCATATCTGCAGTACCCAGGACATAAAAAATTGCTGATTCAAAATCATAGTTTCAAAGGTTTTCAGAACAGGAAAGAAAGTCCAAAATAAACGTTACTAGGAATCCTGCATATGACAAATGCTCAGGGGAAGTGTATGGACAGGGTGACCTGATGAGGTTTGCTCCACCAGGAATTAGGAGGTGCAGCACCAGCCATGGGCCAGAGTGCGGTTTGAGGCTGATTCTGGCCAAAATCTTTGTTCTTAATGGTCTCCCACAGGTGTAGGCCAAAGCATGTGGATTTGGGAGTGAGTAGGATCTGGGTTCAAATCTTACCTTTGCGCTTGCAAACTATCAAAAGAGAGTAACAACAGCACCTACCTTATAAGGACAAGAAATAATAGCTGTAAAGATCCTTGGCAGATGTCACATTCCCAGTCAATGGTGGCCCATTTTATACTCAAAGATTATGATAAATGGTTGACCTTCTACATGATGCCATTGGAAATATGAATGCAGATTGGAGAGAGGGAAACCTATGCAATAGGGGAATGTTTTTCTTTTAAGATGCAATGTAAAATCTTTATGTTTTCTAGACATTCAAGAAGTACAACATACAACTATGTAATTAGCTCTCGGCTTGGAAGAAAAACATATAAAGAACAGTATGCTTTTCTCTATAAGTAAGTATAATCTATGCTTCCTGGAACACGGTTTGTTTATAAGTTATGACTGTGAATTGAATCAAAATGCATATATTTTCATCAAAACCAAATTTTGATCTCTTACCAGTTCTCAATATCCACCAAAATATTTGCTGTCAAAATTGGGGATGGTGCAAAGTATTAACTCTGCAAATTAGAAAGCACGAGCAGCTTCCTAACACCTAATTTGTTGGTTAACTCAGTGGCTGACTGGTCAAGGGGGTCAGGAGATCTTCCTTCTTCATAGCCAAGTCCTAGTCCAGGAATGGAAACCTGAGTTGCCTAGCACAGCTGACTCTAGAACTACATATTCTCATTTTCTTCCTACCAGTAATTTGTTCTAAGTCTGAACATAAACTTGTGGGTGCCCCAGAAAACTAGTACTGCTCAGATCTTCAGTTCTCAAAGGGCCCTGGCTGTTGAGAAGAGCTGACTAATCCTTGTTTTCAGGGTGAAAGATCTCTTCCAGCACTCCAGCCTTGGGAGGCTAATGAAGTCATGGGAACCTATGTTTCTGCTTCTTGAAAGAAGTAAGAAGAGAGCTGACTCAGCTGAGTGGGGTTTCTTTTTTCTCTTCTAGAGAAAAGCTAGTGTCCGTGAAGGAGAGCTACCTCTACCATGACTATCAGGCTGGAGATGCAGATGTGTTTTCCAGGGAACCCTTTGTGGTCTGGTTCCAATCACCCTACACTGGTGAGATCCACAGGCCCTTCTCACCCGTGATTCCCCCAGCGAGCCCATGAATGGGCAGCAGCCCTGAGTATGGGCTGCGATCCTAGGGTTAATGCAGCATCCTTAGGGAGGCTTTAGGCTTGACTGAGAAAGCCATTGAGAACTTTTAATGCCTGAATGTAGAGGATGCAGTATAGTTTGATGGCACCAGTCTGGCTTCACAGAATGCCATGACTCAAGATCTCCCCAGCCTGGAGTCCACCTTCTTGAATCCTTGATAACTCCACTGTCTTTGGAGCATTTAGGCTGATAGAAATTATTTATTGCAATTCCTCAGTCCCAATCAAGTATAGTTATTCTTTCATTTAAAAAAATGAAGGAATGGCCAGCAAAGATGAACACCCCACCCCCAACCTAGGGTCTCACTCTCCTTCCAGTAACTACATAGATGTTTCTTCCACAGACTGGGGGTAGAGAGGAAGTCCAAGTGATTGCACCCAGAACTCTAAAACAATACTACTTGTATTAGCCACTAACAATTATTGATCCCTGATTAGAGTACAGGATCCCAGGCTCCTATACTCCTTCAATGACCTTACAGTGTGAGAATCAGGACCACACCCAGGTTCAGAAAGGTGGAGTCGCTTGTCCAAGGTCACCCAGCAGCCAGGAAATGGACGAGCCAGGGTTGTGACTCAAGCCACCAGCTCAGGAGCTCATCCTCTTAAGCACTGTGTGGCACTCAGTGGAAAGTCAAGAATAACTTTGGTTTGCCAATTGAAGCTATAGAGAATCAAATATTTTTTTCAGTACCTTCTACATGCCAGGCTCTGTTCTGGGTGCTGGATAAGACAGACAAGGTCCCTCTCCCTGCAAAGTTATGTTGTAATAGGGGAGATAGATAATGGCCAAATATATGCAGGGCTGTAAGTATGTACCTCTATATCTACACTACACAAATGAACATCCTGGCTTTTTCTGCCCTGGAGGCAGAGTATTGAGAAACATGGGAGAATGGTGAAAAAATTGCCAACAGGAAAAGAGGAGGTGGAGGCTTTGGGGGCAAGAGATGTCCTTCAGAGAGCACAGGCAACAATCCTCTTTGTTATGCATACCATTCACATATCCTGACCAGGATAGTGTTCAGAGTGCTCCCTCCCCAGTAATGATTATTTTTTCTCCAAAACAGTCCTTGGCCTTTGTGAACTGCAAATAAACCTGTTTGTATTGAGCTTCCACACTTCCATTCTTCTCCCCGCCTCCCTCTCTCCCATGGGATGGCACCTCAGCCATGTCCTATTTAGAGTTTTCTCTCTTATGCAAGAAAAGCTGTTCCCTCTATCTGGGACTACAGATGAAGGAGTTAGCTATTCATCTATCTTTTCATTCATTCGCTCGCTCAGTCAGTTAACAAACATTTCTGAGCACCTCCAATGTGCCAGGCACTGTGCTATGTACTAGAACCAAGAGGGTGGATGAGACAGATAAGCCTACCTTCACCATGCTAGGTTCCAGCGGGCCAAACAAAGAAGTAAAGCAAGTAATTTCACAGCATGGAGGAAGTAAGCAGTATGCATTGACTAGCAGGGTGAGGGGCCCACCTCAGATGGGGAGATCAGGCATAGGGAGGTGACATTAAGCCGCGACCTGAAGAAGTCAAGTTCGAGAGGGCTAGGGGAAAAGGCGTTTCGGAGGGAGGGCACAGTGAGCACACAAGCTAATTGGTGGGAAAGGGATTAGGATGGGTAAAGTGTCCAAAGAGAGGATGAGGAGGGAAACAGAGGCTGGAGGAGGGGAGCAGGAGATAAAGCTGCTGGATCAGTGTGGGGTCCTGGAGACAGTGTGGGGTCCTGGAGACAGTGTGGGGTCCTGCCAGGTCTGAGTCCTTGCTCCCCACTGTGTGACCACCCAGTAGCACCCAGGTCCTGAGTTGACTCAGACAAGCTGCCAGGTCTGAGTCCTTGCTCCCCACTGTGTGACCACCCAGGAGCAGCACCAAGGTCCTGAGTTGGCATGGGGACCCAGGCGTAGAAGGAAGGAAAGCCTGAAGAGGAGGTGTTCAGAGCTCATCAGCTGCTACCAGCAAGTGGGCAAGGCTCAGTTTCGAGTCTCATCCACATTCCCTCAGTCAGGCTCCCTCAGTCCCTCCTGGTGTGGGGAGGGTTTTAGACACTCCACAAACAACAACAACAACAACAACAACAACAACAATAACAACAACAAACACAGACGAGTATAAACTGATATGCTTCATTTTTTTTAATTAGAAAAAACTTTTTTCCTTAGTCCAAAAACCAAATAGGCTTGTTATTTTTTAAAAATAGAAAATACGGTTTTTTAAAAAATGAGAAAATAGAAACTCCCACAATGCCAGAAAAGAACATTGTCTACCAGCTTTTTCTTAGCTGCGACGCGCGAGTGGGAGAAAAGAGGCTTTCATGTACTGAAAATAGCGGCCTTGCGATGCTAAGCTCGTTCAGATCTCGGCCACTGGCTAGACTCTCTGGAAACGAGGAGACCCGGACAACAAGTCCATGCCTGGGAGGACAGCCTGTTTCCCTTGGGCAGTGTCTTTGGATCATTGCCCAAGAAAATGTGTGACCTCTGCCTCTTTCCTGTTCCTCAGCTGTCAAGGACTTTGTGATTATCCCCCTGCACACTACCCCTGAGACATCCGTTAAAGAGATTGATGAGCTGGCTGATGTCTATATGGAGGTGAAACGCCGTTGGAAGACAGAGGTGACGACCCTCTGTGTCTGCTGAATTCTCGTCTAGTAGGGGCAGAATCTGGTCCTTGAGAGGAATGAGTGGCTCCCTAAGAGTCCTCAGTCTTAAATACCCTTCTTGCTGAATCTGCCTGGGTACTATCCATGTGGGTCTTAGGAACTCACACACTGCTCCCCTGATAATGGCTGCCAAAATTCACTAAGGGAATAGCTAGTGCCAGGCACCATGCTGAGGCTGGACATAAACACATTTATTTAATCCTCCTAATAACCCTATGAGGTAACTATTTTATTCATTCTCCTTTGTAGTTGAGAACAGCAAAACAGAAAGAGGTCAAGAGTCTTTCAATTGCAAGTGACAGAATCTCATACTGACTCATGAAAAAGAGAAGCAATTTTTTGGTTCTTATAACTAAGATGTCCAGGAATAGTTCAGGCATAGCTGGATCCAGGGCTCAGACAAAATACTCAGGGCTCGGCTTGACTTTTTCCATCTCTTGGCCCTCTTTTCGTCTCTGGGTGGGCTCCATTTTTGGTCTGGCTCCACCCTTCAGCAGCTTAGGATAGAGCTTCTAGATCAACTGACAATGCAACAAGTGCCCTGGGATTGAGTGTGATTGGCTCTGATTAGGTCAAATGTCCGTCCCTGAACCAATCACTGTGATGAGGGGGTTGAGATGCTCTGATTAGCTAAATCTGTGTTAGCTCCACCCCAACCTCATACACTATGGTGGAGGAGGGAAGCAGTTTCCCAAACTAGGGGTGCTATTCTCACAGAAGGGGAATACATCTACCATCTCTTTAGCCTTAATTATTTCCTCACCTGGAAAACAGTGATGCCACCACCTGTGGCTGTGAGGGTCTGTGAAAGTACTTAGTAAATATAGAAGTGCTCTAGAGCAGTGGTCTCTAACCTTTTTGGCACCAGGGACCAGTGCTCCTGTGAGAATCTAACACCTGATGATCTGAGGTGGGGCTGAGGTGGTGATGCTAGCGTTGGGAGCGGCTGTAAATAGAGATGAAGCTTCGCGCCCGCCACTCGCCTCCTGCTGTGTGGCCTGGTTCTTAACAGGCCACAGACCTGTACTGGTCTGAGGCCTGGTAGTTGGGGACCCCTGCACTAGAGAGCTCTTCCTCATTCTTCGTTTCTCCTTTTGGGATGTGACTCCAGTGATTCCTTTTCTTCCTCAGTTTCACTTCCAAAAGTTCAAAATGAGTCAAGTAAAGCATGAGCACAGAGCTGGACAAGGAGAACACAAGAGGTAGATTTCATTGCTTATTTGTAAAGAGCAGAGCAAGAGAAAGAATAATTAATTTATTCCTAAAATTATGAATTCATTCAGTCATTCAACAAGAATGTATTGAGCATCTGTTAAGCATTGGGCACTTGGAAGGCATCAGTGGCACAAAAATGAACGAGAGGGGAAACTCGTGAGGGGCCTTCAGTTAGGCAGATTGGTGTTTGGTTCTTGACTTCTCCCAGTTGAGTGGTATAGAGCCAGCCCTCTATGCTGTTTCTACAGAGCTTAAAGGTCTTTCTACCACCTAGTGTTTGTGAGATTTAAAGGAAACTATAAAACACTTACTGCACACAGTGAATGCTCAGTAAATCCTGCCTCTATTAACAGAAGCTGGTGGTCACGACATTCTGTCTTCAACTGAGCCCATCATTCTCAGGGAAAATCATGACCACTGAGGTCAAAATAAAATGTTTTTGAAGAAAAGTCTAAAGTCAGCAACAGCCCCAAACAATAGTACATACAAGGAAATCTGATACTTCCTCTGGATTGAAGGATATTAAAATTCTGTTCCAAGAGCCCCACAGGGAAAAACATTTCCAAGATAGAATGATTCTGTTGGTGGCCTAAGGTTCTTCCCACTTCTCCAATAGACAGAATTTCCACAGGAATACATTCCCAACTTTAAGACAATAGAAGATAAAGAACAGTGCCAAAGCTGTCTAATACACCTCCCAAGTTCATTTTTCCTGCTTGGGAACAAAAGGCATTGATTCATTCACATGTTTAAGCCACAGACAAAAGATGTGAGGGAGTAAATTAGTAGGGTTCTTTTATTCCCACCTAATGCTACATGCTGAATTACAGAAACGTGGTGACCAAGAACAGGAGGAAGCAGCTATAGTGAACATCTTTTTTCCCGTTAAGAACATCTTCTCTTGTACATACTCGCCTGCCAAATACTCATCAAAACTGTGACTCATTTTTAAACCCATGGCCTCTTCTTTGAAAAGGCAAAAAAAAAGTTAAGACCCCGTATTAATTTGCTAGGGCTTTAACAGAAACTGAGTGGCTTAAGAAACACAGATTTGTTTCCTCATAATCCTGGAGGCTAGATCAGCGGGGGTGGTTTCTGCTGAAGTTTCTCTCCTTGGTCTTCCCTCTGTGTCTCTGTGTCCTAATCTCCTCTTCTTATGAGGACACCAGTCATATTGGATTAGGGCCCACCTGTATAACCTCATTTTACCTCAGTTACCTCTTTAAAGGCCCTCTTCCCAAATACAATCACATTCTAAGGTACTGAGGCTCAGGACTTCAACGTAAGAATTTGGGAAAACACAATTTAGCCCATACCAGAACCCATCATTTACTGGGCATGGGAGATGGAGTCGTGCCAGCAGTTCTGAGCAAAAGTGTTTGGCAACAATGTCCACCAGGTGACTGACGCTCCAAGTCATATCTTTCAGAATTTCATTTTCATGGGCGACTTCAACGCGGGCTGCACCTACGTCCCCAAGAAGGCCTGGAAAAGCATTCGCCTAAGGACAGACCATAGATTCACTTGGCTGAACCTATGGTCTGTCCAAGAGGACACCACAGTCAAGAAGAGCACCAACTGTGCATATGACAGGTAGAAGGCATCTGCCAGAGGCTGCTAGCCCATTCAGTGCTTGGTATGCATTAGAAAAGAAACTCCTTCTTGGCAGATGAGGCCCTTGTCTTGGAGAGCTGAGTTAATTAGATTTCAGGCCTCTCCACCTAGTGCTTTGTATAGTATACAAATTGCATTAACTGGACACTGTAGTTTAGCAGTGGCAAGTGTGGGCTTTGCTGTCAGACAGTCCTGGGTTTAAATTCAAACACTACTACTTAATATGTCTATGACCAAGAGACGTAAACTCTCTATGCCTTTGTTTCTTCACTTATAAAATGGAGATTATAGTAGCGCCTCACCCATGGATATATGATGAGGATTCAAGGCAGAAACGTGTAAATCTTATAACACAATGCTTACTATATGGTAAGAGCTCAGTACCTTCATTGCTGTTAATTATTCTATCGCAAAGACATGCCACCGTTTACTCGATCAATCCCCTATCTTTGGGCATTATGTTATTATATTACCAAAGATTTGTTATTAAAAGTTCTGCTGAAATGAACATTCTATATATACATTTTGTTTATATATTTATGACTTCCTTAGGGTAAAACTCTGAAAATGAGGCCAGTTAATGCAAGGGTTTTCACACTTCTAAAGCTTTTGCTGCACATTTTCTAAATGCAAGTACACACATTTAAATAACATGCTCTTATATTTGTAAAGTCTCTCTGGAGATTTTCAGTCGGCTTTAATTTTTGCTCCTTAAATCCGGAGGGTGCCTGAAGACCGCGAATGTTCACGATCTGCCCATCCATAGAGGAGACCACAGGTCGGGAGGCCCCTAGGAAACCTGGTCCCATGGGTGGTTTCCTTTCCCAGGGCTCAGCCTGCCACCAAGGAAGCGTGAGATGGCCATCTGCGAGAAGATAGTTGTCTTACTTCTCTAGTTTTGAGGTCTGGCTTTCATTTTCATCTCGTGACCTCCTTCGTTCCTCTTGGAGCTTTCAGGCCTGGAGTGTTTGTTGCAGAAGTGTTCATTCCAGCCCTCAAAAGTGGAAACAACCTAAGCATTGGGCAAAGCGGGGGCAAGGTGGGAAGTTCCAGGAGATTGAGCCCCGTGCCCTCTCCCTCCTATTTGGAGGGGCTGCCAGCAAAACACATGCCAGTTATGCAGCCTTGGGCAAGTCAAGTCCCTTCTGTGGCCCCATTCTTCTCCCCTGGCAAATAGGAGGGAGGTGACTGAAAACAATGAAGCAGAAGAACACTGAATCACAGGGAAAGATGTTCACAATAGATTAGGTGGGTGGGGGAATAAGTTGAAAAAGGTATTTACTAGAACCCTGGTGTTATACACACATATGCTGAAGGATGGCAGGATGACATGTGGTTTTTTTAAAGACTGATTTCTTATTTTGCTGTTCTGAATTTTATGCTTTCCTTAATAGCGTGTGGCTTTTGTGGTTTCTAAAAAGGCATTATGTTTAATAAGGGAAGTAAGATGAAATGGTCTCAATTCCAGTCTTTGCTCTTTGCTCAAATACCTGTTGAACACCTCCCACGCACTGGGGCAACCGCCAGAAAGCTTACACGATCAGCTGGCCTGCCCACACACATACCTAGATGTGAGAAATGGAGGAACCTTACTTAACTGTGTTGTTCTAGACTCTCTGTGTGTGAAAGAATTGCTTTAAGAAATCTCCATCTGCATGTGAAGAGTTTACTTGTGGACTGAGTTTAAAGTTAACCGGATGGTGGGTGGTGTTGGTAGCAAACACTGGAAACCAAATCAGCTGGCTGGAATCAGGGGAAGCTCATGGATAGTCATGAGCTAGCTCTTTGACTCATCTTGTCATTCTTCATCTAGTCTGTAGGGGCCATGTAGATCCCAGCTGCTTCTCCCCACTTGGTATCCATTAGAGTTTATGCTTTCAAAACCCATTTAACTACCAC
Source organism: Pteropus medius (assembly GCF_902729225.1). Taxonomy (NCBI): domain Eukaryota; kingdom Metazoa; phylum Chordata; class Mammalia; order Chiroptera; family Pteropodidae; genus Pteropus; species Pteropus medius. Next base: position 3,009,708 of record NW_024355327.1, read on the forward strand.
GTTCACATTTTTGGTTATCACTGCAAAGCCGCTGTGCTATGGTTTTTCTCCGTATTTGTCTTTAAATCCATTCATTTCTTACCAAAATAAATTAATTTTAAGGGAAAATTCATAATGCTAAGGTGAGAAAACAGTATCATTTGCCATAAATCAAAAATAACTATAAAAATAATCCTGGTGAAAACCTAACTGTAAATTCTGCCTTAATTCTCTTGCCTCTGGAATGCTTGGTGGTTGCAGCCTGCTCTTTCTGAATCAAAATGGGAGCTTAGGAAGTCCTACAGACAAGCCAGGCCCCTTCTTCATAATCGAACAGGGGAAAATAATTGCAAAGGAAATAAATATTCTCAAGATGCAAGATACTGCTATGTGGTGTGGTGTCCATGTGTCATATAAAATCTTCTTTTCTACCACCAGGGCTACCTGTCCACACAGGGAAACACTGTCCTGGTATCCACAGTGCCATGGCAGGGGCTGATGCTATTTTCCAGTCTCAGGCACCAGCTAAAAACAGATCTGGACTTTGAGCGCCATGTGAATGGGCCAGGCTGCTCAGTCAGTTCCACGTGTCAGACATGGACCTTGGTCTGATTTCAAAAATCAATAGGGTGAATTAACATGACTGTTTCCCCTCCCCTTCTGCAGGATCGTGCTGAGGGGACAAGAGATCGTCAGCTCTGTCGTTCCCAAATCAAACGGCACCTTTGACTTCCAGAAAGCTTATGGGTTAACTGAACAGGAGGTATGATCGCCATCTTGTCTTTCTGTGCCACCGTCCTGAGAGGACGGGTTGGTGTCACCCTCTGAGGTCATCACTGGAGACACAACATTGGGCCACTGGAATTTGAGTCTCAAAGCCTATGATTCTGTGACTTGAAGACCTACCTAAATTTCTGATTGAGCTGGTCCAGGGACGGGTGTTCACCAGTGTATGGTCTGTTGAGTGACTTTGGGCATTTGGCCTTCCCTCCCAGTGCCTGAATTTGCTCATCGCTAAAATGAGAGTGTATCCCAATTCTCAAATTTATCTCCCTTTTTTCTTTACAGGCCCTGGATGTCAGTGACCACTTTCCAGTTGAATTTAAACTACAATCTCCAAGGGCCTTCATCAACAGCAAAAAATCTGTCTCTTTAAGGAAGAAAAACAAGGCCCGTCGCTCCTAGATACAAGGGCACCTTTTTATTTACCATTCCTTGCCTCTCAATAAAAGAGCTCTAACAAGTATAAACTGCTCCCTGAACTCAGGAAACAAGACTGGTCTAAATGCTTTCATTTTTCAACTTGACTTTAATCCACTTTTAGCCTAATTGAGAGGATAGTCTTCTATTACCCTATTTGGGCTCGAATCTCCCCTGAATTGCTCAAAAGAAAACTGGGGGCTTTTGCAATCCAAAAAGATGGTCTTCGTGTCCTGAGCTAGAGTCCCACCCGCTGTCACGGACACGGTGCAACCCTGCTGTGGAGACAGGAGAGCCAGTTTCCAGTCTTTACAAGGGGATCCTGTTCCATGGGAAATGACCAGAAATGCCAAGGCCCCAACTGCGCCTCATAATTTGGGTAACTAACCGCTTTGGGAATCTGGCCCCTCCTGTCTAACGTAAGGCCACTATCACATCTCACGGGGATGAAGGATGAAGTCTTCTCTCACCTACTCTTCCTGCCTCTGAATTGTCCTCTGACTCAGCCAGCCCAGTAACCACCAGTGTCATGGTTTGAAATTTCATTCTGACCACAGATCATCTGCGTTCCCACTCCCTCCTTCCAAATCCTTCAGGGGTTCTCACCACCATTCGGAGAGAGCCCAGAAATTTGGGACACCTGTAAAGGTCTCCATACCTGGCATATCAGCCTCACCTTTGTCCAGTCTCACCTTTGTCCCACCTTGCACTTTATGCTCAGCAGGACTTCCCCTTCCTTGTGCCCACGTGCCCTTCCCATCCCAGAGCCTGGGCTAAGTGCCCCGCCCCCCCCGTATGCCATATACCTACTGTAACATTCACCACATTGCATTTGTCACCAAGGCCACTATTAGGACCCCTTAGAAGACCTGGTGGATCAAAGGCCCAGTTGGCTGGCAGGGACTTAAAGATTTTGTTGTTTCTGCAACCAAAGAATTGCAGAGGAATCCAGCAACATGGCACCATTTTACCTGTATCCTGGATGGTGACCACTTTTGCTTGTTTTGCTTTGTTTCCCTTCTACTGTTTCTTTGTTCAAGCAGTACACGAACGTGGCTAACTATACGAGCAATACCAAAGAATAAGCAGTGACAAGGAATGCCGCACCCGACCCCCAGCCCCTACCTTCCTGTCTCAGAAGCAACCTTTCTTACCAGCTTATGCATTCTTCCAGAAAGTCTACGCATAAATAAGTACTACGTATATAACCTTGAAAAATACAGTGTATCACCTACTATATGCATAGTCCCACTCTGCACTTATTTCCCTTAATACACTAGGGATGGTGTGACTTTTTATAGTGGAAATTGACCATAAGCTTGATTTTTGAAATTTGGTAATATCTGACTGAGGAAATAAAATCAAAAGTACCTGCTTAAATGGGGGAAACCATTTTCCCCACATATCCAATTAACCTGAGAAGTCTTGTAGGAATTGGCGGGGGAGGTGGCAAGGCTGCAAAGATTTGTCACACCTCTTCTGAGTAGAGTTCACTGTCTGAGGAAAATTTCCAGTTTCCAAGGTCCAAGACAGTCAAGCAGGCAATCCACAATGAGCTTACTCCAGAGGAGAGATCATCCTTCTGCCCCAAAGGCCAGCAGTGTGGCTGGGACAAGAGTCCTGGCTGGGTTGGGGAAGGAAGGAAAGTAGACCAGACACGAAGTGAGCATGTCTGTGGCTCTGACTTGGTCCTGCCACTCTGGGGCCTCCTTGGTGACAAGACATTACTCTGTCCCTGCACAGAGCAGGTTACTGGAGCCGTGGGCATCTACCAGCTCTCTTTCTAGGCAAATTCTGCTGGGCAAGAGGGGACACAGTGGGGCTTCTTCTCACTGGTCACAGCGTAATGGAGCTGCAGACAGCCTCCTGTCCTCCTGGGTCACCTGACCTGGATGGAGCTCCTATGGCTTTTTGGTGGAGTGTACCCTGGTCATATGCATTCTTTCAGCTTTGGTTTTGTCCAGAGGGTTTGAAACTTGTGTGCACCGGAATCCCAGGGGACCTGTCACCATACTGATGCCCAGGCCCCAGCCCCTCAGGGTCTGTCCCAGGAGGTCTGGGACAGAGCCCAGGAATCTGCATTTTAACCAGCTCCTGGGTGACTGAGGACCAGATTTTGAGCTCATTCTCCTAGCCCTCCTTAACTGAGAAGAGATATAGCATGGTGTAGGGGACAAGCTCACTTTGGAGCCATACTCTGCACCACCTGCTAGCTGTGAGACATTGAGCAGGTCACTTACCTTTAGTTTCCTTATGTGTAAAATGGGGATAATAAGAGAATCGATCTCATAGGTGAAGTTTAAATAAGATAATGCATGTAAAACGACAACTATGCGCCTGACACCCAGTAAGCCCTCCACAATTGGAGGCTGTATTTTTGTTAACAGGACTTCCTCTGTCAAAGGGCAGGCCGCTCTAAATGTTTGGGTATATATGGCTCTCATTTAATCATTTAGAATGAATTTTGCCATTCATTTTTTTATCATTCGCCACAGTAAGTGTTTTGGCAAGTGAGCCTTGAGACATGGAGATGCTCCTATTCCAGTCCTTATTATCTTCTCGTCCTCATCAGCACCTTTTTCCTGCCTCAAAAACAGAAATACTTCTTTGGTGCTCTTCATCCTGTCCCTGTGGGTGGGGGTGCAGGTAAAGGGAGCGCCTCCAGTTCAGCAGCCCTGGTTCCTGTCTCTCCCTTGGGTTGAGAAGTATAAAGGGCAGTTGCCAAACCAGGAAAGGAAGCATGACAAACTGGAGGCCACATTCCTCTATCCTCCTGGAGAGAGGAAGGCATCCTGCCCAGGCGGATGTGTGGGAGAGCAGAGCCACTTAGAGGGGTTCACGCCTGCATCAGCTGCCGTGTCTCCCCACCAGAGCTGCCACCCAAATTGACCTGAAGGCAGAGGCCACAATGAGCCAGCATTCCCATGTCACTTACCCACAGGTCACATCTTGAAGGAGTGGGTAACTCTGTGCCACAGGACTCTGGCCCCAGTAGCTCCAAGCTTTAGGATTCAGGGAAGCTACTGAAATTAGGTAAAACTAAGGGAATCTCAAGGAAACAAGGATGTGTGCATGCACACACACACACACGCGTGCGCACACACACACGCACACACACACACACGCTCAGTTCTTCAGAGAAAATGGGTTGGGAAACAGTGAGTGCCTTGAATGGAACACTAGCTGAATAATTTCTTGTTTCACCAATTCTCCATGTAGATGAGACAAAGCTGCAGACAGATGCCAGGCTTCACAGAGCCATGGGCAAAGGGGGAAGCCCTAGTCCAAGTCGCAGACTCTTGCTTGATGATAGCAGCAGCTTCCTCAGTAGTCCCACCACTTCCACCCTTGCCCCCTACAATCTGTTCTCTTCCCGACAACTAGGGTGTGCGTCCTAAAATGCAAACCTCATCCTATCTTCCCCTCTCCCCACCTCGCCTCAAACCCTCAAGTCTCCCCATTTCTCTCTGATTAAAGGCCCAAGTCCTTACCATGGCTTACAAAGCCCTGTATCTCTTGGCCTTCACTTACCTTTCCAACTCCACTTTCAATCATCTGTATACTGTAGCCAAACAATTTAGTTCCCCCATTCTTCATGCTCTCCCTAGCCTCTGGGCCTTTTCATGTGCTGTTCCCCCATCCTAGATTGCTCTTCTCGCCCATTCACTCAGCAACCTTCTCATTCCTCACCATTCAGCTTAAAACTCACTCAGTCTGGGAGGCCTTCTCTGGCCAGCTCCCCCCAGTCTACTTTGGGACCATCAGTTACATCTTCCCACAGTGTCCTTATGGCTCCTTCCTAACACTCGTCCATGTGTAATTAATTGTCCGATGTCTGTTTCCCATCCCCAACCTATGCCCGCTATAAGAGCAGAGCTGTGTCTTCTCAGTCACTGTTCAATAAACTTTTGTGGAATTAATTAAACTCAGGGGCACTACTGGGCCATCTCAGGGTAGATGGCAATACCTTTACAGAATTATCCTTAATTTTTTAAACAAATAAAGACAATATTTGAGCAAAAGGTAGTAGACATTGGGTAGTAGGATTGTTGTAACTTTTCTTTTAGAAACCCTTCTAGATGGAAACACCTAATTTACAAAGTTAGGGAGTGGTTTTTGCTGGTATCAACTGGGGATTAAAATATTAACAGTGCCCTCTAGTGTATTAAAGTTTCTCAAAGAACATTTGAAGAATATAAAATAGAATGACAATAGGACACAAGAATTAAAACCTTAAAATCCAGCTAAAGGTAAACCTCACTGTGGTTTCTTGAACTCGACCTCCACCCTCCTGCCTCAGGCCTTTGCACATGCTGTACCCTTTGCCTAAAGCACCGCTTCCGTCTTTGCCTGACTTCTTTGCAAGCACACAGTCTCTCTCTCCATAGGTCTAAGGCTTTCATGGCCTTCCAGACTCCATGCAAATCTCCCTTCCTCTAAGACAGATCACACACACACACACACACACACACACACACACACACTCACGCAGGCCTTTCCCAAGATTCTAGCCTCCTGGCATATATACCTCAAGTGGCCCAGGTTCCAGCTGTTTAGAGCGAGCCCATGTTCTTACCTGACATGAGTTTCCTGATGGCAGGAGAAATTATTTTAGCCATTTGCAGAAACTCTTGCTGACCCTCTCTTCTCTGAGAAACTCTTCCTTCCTCCATCAAATACCCTGGAAGTTTCATTGAATTTTTCCAACATATATTTTTTTGAGATTCCTGCTCACTTGAGATATTTTAATAGTGTCATAGAGGTTAGAGCTGAAGATATCTTTAAAGATAATAATACAATAATAGTAATAATAATAACAATAATAATAACCGCCATTTGCCAAGGCTTGCTCTCTGCCAGGCTGTGTTCTAAGAAGCCATGGTATATACTATCTCACTAAATTCCAACCACAGCACTAAAAAGATGAGGTCTATTGTCATCTCCATTTTATAGATGGAAAACTGAGGCCCAGATTAGTTAAACAACCTGCCCAGGGTCACGCAACTGGAGAGCAGTAGAGCCCAGGGCGACTCTTTTATAAGGCATAGTAGGTGTGGGGCCTAAGGCCTATGATACTTTTAGGCCATGCAAATATTTTAATTTCTTTTAAAATAAGAAGGAAATAAAAATGAAATTTTAGGTAGAAGAAATATCTTAATGGATAGTATTAATATATTTTTCATTGTACCAACGTAACTGTAAAATATCACTTTTAGATTTTGTTTGTTTTTTATGTAAGAAGGGATCCTGTGAAGGCAAAGGTCCTAAGTCCCACGAAAATAGTAATGTGGCCCTGGTGGAGTCAGAAGTCAAATCGGGTCAGTTTGCCTCCAAAATTCATGCTTTCACTAGTCAAGTCTAACCCCATTTTAAAGCTGAAGAAATTGGCCACACAGAAAATGGATGACAGAACCCAGGGAAGAATGCCCATTTCCAGTAGTCCAACTACCATACCCTGTGGTCCGACAGCACCACCTGGTGGTATTTCAGGGAACTTCTTTTTAGTCAAAGGTTGAGAGAGCACAGACAGGTTCAAACACCTCCCAAGAAAGCAGCTACAAGCCAGTCCGCTTTTGGGGCTCCATATTCAGCAGTGAGGGAGCCAAGCCAAGGAGCCAACTCCACATGCTCTCATTAGGTTGTCATTTGAATTCACACATTACCTTACACACACACACACACACACACACACACACACACACCCTCCCAGTATATCAGATTTATCCCTCAGAGTTAATATCTGCAAAGTGCTTAGATCCAATAGGGATATCGTGTAAGCCAATCTGTCATTTGAAAATTTTCAGTAGCCACATTAAAAAAGGCAGAAAGGATTAAGTAAATTTAATTTTAATAATATGTTTTATTTAACCTAGGTTTCGGCAATCTACAGCCTGTGGATCAAATCTAACCCACCACCTGTTTTTTTAAATAAAGTTCTATTGGAACACGGCCATGCCCATTTGTCTACAGCTGCATCAACACTACAATAGCAGAGCTGAGTAGTGTTGTAGTTGAGACTGGTGGCCCACAAAGCTGAAAATATTAACTATCTAGTTCTTTATAGAGAAAGTTTTGTCAATCCTTGATTTAGCTCAATATATACAAATTTGGTCATTTAAACATGTAATTCAATATAAAAATTATTAACGAGATATTTTACATTTTTTATAATATAATTCTCTGAAATCGATGTGTCCTGTACTTACGCTACGTCTCAATTTGGATGAGACACATTCCAAATGTTCAGTGGATACATGTGGCTCATGACTATTGAATTGACAATGAAGGCTTAGAAAAATGTCTGCACATAGCAAATATCATATGGGTGCTCATTAACTATATAAATAAATAAGAATTAAGAAGAATTCAGAAGAATTAAGCCCTAACGTACTGGAACATCCACTGCTTGTAATAAATCAACCTCTTTCCCATGCCTCCAGATGCTAGTTATGAAGTACTACCTTTGGGAGAATTGAGAAAATAATCACCCAAATCATTTTCTGAAAGCATAATTTATTTGCAAAATCCCAGCTGAGAAAGGCTGCCCCGGTGGTAACCTGTCCTCTTTGAAACAGCTTGCAGACTTGCTGCTGATAGAGATCATCATCCTAATAATTAATTTAACTCACATATACAGAACCAGGCACTTGTTAGACATATTCTAAGCATTGTTTCATTAAATGACAGAAACGACAGTGACCTCACTCAGGAAGCCTGCCCCAAGCTCCTATCCTGACTTCGTTACTTCTTTTGTGCTCCAAAGTTGCCCACTTTCTTCCATCCCAGCCCTTCTGACTCCATGCTGTGAGCTCCAAGATCTGCCCCCTTTACGTCCCAGTGGCCCGGCATAGGCCTGGCCCATGGGAACTGCTGGATCAATGTTTTTGCTTTCAATCAAATGACCCCAGAGGAACCCTGGGGCTATATGGTATTTGATTAAATTCGAGAAGTATTTTTTAAGTGCCTTCGGTTTGCAAGGCTGCGGTGTCAGTTCCAGTAGTATCAATCCCCTGCACATATTGGCCCTTGTTCACGCTCTCTGTCTCTTGCTCTTTCCCACTCAAGAACTTTCCCAAAGTTGACAAGGGAAACCCAGGCAAATTAGTTCCATTTGCAGTTTTAAGTGCCCCAGCTCTTCTGTGACATTTCAGGCTAAGAGGAAGACCAGGAGAGACCCAGAAAAATTCTTCTAGAGGTGGCTCTCACAAGAGTGGTAAGATTGCTCAGTTCTTCCTTTGGCCAGCCGAGGGGGCTGCTCTTTACCTGGGTGGAGCGGCAAGGTACCACAGTGCCCCGATTAGGCAAGGATGTGCCCACGAGCATTTTGGCTTCACAAGAAGCTGTGTGCAGGATGACTCTCTGTGCTCCCTATGTGCCCAAGGCCTTGGAAGCAATGAGAGGCTGTGTGCACCAACACTGGGTAGGCTGCCAGGTACAGACATCTGACACACCTGGGTTTCTGTGGGAGATCTCGTCCTTAGAGAAGAGGAGAGACCCATCAAGTTGGCCCCAGTAACTAAGGTTTAGCTGTCAGATGGAGGTGTTACGGGTCGAATCGTGTCCCCCTCAGAAATGACACATTCAAGTCCTGACCCCTAGTTCCTCGGAATGTGACCATATTTGGAAATAGAATCACGACAGATATAACTAGTTAAGGTGAGATCATACTGGAATGGTACAGGCTCAGACTCCAATATGACTGGTGTCCTTATGAAAAGGTGGCCGTGTGAAGACAGAGGCGCACAGGGAGAACACCACGTGATGACAAAGGCAGAGATCAGACTTATGAAGCTGTAAGCCAAGGAATGCCAAGGATTACCAGCAATCAACTGGAAGCCAGGAAGAGGCAAAGGAGGATTCCCCTGCAGATTTCAGAGGGAGCATGATTTTTAGACTTCTAGTTTTCCAAAACTGTGAGACAAATTTCTGTTGTTTTCAGTTACTTTGTTTGTGGTACTTTGTTATGGCGGCCCTAGCAAACTAATGCAGGAGGGGACTTCTGAGTTTAGGGTGATGGCTGAGCTCAAATCTACCCCTAGATCATCCACAGGACACAACGGGTACTGTGGCAGAAATGGGCTAGATGTTCAGGAACTCTTTCTCTTCTTCTTCCTGGGCACCTGGTTACACAATACTCCCAATCTTTTCACATCTAGAAGTCATATAACCAATAGACTGACAGGAGGTGATGTTCGTCAGCTCCAGGCCAAGGGAGGTAAGAGTGAGAGTGTTCTCGCCAGGCTTTCTGTCTCTCTTCTCTTGTCCCCCAGTTAAATCTGATGATTTAGGAGATGGCTAAACCTCCAGATGGGAGAAGCCTAGGTCCCCAGATCAGCATGTGGCAGGCGACCCACCGGACATCAGATTGCACTGTGCTGTAAGAAATACATCTTTATTAGTTTAAGCAACCAGGATTTAGGGGCTGTTTGTTATAGCAGTGAGGCAACCCTGACCAGTGCAGGGTCCTGGGGGTGAAAAAAGCAGTGAGTAAACATGGAAACAACTTCTTTCCTAAACTGTAGGAGACCCTGGGACCGAGCAATTTTGCTATGGGTCCCTTCATCAGAATGTAAGAGAGTGAGGACAGAGAGATTTTCCCCATCTCCTAAGCACCTTAAGGACGTAGGGACACCTCCCCTGCCCCGAGTCTGCAGCTGGAGCACCTGGAGACTCTCTCGTTTCCCCAGGAGAGCAGCACATGCTGGGGATGGCAGGGGTGGGGAGCTCTGTAAGGAAGGACGTCACCGAGGACAGACAAGAGGCAGCAGGTGGGCTACCCTGAATCCCAGAGGTAGCACTCATGCCCATCCATGCTCAGCAGACGCAGGGCTACACAGAACAGAGGGATAGTTGGTGGCGCTGGCAGCATCTCTGCTCTGCAGGATCCAGACAGACCATGGGAAAAGGAAGGAGCCGCTTCGGAACTGCCCGCCAGCGATTTCACATTAGCTGGTCCGTTCGCCGTGGAAAATGGAAGACGCTACTTTTGACGTAAAAGGTCTTTGTGATGGGCTGGGACCTGGCATAAGCTGAACGTCTGATGTCCTTCATGGCATCCCCTGAACATAGCAAAGGCCCGGTTGAGCTGGGTACACCACTCCTCCTGCCAGCCCTAGCCCAACCCAGAGGGCTGAGGATCAGCAGGTACGCGCTGCTAGGACTGCTCCAGTTGTTAAAGCAGCGAAATCCTTCTGTACGCTAGGAGCAGCCACTCCCCCTCATATCCCCGGACCCCTACCATAGGACTCCTAGCCTCCCTAGGATCCAATAACTAAAAGATACGTCTGGCATAGCATGGGAACCTAGAGACCTTGCTGTGGCTCAAGGACCAGGATGCACCCTGATGGGTGGCACACAGGCCATTCCAGTCGTTAACTGTTTTGACCATATCCCTTCCCCAAGCTCACGTACCTCTCTTCACATTTTTCCCTTTGTCTAATGATACTCCCACCCATCTTGTGCTCCATGGTAAGCACCTCCAGTGTCCTGCCCAAGTCTAACCTAATGCCCCCCAAATGCCCATAGGCTGCAAATCCTGTCTGTTGGAATGATGATGATGATGATGATGATGATGATGATGATGATAATGATAGCAGTCACTATTTGTTGAGCACTAACTATGTGGGGCACTAGACTGGTGCTTTCTATGTGTAAAAGGGCATTTGGGGCTGACCCAGCTGGGGCCCAGACAATGCCTTCGACCCCTTTCCCGTAGCTCTTTGTACCAACTGGGATGACACAACTCCTGTCTGTAACTGTGTTGGGAGGTTGGAAGAATGGTCATCAGAAGGTCTGTCATCTGTTTTCCATCTGGTCCCTGAACTTGTTGGGGTAGGGGCATGAGGCCAGAAGTATACAGAGTGTTCCAGAGCAAAACCACTACATAGGAAAACAGTCCCCCTGTCTTTGTCCTGAACCCAGTGCTGCCCTAGTACCCAGGGGCTTCCGGAATCAGCTCCCCTGTCTCTGATGTTTGGGTTACTGGATAAAATACAGGATGCCCAGTTACATTTGAATTTCAGATAAACAATGAGTAATTTCTCAGTATAAGTATGTCCCATGCAAACGGAAACTCAAATGTAACTGAGCATCCTGTATTTTAATTTGCTTGCTCTGGGTGGCCCCAAGCCTGACATTGACAATGGCTTCCCAGGCATTGGGCATGGACTGTGGGCTGGAGCAGGAGGGAGGAACAGAGAACCCTGCATGGTGCCTAAATTGAGACTTGCTCTCAGGGTGTCAGGCTCCTCTCGGAAGGATCTGATGGAGTAGATACAACTCAGAACTGCTCAAACGCCCCCTCCCAGCAGGCCTTCCCTGACCACCTTGTCTAACCATAACGGCCCCTCAGTCTCCATCTTCTTCTCCTGATTTCTCTCTTTTTATAGCCTCTGCACTCAAATGTGGTCCATGGACCAGCAGCATCAGTGTTATCGGGGAGCTTGTGAGAAATGCAGAATCTCACCCCATCCCTGACCTCACCTGCTAGACAGGAAACTACATTTTAACAAGATCCCCAGGTGGTTCCTGTGCACTATAAAGATTGAAGAGCGCTGCACTGTGGCACGGGTCACTGCCTGACACTACACCCTACATCTGTTTGTTGTTGGCCATCTATGACAGACTGTATCTGTCTCACTCTCTGCTGTACCCCAGGGATAAAAAGTGCCTGACACATATCAGGTGCTTGAAAAACATTTGTTGAATGAATGAACAAACCAGAATTCAAACGCAGGCTTCCTAATTTCAAAGTGAGTCACTCTTTTGTGCTTGTTCATTTACTAACTCATTTGAGGGCAGAGTGGGGATTCAGTGACTCCAGATCTCCCTCAACTGGCTGTCTCAAATGAAAGAATCACACGTTGAATGAATGAATGTCCATCCCACCCACTTCACGGGGCTTTTGTAAGGATAATTCCTGTTCCAGGTGCTTTCCACCTGATTTCTCCAAAACTGTGACATAGGAAGGCAGATGCTAATTTATTCCCTCTTTTCAGATGTATAAACTGAGGCGCAGAGAAGTTAAGGTTCTCGCTTGAGCTCACACCACTTGGAAGTGATGAAGCCAGGATTTGAACTCACACTTCCTGATTCCAAATTGAGGCCTCATTCCCTAGTTCATATTCATTCATTTGTTCATTTGTTCATTCATCCCATAGTCATTGAGTACCGGCCCCAAGCTGGGAGCTAGGAAGACATTAATAAAGTTTACTAAGAAGTTTTGGAACCCAAAGTGCTCACCAGACCAGATGGAAATACTCAAAGAATGGTGACACAGTGGGCCCAGTGCTTTCACAGACTCAAAAAGCTGCAGAGGCACAAAGGTGGACTTAAATCTGCCTGGAGGACTCTCGGAAGATTTCCCAGAGGAGGCAACATGTGAAAGTTAACCAGCAGAGGGAGCGGGGCAGGAGCATTCCAGGTATAGACACCAGAAAGTGCCAAGGCCTGGAAGTGTGAAGGTGCTTGGCCTGCTCGGAGAGCACTGAGCCAGGGGTATGTGCTGCTGATGAGGGGTGATGAAGCATGAGGCTTGGGAGGGAGGCAGGGCCTGCCTGCAAAGGCCTAGAATGGCAAGATGGTGGTGGCCCTTACCCACGTGCCAGCCGTACTCCCAGGATGACAAGATCGGGTACTGAAACTTCTCCTCCGGCTTCTGCCGATGCCGCTCTCGGAGGTACAAGGCCCGGCCTTGGCCGTCGTGAGAGATGCCTTGGAAGAGCAGCTGCAGAGTGCTCGGAGGCACCTGCCTCATTTCTAAGCCCTCTGGTTTGGTCTGGTCTGCTGGCCCCCGAGTTGCTCTTTTGGCCTCCCAGACTCTGTCTCCCTTGGGCGGGGGGCCCTGGACATCCACTTCCCTGGACAGCCGATCCCAGATTCCCTTGGTTTCTGGCTGTCCAACCCGTACCTCCTTGCTGTCAGGGGAGCTGGTGGCAGGCAATGGCCCCACTCCCAGGGCTGACTTGAAGGGGTCCTGCTGGAGCGTCTTCCTGGGCCCCGGCCGCTGCTTTGGGTACTTGTGGCCATAGTTGATCTTCCAGGCAACTCGGGCGGCAGCCTCCTTCTGGATGTGCTCTTGCCAGTAGGCTTGGTTTTGGGAGGTGAACAGATCCCTCATGGCAGGGAGGGGGTGGAGGTGGGGAAAGTAGGAAACATTCTGCCCACAGCTCTCTGGCCTGTGTTTGCACTGCTGGTGTCTCGTTTCCAAGGATACGTGCAACCGATGAAGGCTAGGTTGCCAAGGTTCTGCTGGAGAGGAGGGGCTGGGGACTCAGGGGACTTGGGGCCAACCATAGGCTGTAGGGAAGACCATGTTGGAAAAGGGAGCAAAAGCCAGCCATGACCCACCCAGGGCACCTGGCAGGAGTTCAGCCTCAGAGGAACTCAGGGCCCAGACTTTTCTTCCTCATACCCTTAGGATCTCAGGGTGGTCCATGGGGTGCTGTAGCCTCTGTTCCATTCAGTAAACCCCAATGTACACCTACTTATGGACCATGCACCCAAGGGGGTCCACAGAGAGGCCTAGTCTCCATCCTCAAGAAGCTCTAGACACATGGCTGGAGAGGTTGCCATGGTGACTCTGGATGCCAACTCCTCAGACACAGCTCTGCCACTCCATAGTTTTGTGGCCTCATCTGTACAACAGGATGATCATGGGAACTAGCCTTAATATTAAGAGAATGACAGGTCAGTGCATAGCAACTTGGGGCAGTGCCTGGCATGGAGGAAGCCTTCCATGAGCGTCAGCTGCTAACAAGTACTTACTTGGTACTAGCTGCTGTGCTACACTCCATATGCTTTAAATCACCCCCCTCAATTACTGGGGCTCTCATAGCCTCCTTTGCAGGTGGAGAAATAGAGGCTTAGAGAAATGATGTGCCTGCACCAGGGCACACAGCTGGTACATGGTAGTACCTACTCTGCGCCAGGCCTGGGCTGAGGGTTTTACTGAGAGATCTCCCTTAATCCTTACCTCACTTTTCCAGATAAGAAAACTGAGCTCAGAAACATTAAGTAGTCGCACTGGGGTTGACTCAAAAACTCATGTCATGTATAACAAACACAAAACTCTACCACGGAGTACGGCAAGCACCTTGAGAGAGGCACAGGCAGGGTGGGGCAGAAGAGGACCCACCAGTACTCCAGCAGCTGACCATACAGCCAACCTCCCAGATCCTCACACTTTCTGCCTCCCTGACCAGGGCCCTCCAGGGTTGCATACCACTGGGAAGGAGGTTACCCACAATGCCCTGGGGCCAATTGCCTTTCCACTCTCTGCTGGGTATGCTCTCATTTATTCATTCACTTAATATTCATTTGCTTTTGACTCTATGCCAGGCACCAAGCCAGGTACTAAAGGTAGGTGAGGAGGGACAGAGTCCACATGCTTCCTGCTCTTGGGGTTTCACCATCTAGAAGGGGAGGCAGACTCATAACTGAGTAGGTAGAGGGAGAGGCAGAAGATGGGTGGTGGTGGTCAGGGACGGCTTCCTGGAAGAGATGCCCGTTGATTGAGACCTGAACTATGAAATACAGAGTGGGGTAAGGCTGTTGCAGACTGGGACCGCCCCCCTCCCCCAGTCCAAAAGGCAAAAAAGGGTACAGCTGCATAGACTGTCTTTTGTGCCTCAGTCTTCCTAACTGTAAAATGAAGGCTATGAGGAAGTGTGGGAAATTTGGGAAGATTAAAAGCCAGCTGGTTAAGTGGGACAGCCTGGGCCTGTTTATCTCCGATGGAGCACTCACAGTGGTCACCGATTAGTGGTGCAAACACCTTTTTAATCCAAGCTCCCTGACCTGGCTGTAAGCACCATTCTTTCCATACTGAGGGCCTTCTATATGCCAGGAGCTGCAAGTGAACAAAACCGACAAAATGTCCTGCCCTCGTGGAGCTTGCTCTTCTGTACTCTGTCTTGCTCAACATTGTATCTGTATCTTCAGGGTACCTCTGGATTTATTGCCTGGAATACAGTAGGTGCTCAGAAAAAGGCTCAAGAAAACGATGACTAGGGCTACTTCACGTTAGCTCTGTTGCAGCTGGGTGGGCGGAGAGAGCGGGAGGGAGGAAAGTCAGGCGCTGCGGGGCGGCGCGGCGGCGGGTGAGTGGCAGAACTGTGGGGGCGGAGCCTGATTCCAGAACTCCGGGAAACCTCCCTGATCCAGACCGCCCCCGCCCCCAGTCTGGTAAGTCCAGGTGCCACGAGCGCGAGGGGACGGAGGTGGGTGTCCCCCTCCTCGGGGCTTCGGAGACCCCGTGCTTTCCGGACAGCAGAGGCCGCCTTCGGGGCTGCAGTTCGCGTGTCCAAGGCGACCCCTGGCGGTCACTGTGGTGACGACAGCTGGACGGCAGTCCTCCCACCCAGAAGGGGAACACCTAGACCTTGCAGGCGTGGCCGACTAAGGCTCGGTTACTGAGTGGACAGGCTCCCCTAGCAGGGAAGGGAGTGGAAGGGTGCAGAAAGGCACCTCCAAACTGCTGCTTTCCAACGCGCCCAGGGACAGCCGATGGCACTCAGGAAAGCTGCTTTCAGATTCCAAGTGCCCACTCTATGCCAGGCCCCTGTGTGCCTCACTCGGCTTCACGGCCACATCCCTAAATTCGGGCTTCCGGATTTTATTGCAGCCGTAGTCATTACTACCTGTGAAATTGGGGAAGCCACTTAACTTCTCTGAACGCCGGCAAATTCTCTTGAAAATATGAGGATAATCATAAGAAAGTGCCTAGCATTAATACGTGTTATTTATGAGAATTTTTACTCCAGATACATTAACTCATTTAAAACCCGGCCTCAGGCCTGGCTATAGCCTGGGCCTGTGCTGAGGGAAAAGGGGACACCGAAACTCAGAAACCAGAGGAGGCTGGGACGTGAGCTGGGGCCCTCCAGAGTACACCTGACTCACCTAACTCTCCTCCCACCTTTCTGGCTACTTCCTGGGGCCACCAACAGCCCACCTTGCTGGGAGTTCTGTCATTGGCCTACCCTATCCACCCCCACTGATGATGCTGACCTCAAGCCACAGCCTAGGGTTCTGTCCAAAAATGGCTCTTCTAGGACTCAGTGCTGACTGTCCTTACAGGAGCCCCTCCTGGATTTAAGTTCTCAGTGCAGAAGAATCATCTTAGGCACCTTACACCAACAGCAGTAATTTTTGAACACTTACCATGTACTGGGCACTATGATGTGCTCTTTACATGCATTTTGTCAATCCCCAGAATACTCTATGGGGTAGGTCCTATTACCCCATTCATTGGAGGGAAAACTGAAGCAGTTTTCTGTGAGAATAAGTGATCTGCCAGAGGCTATGGCAGGGCCAGGATTTGAACCCACTGATTCATGTTTATAACTGCCATGCTAAATGGCTTCCCATAAGCCCCTTTCCCCTCGTTAAGGTACTTCTTCTACTCCACCTTGGGGAGCTGTCCCCCAAGACTCAGGCCACCCCTCTCCTAGCAGCTCTGGGTGGGAAAAGGTTTGCCCAGCCAATTGGAGGATGGAGATGTTGTGGGATCTTCCTAGAGGTTAATTTTAGACTGTGAGTTTCCCATTATTTCTCCATTTTGTGGATGAGGGCACTGAGGCAGAGAAGGTAATTGCCTGAGGTGTCTGAGCTGGTTAGCAGCAGAGCTGGGATTGGGATCCAGCCTTGAACCTGCAGCACCTGACCCACTGCTTTCTGAGCGTTTCTTGCACACCTCGGTTATTCTGCTGCTACTTGTGCGAGCTGCTTGTAGCTGGGCCTGAAGCTGACGTTTCTATGGCTTGGCACCTCTACTAAGGTTTTCTCCTCTGAGATCACCCTGCCAGCATTTAGCATAAGGGAGAGGTGTCCTGGTACCTTGGGAAGGCGGTGGTCCCTGCGGAGGGAGTAATGTGGGCAATAAAAGGCTTGCAGATTCTTTCATCTTTCAGCTTTGTCCTGGGGAGATAATCCAGTCCAAAATACAAAACACCCCTGGATGTGAGTCACAGGTCAGGCTTGTAAATTCCCCATCTCCGGCCTGCCTGCTTATAGAACTCTTGAAGAGAGGAGTATGGGGAGGGCCACCCTAAATTCCTTGCAAATGAGCTGGTCCCCTGTGGGCTCAGGGGCCCAGACAAAAGCCTATCACAAAGCAAAAAGGATCCCTTTGTTTAAAAGATTCCTCCAAAAAAATAAAAAATAAAAATATTCCTCCCACCATGTGTTTGGGCAGCATCCTTAGGACAAAGCCAGAGGGGAAAAATATCTAACTCAGGCTTGCTTTGAGCAATGACATTTTTACTCCTTCTTGGAGTTATGATTTGCTATTGTGAGGGGGGAAAAAAAAAGAGCTAAACGAGATGTGTTCTGTTTTTATTAGTGGAATACTCTGATTACAAAGCCCCTTCCCCTCCAAGTTAATGGAGACTTGGACAGATTCCATCACCTTCCCAGACCTACTTCCATCAGGCCCAGCATGAAGGCCAAAGGGCACTTAAATTAACAACCTTGTTTCCCATTTTAAAATACAAACCTGGGGGATTGACAAGGATTGAGTACTTGTTTTGCTATTAACCTTTATTCTGCTAATTTTTCAGGCTGTGCAGTTTTCAAGGGAAATTAAATCCCTACGTGCCTGACTCATTTTACACCAAACTCATCAAAATGGATTTCTCATCTTCAAGGCCCCTTTGAAGTCTTAAGGCTAGACATGTGGTCAAGAGTGCAAATGTTTATAAGTGTATTGGAAACACAGAAACATGTTAATGAAATGTTTCCTTCTTGGCAGCATTGCTGATGAGTGCTTCCCTGGGTTGCAGAGGGAAATTTGATTAAGAAGAGGCAGGCATTTGAGTTTGGAAGGGGGCAGGGCCTTGTCTCCACTGAGGATCTCTGCAAGGCTGCTGCCAGCTGCTTGCCGTCTTCCCAACCTCCATGAGCCACTAAAGAGTGATGGTCCAGTCAAATCCTGGTAGGAAAGCGGCAGAGTTAACCAGTGAAAAGATAGAAAGGGCCTGGCACCTGGCCTGCCCAGGGTTAAGTTTCAGTTTTCAAGGTGTTTGTACAAACAAAAGCCGGTTCCCATAGCAGCGAGTCCAGATGCAGGTGAGAGTTGCCCTGTGGCTCTAGCTGTTGACCAGTAGAGAGGTATGCAGATTTCACCTTGAAGTGTCTTTCATATACCTGGCAGTGGACTGCCAGGTGCAGCTCCAGGTGCTAGCAAGAAGCCCCCGTAGATCACCTCCAAGGGGCGTTGATCACAGGTAGCAGTGGCTGAGACTCTCATAGCTCCCAGTAGGATTTCTCACACCCCGCCTGAGGGAGGTATGCTCTGAAAGGTGAAACAACCTCCCCAAGGCCACAAAGCCAGCGAATGACTGAGCCAGTGTTTAAGCCCTAAGGTACATACCTGATGCCAAAGTCTAGCTGTTAATTTTCAAGTGCCGCCTCCCTAGAAACCAGCCAGACTTCAACAAGGTATAGAAGCCGATGGCTGTGGCCCTGTGCTCCTCTGTGGGCAAACCCAGCCTACTGTGGCCTATCCAGACCTCACTGGGCAAAGCCTGCACTCCTCAAAGCCCACGAACCTTGTTGGGAGTCCAGAAACAGTCATTCACAGTGCAGGCGGACAGATAGATACAGGTGCTTCCTCCAAGAGGGGGTAGAAGAAAAACCTCCTTTCCTCCAAACCCCCTCCCACATTTCAGAGGTAAACAAATCGCCACCCTGAACAACAACTGGGTGTCAGGAAGAGACACATAGAAAGATCCAGAGTCTTCCTTCCTCCCCTTTCCCTCTACCCCTCATCCCCAATGGAGGGTGGGGGCAGGGCTAGGACCTACCATCACTATGGCAACTACCTGGGGCTTAAGAGGGGCTCCTGGGTCCCCTTCTTTCTGTGTTCCTGCTTCCACAATGGTATAACCAGGGAGGCAGAGCTCCTCGTCGGGAGGACAAAAAGGTGGGGGCCCAGTGTCTACCCCAAGTGAGCTTTGACACTGCAAACATGTCATTGCAACACCTGAGTCAGTGTTGTCACTGTAAAATGGTGTCACTGCTGAAGACGGCTGTGTGGGTGAGGAGGCCTCAGTGTGCAGCCAGCACTCTCCCTAGCAGGAAGGCACAGCAGAGGAAGAGAGAAGGGAGGGGAAAACCATACACCAAGTGAGCCCTGCTGTCCAAGGGCAGTGGAATGACAGGTGACAGCTGCCTGTTTGAATAAATTCCCTAAAATGAGGGTTTCTCTCCCTCTCTTTTAAACCATAGCCTTCACCTACGTGGATTTCTTATGTGGGACTCTCATCCAGCACAAGTCCCAGCAAACCTCTCCAAGAGGCTGTGTGAGTGTTAGGGCCCACACACCCCCTTCCCAATGTCACTCACGCTTGGGCTGGCCCTATCTGGATAAACTCCCACTGAGGCTCACGAAGAAGCAAGACCTCCCCCTGCATAAAGAGGCAAGATTCATGGTCAAAACACGTTGTGAATCTGTGTCCTTTCAGCCAAGGGTTTGAAGAGCTGGTCAAAGATTCAAACCATTTATTCAGAAGTGACATCCAAGAGCACCAGGGCAGCTTTAAGGAACAAACATTTTATTTAATAAGTTATAAGATACAATTTACAGTTGGCATTTGATTCCAGTTTCGCTTCCACGTCCCAGTTTACGAGGCCTGTCCCCCTCCCTTCCTATAAGGCCTCGGGCCGCTCCAGTTTCTATTGGTGGGCTTTTGCCAGCGCTCACCCCCAGCTGCGACACCCTGGTGAAGGTCACCCAGCTCGTCCCCTGTCCTATTCAGAGGCACTCCCAACAACAGAGCCACTTCCTCAAGACCAAGCAGCAAATCAGAAGGGTCTGCCTGCCTCAATCACACTACACACTTGGGCCCTGCAGTCAGCGTCCGGGAACGCTTTAACTTTATTCCAAAGCAGGTCTGTAGGAAGGCGTGCAAAATGCCTTACGCCCAATTTTTAGAATTTTGCACCTGTATACTGCTTTCTAAGCAGCCTCAGATGACGTGGTCAAGGCCAAATACACAGCTACCATCAGCTACGTAGCTTACTATTTCTGCCCAAAAGTAAAGGACCACCGATGAGCTGCTGCCCTCCTCACCTCCTTAACGATTCCCTGATTTTCAGGCCAAAGGTCAGCAGGAATTTCATTTTCCTATCTATAATTATTTTCTAGAAAACATGACCATCGAGATGGAACGGGATGGGTGTGGAGTGATATGTCACGAGAAGGCCTCTGCTAACAAAGACACCCCTGCTGTCACTTTCAAAGTGCTGGTAAGGCTCATCAGACTGACAAATGGCTGGAACATGTGTTAAGAACGAGGGCTAGTTTTGGTCAGAAAAAGGGATCTTTGGCAAGTGGGGGGCGCTGCTTACCACTGCAGAATTTTCTCAGACCCACCGACTGAAACAGACTTTAAAAAGAGCAAAAACATGGCTGGCCAAGATGGTCACCCAATCTGACTATGCCGGAAAATAATCAGCAGAATGAGGGGAGAGGCAGCAGGAAGCCATTCAGGCCTGTCTGCCACGGCTTAGACTCTGCCCCTTGAAAGATGGGAATAGGCCACAGACTGGGGCGGGGATGGTAATTAGTGTTAAAACAATGCTGTCCACCTAATAACAGCCGTTTCTTATGTAACGTGGGCCCTGGAAGAGATGAAGCTGGTTTTAAGCCATCTTCTTTTCTAAATGACAACCTAAACTAGGTCTCCTCTTTTCCCCTGCCCTTCCTCCCTCCCAGTCTTGTTTCATAAATTGGTAACCAATTTCACTTTTTAAAAACATCGGCCTTGCCTGTGCTCTCAGTCTGTCTGTAGGGAGTGATCTGTGCCACAGATTCCAATTCGCTCAGCCCATTTGATAAGTTTGCGTTTCTTAACAGTCCCCAACACATCCCTAAAGAGTCAAGTCTAGGACTTCTTTACGAAGGCACTTTAGAAAGGCAATGTTTTTGGAATGAGGTTTCAGACCCACAAACAGGCTGGAGGACATGGTATAAAACAAGTTACAAACAAGCAACAAAAGCAACCACCAGAACTCCTCCCAGGATTTGACGAGAACTCTTTTAAGGCACCGTGATGTGGAAGGGGCTGCCGGGGATGTGTTCCTCTCCCCACTTCACAGCCAGAACATAATCCCCCTTCTCTTTGACGACATACGTGACATTGTACTGTTGGTTGCCCACATGCTTCATGGAGACCTCTTCACAGGGTGTGGTGGGACCGTGGACCCCAATCAGCAGCATGTTGGAACCTGGGCAGCAGAGGAAGGTGATTATTCCATGAGGATGCACCCCAGAAGGCAGAGGAAGAAGGGGGATATGAGAGCTAAAGGAATGATACCAGCATCTATGATAATGCTGGGGACCCGAGAGGTGGGAGAGTGTGGTAACTCATAGAGCCTGAAAGTATGGGTTCAAATCCCTGCCCTGCCACGTCCTAGCTGGGTGACCTTGGACATGGAACTTCACTTCTCTCTGTCTTAGCTTCCTTATCTGTAAATGGGATGACACTAGCACCTACCTCATGGACTCATTGTGAGGTTTAGAGGATTTATTATACGTGAAGTCCTTTGCACATAGTAAGGGCTATTATGTAGGTATTGATTATTCTGATCTCATTTATTCTCTTAAGAACCTTACAGAAGGTACTATTTTCATTCCCATTTTAGATAAGAGGAAACTGACTTTTAGAAAGAGATTTAGTAACTTTTCAAAGGTCAAATGGCTAGGGAGGGGAAGGAGGGAGGAAGGAAGGGAGGAAGGGAGGAAGGGAGGGATGGGGGTGGATAAGTAAGTGGTGGAGCTAGGTTTCTAGCCCCGATGTGCTAGGTGCCAGAACCCAGGCAACTAACCATGGACACCCAAATAAATATCTAAGTTCAGAGTGCAATTAAATTTGAAGCAAGAGAAGAGAAGTGGCAGAGAAGTGGCCAAGTTATTGATTCAGTTTGTCATCGGTAATGGGGATAACGCCACCTTTCCTATCTACCTTGAAGTCATGTGAAAAAAAATCAAGAGGCAAAAGGAAAATCATTTAAAAATACTAAATATGGAATATGGTAATAAACATGTTTACTTGCAAATGGCTGGGTTACGTGGGTGGGTGGGTACTGCAGACTACAGTAGGGAAGACCACAGTATATGGTGGGTGCTCAGCTACCCCCCACCCCCACTCTTGGGCAGAGCCAGGCTGCCTACCGGCTTTGCTGCAGTCCACCAGGAAGGAGCTCTTCTGGCCCACGAAAGCCTTCAAGAGCCCTGCCCCCTTAGAGGTCACCTTGCTGGCATCTGAGGATGACTTGGGGATGGCGCTATAGCAGGTTTCTGTTGAAGATCTGGTCACCGACTCCACCAGGATGGATGAGGTCTCATTGGCCAAGCCAGGGCTGACCAGACGCTGGCCTAGGACATGGAAGGGAGGGAGGCAGGCGTGAACGGCTAGAACAAGTAGACCTCTCAGCCGGAGAGGCAAGTGCCCCCACACCCGAATACCTTGACCCAAAATCCACACACCACTTTAACACCTGGATCGAAATGCTACCACTTCCCCATCTCACACCCATAATGTCTTCTAAACCTCCTAGGGTCTCTCCCCACACAACTAGGTTCTGGTTTTCTGGGCAAATGGACGAGTCTGGCCTTGGCTGACAAAGCCTAGAAATCCCTCCCACAGAACCACGTGTCACCCCGTGGAACCCACATCTTTCCATTTACATAAAGCACTCTGTGTATAAGCAGTGTGGAAGTTTAGGAGAGCGTATAACAAACAATACATCAAATATGATTCTCTCTGCATGTGAGGGGATAATTTTTCTATCTGAATTTTTAATTTTTCTGCAACGAACTTATAACTGCTTATATAACAGTGAACCAAGTAGAAAGAGGCATGTGGAAGGAACTCACCACTGTATTTATGGTGGTTACCTAGGTTGGGGCCATGAGATGGTTTTACTGTTTGGGATTTTTTTCCAGTGTTCTGAAGGAGGCACATTTTTATAAATTTAATAAGACCTTTGATTATTTTTAAAATGAGGATGAGAAACGAGGTGATTTTTCAAACTGTGATCTAAACAAATACATGAGATTCCAAATATGCAAACATTTCTTCTTTTCTGTTAGAGACAGACACCATCTAATAACACCTAAGCTTTCTCAACTTCTGCTACTTATTTTGCAAGTTTTGAACATGCAGCCCCCTCTAACATATCCTACCATTTCTTTACAATCAAGATGCAAAGTAGATTCAACACAACTAAAATCATCTATCGTTTCTACTACCAAACAGCTCCACTGATAATCTTGGAAGATGAATTTCCAAAGTGTTTGGTTACCTGTCACCTTGGCCTTGAAAGGACTGCCCACGATGTGGTTGGGCCCACCATATTTGACGCCGATCAGATAGTTTCCAGGGGCCATGGGGGTGTACATGACTTTGTACCCTTCCGGGGTTTCCTGGCAATCCATTTTAACCTTGGATGGGCCTTCAATGGTGACAGATAATGTCCCCGGCCCTGCTCGGGTGGTGTTGATGAAAAATTCAGACTGGATACCTGGGATAAAGAAAGAGGAAGTAAATGTCACAATGACGGTTTACAGGGATGAGGAGGTGTGGTTTGGAGCACTATCCCTGGGGCATTGAAGCAGTGGCGGGGGCCTGCACAGGTTCCCTCATAGAGGGGTCCCCTTAGAGGCATGGGGACCCACCAGGACTAACTCTGAGCTCCCGGCACAGAGGATCTCAGGCCCCAGGGTTGGTAACTCCTTTTCCAAAGCCCAGGCCATAGTGTGGCCGACATCTCGCCCACCAGCACCAACCACCTGGACACCCTGTTCTCTCCCCGAGGCATGAGCCACGGCTGAGGGGGAGAAGCCTGAGTGGTCACTGTGAACCCGAAGTACGGCTTCAGCTGCCAGAGTCCAGCTCTGCCTCCAGGGGGATGGGAAGCGTGGGCCTCTTTGACCTTTCCTTTTTCCTCTGGGTGGACTTGGAGAAGCCAAGGAGGCCCAGTGCCACCTCCTTTCTCCTCAGGCTCCTTGCCCCACTCACCATGCTGGAGACTGGTGCTGCTGCCAGAATCTGCCAGCCCGCATCTTGCTTGCCATGAATACAAGCAATAAGAGCAGGACCTACAAAGCAGCCGCAGCTAACTGTGCACCACTTGTGGCACTAAGGCTCCAGATCCTGTGCTAAGTATCATTTTATGTGCCCAGTGATTCCTCTTCAATAAATGACACTGAGGCTCAGGGAGGTTCAGTCACTTGCTGGTCAGAGTTACAAACTGGAAAGTGGTAGAGCTGGGATCTGCTCAAGTCTGTGCAGCTCCGGAGCCCAGGCCCACCTCTTGGCCAGTGGATGGACAGTGTGGCTGCCTCCGATGCCCTAACTGCAGCCCCCGTATACTCAACCTCTCACTCGGCCCATGAGGGCCTCTGGCACAGGCAGCTGTCTTGTGACAAAAAGAAAGCTAGGCCAAAAGAGAGTGCCAGCTGATGACTATGGCGGCATTCCTGCCTGAGCCCAATGTCCTGCAAAGCCCCTTTCCCTCAGTCCTCTTTCCAGTCCAGAGTGGGGTGTGGCATCAGTGAGGGCCACTGGGGGGACCTAGATACCAGCAGTATGTCTGCTACAGTGCCCTCTATGGGGGTGTCCTTGGCATAGCATCCCCATGCAGGGCTGTGCCTTCTCCACAGCCCTGGACCCGCCCTAGCTGGGAACTATTTTGGTTTAATTATAGCTCCTAGACCAGAGAAAGAATTATTGTTCTGGTTATCAATAAAACAAAGGAGCTGCTATCATGCAACCCCCAAACACAACCCAACGGTTTCTGGAAGCTCCTGAAGCTCTTGTCCCAGCATCCCCTACCCCCCACACTCACCCCCACTATTTCAACCTTGTATCTAAACTGTGCAGCCTTGAAGCCTCTCTGGCGGCAGCTGCAGAAGCTGGCTGTGTGGGAAGAGTGGGAAGGGTGGGGTGGTGAAGAAAAAGGGTCAGCATTTCCAGGAAGTAGCTGCAAGACGGACAATGTGGAAAGATATTTTTAAAGCGAAGATGGAAAGACCTGGCTGCCATGGAAGGAAGCCCCACCCTTTTCAACAAGCTGCTCCATTCCTGAGAAAAATCCATTCATCCTGACTGTGAGGGCCCAGAAAAGGAGGGAAGATGAGGTGAGAAAAGGGAAACAAGGCATTACAGGACAAGAGCTACGGTGGAACAGCCCCAGCCCACCGCGTGGGCTCCCTCACGGCTGCCATTTTACAGGAGGGGAGTGGAGCCTCAGTGAGGTCAAATGACTTGCCCCGAGTCTCAAAGATAGAGAATGGCAGAACAGGGGTTTAAACATAAGGTCTTCCAATGTGGAGCTATTGCACTTGCCTGAGAAACAGACAAGAGAAAGAAAATCCACACACAGGAGTCCCTCTCACCACTGCCTCCAGCTGCAACCACGATGACACCCCAAACATCTCGGGCATAGCGGTTTTGCCCTGCATCCCCATGTGTGTACAACTGAGTTCCTGTGAGTGGAATGCATGCTTAATGCAGCCCTACTGCATCTTTAAGGTGGGCAAGGGTTAAAGGAGGGGATGAAGCTCTTATGTGACACCTTAGGCACAGTGGGGTTCCTGGAGCATTTCATCAGGAAACCAGCTCTTCCAACCCAGAGTCTGGAACTCTTTGGTCTAACTTGACCTCAAAGTTCCACTCCAGAGTTCCACCCCAAATTCTCCACATGCCCCTGCTCTAAAACCTGCAGAATGGACCATTTAAAGCTCAAGCCAAGAGATACAGCGAGTCCACCGCAAAAACACTGGGAAGTTTGCTTTGTTCCAAAGGTCAGGACGCCAGGCCCTCCAGCAGCTGAGCACAGATACCTTTTCATTCCATGCACACTGCAGCTGTGTAATCTTGGGATGGATATTTGGGAAAAGCCTTGGGAGCAGGAGGGCTAGAAAAACAAGACACCTTCCCTTTGACAAGAGCAATATTTACACAGGGTTTGAAACAGGCGTGCTCTCTCTGTACCTCTCCCTCCTGGTTAGGAGTCTCCCTGCAAGACCAGCTCCTCCTCTCAGCAGCGTCCAGTGCTTGCAAAGCACAGCCTGAAACCAGAGCTCCTGAGAAGGCCTGCTAACAGCCAAGAGGAAGCTCGAGAGGCCCCAGGCACAGCAGGTGTGACCCAGCAGGATGGTGAGGTGGCTGCTGGCAGCCACAGGAGACCTCAGTGGCTGCTGTGGGCCCTGGACCAAGGCCTGCTGTGGCTTTAAGTGCCAGGAGGACCCCACCTGGGCTTTGATAGTGAGCAGCTTGCCAGGGGCCAAATGCTTACACTACTGCCTGGGAACCATTCCAGGGCAGCTGGGAGGTCAGGGGTCCTGGTTTAGGACCCTCCACAAAGTGGGCCAGGGGTACAGTCGCTGACCCTGGGGAGGCAGCAAAACTCAGGGGTTAAGAGAGCACAGGCTCTGAGGTTGCGGACCAGGACTGATTCCTGCTTCTGCTATCTCCCAGCTAGGTAAGCTTTGGGGAGTGACTCAGCCTTTCTGAGTGTCACTTTCCTCATCTGTAAAATGGAGCTCACCCAAGGTGAAACCATATCATGCTTTTTACAAGGGGCCTGGAGTTCAGTGTGGAGCCAGATGGGCCTGGGGAGTCTGGAGGCACTCATGCCACCCCCATGGGTGGTTTTATTGAGGCTGCTGTTTGGCCAGAGTCCCAGGGTGGCATACCAGCTGGTGAAGTCACCCGTGCACCTGGGCAAGGCCCCTCGGCCACTTAGGACACTCACTCCCCAGATAACCAGAGCCACTCATCACCCTCACCCATGGGGAAGTGGGTCTGCTCTGTCCCACTCACTGTATCAACGGGAGACTAAGAGCAGACTACGAGCACACAAGGGACTCAGGAAACTGGGACCGGGCTGCCTTACTAAGGGTCCAAAGTAACACCCACATGCAAGCTGTGTCCCAGCGAGCCCATGTCTGTGGACTTGGCCTGCAGAGAAGAAGCATAACTGGACAAGCTCCCCACCCCGGCACTCTCTGTAATGGTGACGCACTGGACACCACCTGATGCCCACCTCTAGATTCACAGTCTTGACACTAACTGCAGCCATTACAAGGAGAATAGATCTGTACGTTTTGATGTGGAGAGTTCTTTAAAGTTGTCAAGTGAAGACAGCAGGTTGTACAACAATATGTGCACTAAGATAACTTCTGTAAAATAAAAGCAAAACTACAGTATGTGTCTACCTTTCTAATGAACCAACTAGCTAAGCAACCAAGTGACCAAGAATGAACACTGACAAAGAGACAATCAGAAGGGCCTGAGCTATTAGCCATGTTTTCTCCTGAACCAGATGGGGTGAGTTTCACTTTATATACTCTTGCTGCCTATATTTTCACAATCAAATGTGTCCTATCTGTGGCAGAGATAAAAAATAAATCGTAACAAGCCCCAAAACTTCAGAATTCTTCAAATGTTTTAGTTTTTTCTCCTCCTCCATTATAACAGAGAATAAAAGGAGAAGGAGACTAACCACGACAGGTCTTAACTGCCAATTCCATGAGTTTCTAGTAGCCCAGGGACCACTAAAGGTACTAACAGGTAAGGGACCTCCAAGGAGGCCCATTACGTGCTCGTGAATTCTGTGCAAAGAAACCCTCAGAATGAATGACACTATGCCATATTCTCTCACAATCAGCGTCCTGGCCTAAAGTCAAGGAACTTAGTGAAGGAAGACAGCTGAAGCATAACAAATAGTAATGATAGCCTCCGAATTGTACATTAGCCCAGTGCCCCTGGGAACAGTGTATACAAGGCTTGAAGACTGCCATCTGGCTCTGCCCCTGGAGCTGGCTTGGTTAAAGATGAGAGGCGGAGGTAGTAATGTTACCTGTGGTGCCCCCCTCAAGCCCTGAGCCATAGGCAGACACCAGGGCTGGGTTCCCCGCTTGTCCAGGCTCCCCGACACGCACTTTGAAGGGGCTTCCAACCACGTGGCTCCCATTGAACTTGACGTCGATCGTGTGGACACCATTCTCATGGGGGATGAAGCGAACAGCGTATTTATCTAGGAGAGTGACCAAAGGCACAGGGTAAAACCGGGCAAACGGACACCATTGAGTTAGGTAAGGACAAAGGACAGGAAACCAATGTGACACAGCCAGTTTGAAATCTTTAATAAGACAGCGGTTCTACTGGAAGCCTAGCACCTGATATGTTGGATTTTAAAACCACACGGGCCTACTTGTGTGTCCTTGGTCAGCCTTTTGGGAACTGCAACTAAATCTTATGTTCTGTTTTATCTTCTGTGGTCTCTGATGCAGAACACTTCCTTTATGAAAAGCTCACTTCTCGCAAAGTTTCTCTACTTGGCTACTTGAAGCGGGGGAAAATTGTTCCAGCTGGGGTTAATGCCCCTTAGTTAAGTTCCAAGCTAGCAACTATCTCACAGGGTAACAGCCAGGTTTTTCACTGTGAATTTGGGTCATAGCATGTGGCAAGGTAATCTGTTAACTGAAATGGACACCTAGAATATCCATTGTGCACCACCTGTCCACCCCTTCCTCTCGAAGAACTCTCATCTGGGATGCAGATGTCATGTTCTCCTCTTCCCTCTCTAGTCAGTCTCAGCCTCTCCTTGGCTCCTTATACCCTTTCACCCTCCTCAGAATTTTTGTTCCCCAAAGCTCCTCTGGTACTCTCTCCAGAGGTGAACACCTATGTACATGCAGATGCCCACCCCATACCCTTCAACACTGGACTTCCCTCAATAGTCCGTAGCTGGGTGCCTGCCCCTCCTCTCTTAAAGCGGAAGGTGACCCCACCCCCACATCCAGGTATGGTCCTTGACTGGATCAAGCTAATGGGGAGGAGAGACCCCTCTTTCCCCAAGCCATTGATCAGCATGTGGCATTTAGCCACAGGAAGTGAGTGAGGAATGCGCATGTATGTTCTGTGTTCAGTGAGATAGGAAGGTAGGTTTGCTGGAGGCTTCTGGACAAGGAGCATCTTAGACTTCTGAGAAAGATTCCTGAGGAGAGGCTGTCTCTCTCAATTGGTGTGGTGGCAGCAGCCCTAGTTCTCGATGGGAGATCTAGGGCTGCCGCTGCCATCTCGTCACCAAGAGGAAGGCCAGTCTCAGAGTGAGGTCCACAAAACAGAAGAGCAGAGACATTTGGGGCCTTAGAGGACATAGCTAAATGGCTGAATTAAATTGTTGCTTGAAGCCCACCTTAGAGCCTGAAATTTCTAGTTATGTGAATTTACAGACCCCTTTATTGTATGAGTTGGCTTCGGTTGGGTGTTCTGTAATTTGCAACCAATAGGATCTTGACTGTGGCATGCTGGTGGTCTCGGACGCCAAACCTCACTTGTTGGCTAAATCCCAGTAGCTGTGGAGATCTAGTAAATATCCTCATTTGGATAGCTGGGAAACTTCAAAACTCCCCAGAAGGCCTTAGAAAGCCTTGGCCGGCCCTTACCCACCCATGGCTGGCTGTCCCTGCAGTTTTGCTAAGTGCATCATCACCTTTCTACTCAATCACCAAACTACACGTAACCTTCCTTAATTCACTTGCATTTCTTATGGCCAACTGGTCACCAAGTGTTATAGTTCTCTGCCATCGGTCCCTCCTCTCCATTTCCAAACTGCTGATTACTATGGTTTTCTCAAATGGACCACTCTGGGAGCATCGGCTTGCCACTCTGCCTTTATTAACAGGTACTATCAACTGACCCTTCCCTCAGAGTAAGGGAAATTCAAAGTGCATTCACATCATAAGGTCAACAATGTAATAAAAATCCATAAAATTGTTAAAATGAGAGAAAATCACAATGACTAATATAAAAGGAATCTGAAAAAACAACAAAATAAAGCAGTATGATGGAGAAGGAGAAAAAAAGAAAAGTGTTTCCCTGTTCCTGCCAATATTTACACCCTAATTTATAAACAATGTCTGGCAACAATGGCAAAGGGAATCTGAAGGCTCACTGAGGCCAATTAGTCCTCCGTTGGAGTACACGTTTGCAGAAAATTTCCTGGGGCGGTGCTGGTGCTGGGACTCGCACACTGGGCCTCAGGCTTACCTGGCTCCAGCTCAGACACATGGCATTCCTCCACGGCTCCAGAAGGGCTGTGCACCTTTGCATCAATCTTTCCTTTTGCCCCATTCAACCTTATAGCAAAGGAGGCTGGCTGGTTAACCTTTAATCCCGATTCCTGAGAATTTAATACATTAGAGAAGGTTACGGCCCTCGGCGTTCCTGCTCAGTGGCACACACTGACCCGACCTGGGACTCCAGTCTCATGCAAACAGGCTCAGCATATTTATCTACATAACATCGAACAACAGAAGAGCAGGTGAGTCACCTCACATTTCTAGCATTAAATAAAGAAAGCAGACACACACACATCTGCATGGTCTTGTTCCCAAACCATTTTGATTCAGGATGAAAGAGATGGTTACTGGGCTTGGAGACTTGAGATAGCCCAGTCATCAAGACTAGTTTCAGCATCCCAAACAGGCCAGAAAAATCAGTATCAAAAAAAGAATAAGCCTCCACCCCCACCCCACCCCCTGCTTTTAGGAGAAGCCCAGCAGCTGACAAAACCATGCATGTAATAAGAATATTTTTTATCTCAAAGGTAAGAATAGAGAGAACTTTTAATAAATTTGTAAAGGGCTACACATACAAGGGAGGTGGTCAGTATTGCACAGTGATTAAGGATCAGCAGGACCTGGGTTACTCCCATTTCTGACTATATAACTAAGTGTTTATTAACTTCTTTCCATCTCAGTCTCCCCATGTGTGAAATGGGCATAATAACCAAATTATCTTAGAGAGCTGCTGTGAGGATAAAATGAAGATATACATTCAAAGCACTCAACATAGGGCCCCTCATCCATACATAGAAAGGCTCGGAAATGTCAGCTTATTGTTAAAATATTAATATGCGTTTAGAAATTGTCTGTATCCCTGAAAAACAAAAGGGAAAAGTATAAATTTTGCTATTCACTGGGATCAGTTTCACTCTCCGTGCTTTGCCTTGGAAACTGGAGCACCTCTGGGAGGAAGGGATTAGAAATTTAGGTGCTTAAGATATTTTAAGATCAGCCAATCCTGAACAGCAACATTTTACAAGTCAGCAGTTTTGATGTAAACTTAGTTGGACAGCCACTCAGTGGGTAACTCTAAAGCAGCAGGGTTCACACTTAATGTGCAACTGAAGCTCCTGGGGTCTTGTTAAAATGCACGTTCTGATTCAGGGGTCTGGGATGGGGCCTGGGATTCTAGGATTCTAATAAGTTCCCAGGGGATGCCGAGGCTGCTAGTCCAAGGCCCACAACTTAGAAGCAAGGCACTAAAGGCTGCGCTGCCTAAATTTGTAGTCACTAGCCACATGTGACTAAATACACTGTATATTTAAATTTAAATCAATTAGAATTAAATAAAATTAAAATTTCCACTAGCCACATTTCAAGGGCTCAATAGCCACCTGTGGCTAGTAGCCACTGTACCGCATAGCAGAGGTATGGGCCATTTCCATTGTTGCAGAACGTTCTATTAGACTGCACAGAGGTCACAGACTAGATTACAGACCAAACTCAAAATGAAGGAATCTGATCTCTGATCATCAGATCAACCCATCTCACTACCCCCTCCTCCACAAAAATGCCAGCCAACTCCAATTTTCTAAAAAGTCTCAAAAGCAAGACACAACAATATATGCCTCCCTTTCCTAACCAATACCAGATGTTGTTGGGTGGGCCTCCGGTAAATCTCCAATAAATAATTTACATATCACTAGGCATCAAATGACCCGGGAAGAATGGGACAAAGCTGAAGCACCAGTCATAGCTCCTGCTGTAGCAGCTGGTTACAAAAACTTGATGGATATACAGCCTGCCGCATACTTATTTAAGCATTTACGACCAAACTCTGATGAGAGGACTCTACAGAAAAGTTTTCTGGAGAGGATTTCTCAAAACCACCTCCCTTTGGACAAAACCATTTACATTACCTGAATCCGCTTGCTACTAAATCCTCAAGAGGGAGATAAACACCTCGGAAGATCCGAAAGAAATCTTCGAGATGCATGAAGGCAACTCTTTGCCCTCAATAAATGCTGGGTTTATCTCCCTCCTAGGTTTTAGCTGAGTTGGCCACAAAAGGAACTTCTGTTAAGAAGCCTTTAAATGAAACACAAGAAAAGCATCTACACCACAGTTACCAGTTAGCACCCTTGGTATTCTCCAGATGAGGCCTCTCCAATCAGTGGACTGTGATTCTGGCTTGGGTTCTGTTTGGGTTCTCTCATGTTTGGAACAATTAGCAGTACCAATTCCCCTCGAGGTAAGGTTAAAATCTCAAATGTAAACCAAGTGTATGAACCAGATCCAATGATATCACCCATCATGAATCAATCCAGGATTTCAAGAACTGTGGGGCAGCCTATTTAGAAACTCCTTTAACCAGAAATCCTATTATGGGATGCTGGTGTTGTTTAATAACGGAATTGCTATTCCTGATTCAGACACCTAATTATTTTTTAGTGTCCTGAGCAAAGACCCAAAATTGCCCTCCCAATGGTTCTTAGTTTGGCTGAAGGCTCCAATGCAACCTTGAATTTAGTGATCTGTTTAAGACAGGAAGTAAAGTTCACTTCCTGGCATTCTAATAGGCTGGACTGTGTAGCCACTTGCCACAATGCCAGGGGGTGAAATGGGGAGGGCGCAGTTAAGACCACGAGTTCTGGAGCCACAGAGACCTCATTGTGCCTCATACTAGCTCATTCCTGGTAGCCACGACCTCTCTACACCTCAGTATTTCATTTTTAAAATGAAGTCCAGAGAAACCCACTCACCAGGCTGTTGTAAGGATTTAATGAGGTCTAACACTGATAAAGTTCTTAGCAAAGTGCCTTTTGCACTTAATTATAAATAAATCATTAAAATAAAATAAAGCACAATTGACTTTCTTGAGAAAAAAGAAGCCAACAACAGCAGGCTAAACATCACAGGACTGTTAGTTTTTGAAAGCTCTCCTTATCACTTAACAATTATTAACAGGCCTCCTTTGTTCCTCTTGAATAAATATTTAAAAAACAAACTTGTCCTCAAACACTGAGGTGTTTTATTGACTGTGGCTCTGTTTTGCTCACCCCAACTGTCTCCTGTCCTAAATGTTTGAGGAGTTGACTCTGCCATGGGAAAACTCCCTTATAATTGGTAACATCTGTGGTCAAAATAAGGCCAGACCCTTAGCACCAAAGGGGATTGAAGGAGCCTCAGGAGTCCAGGGTTTCACTGGCTGGCCTGTGGCCAAGGAGATGGATGCTTCCTTGCGTCTCACCTGAAGGCTCATAACAGTGAGGCGGCGGGCATCGTCAGAGGGAGCGATGACTGGCACCAGGTAGGGACTTTCAGGGATGTGCTCATCATTAAACTTGATAGACACCTCGTAGTTACCTGTGGGGACAAGAATCATCATTTCAGAGATTCCAGGAAGGTGTTTACAGAGAGGCCTGCTTCTTCATCTAGGCCTAAAATGCCTTCTGAGAGACCCTGCCCCTCCTCCACGGCCATGGCTGATTGGTTCAGGGCAGGTTGCCTGACTCAGGTTGGGCCAACATGACTTTCTTAGTTGGGCAAGGGCAGAGATTCTTAACACGAGTTCCCAGGGACCCCCAAAAGGCCTTTGTGTAGAACTCAGGAGATTCGTGAAACTTGAATGGGAAAAATATTACATCTTTACTTTCATCAACCTCAGCTGAAAATTAGCATTTCCTTTCTTTAGAAATGTTGACAAGAAACCACAGCACATTAAAGGTACTTGTGATTTTGTCACCAGCAACGTTTACTGATATTTTCATATCATTTTATAGTTTTACATATACCTTGACATCTATTCATCACTATTTTGAAATTAAGTTTAACAGGCTATCACCAAATCTCACGATTTAATGTACTAATGAAGATGTGCACACATGGCTATGTTACGCATTTATTCCTGTAAGCTTTTGATAACTACATTTTAATATAATTGACTTGTTTATAGTTCAATGTAATTTATATAAATGTAATTTATATTATGTCTTTCAAATCATTATCCTGAAAATGGTCTCCACAGGCTTCAGATGCCAAAAGCATCCACGGCACAAAAGGTAAGGACTGCTGCCTGAGGGAGCATGGATGCTGAGGTCTCTCTTTTGGGATGGCCACAGCAGACAGTGGCTGAGGGTGGACACTGAGGCTGGTCAGTGGAAAGAATTCAATTGAATGAAAGCATGAAGCAGAGAGGCCAATGGAGGACAAAACGTGATAATGAGAACAAGAATTCCTGCCCTTTTGAGGCCTGGCTGCATTTCCTGTGATTGGATTTCTAGGCAGTGCTCCCATGTGTCCACAGAGATAAATATCTCTTTTACTTGAGCTAGCTCGATGGGTTTCTGTTGCTTACAACCTAACCATCTCTAAACAAGGAAAA
Source organism: Pteropus medius (assembly GCF_902729225.1). NCBI lineage: Eukaryota > Metazoa > Chordata > Mammalia > Chiroptera > Pteropodidae > Pteropus > Pteropus medius. The sequence continues at coordinate 3,044,354 of NW_024355327.1, forward strand.
TGTCCTCATTTGACTCTTGAATACATACCGGGCTCTTGGGCAATATACGACACACCGCATGATCCATTTTTATGGTCATCAAATGTAATCTCAGCCTTACTGGGGCCCTCAACAGCAATGGAGAGGCCTCCCGCGCCTGCTTCCCGGGTCCAGATGCTGAACTCGGCTGAAACAAAGAAACACCTATTTAGTGACTGAGCCTGACCCTGGCCTCTCTTCTTGCCCAAATCCGCAGTGCTGGGTTACTTTTATTGACAGGTCTTTTCTTTCCCTAACCCCAGCAGAACCCAAGCAAGGGTACTGTTGATGGTTCCTGGGTCCTATCCATGACTATACTACTTTCATAGAATCTTGGGTGTCTTTTGAATACCTCCAAACCGAGCTAGAAAAAGATAAGAATGTTTAGCTTTGTCTCCACAGAACTTCCAACAATGGGTTTTGTAGAAATCTGGCGTGTTCCACAGAACGTTAGCCCTGCAAGATGCTCTAGAAGCAGCTTCATTATTCTGCTCCCCACTTCTTTAAGGTTTACACGCAGTAACTAATTACAGGCTCAAAAGAGTCCCTCAGTAAAAAACTTGTTTAGCTCTGGGTAGGTGAGCAATTCCCAAAAGTACTGAGCCAGAGAAGCCTTGCTTTAAAGAATGCCCCTTACTGCCACCCGTCAGAATCACACATTCTCTTCAGAACAGGGTGAAGAGTGCAGGGTGCTCTCATGGCCAGGCTCAACTCTTTTCCATCTAAGTAAAATGCCTGCCTGGAATGCTCACCTGGGACCCCAGCTTCTCCTCTCTCCAGGCCAGGGCCTCCTGCTCGGACCTTGTGGGCACCCCCCTCACCGAGCGGCCCCACGGTGAACTGGAAGGGACTGCCGGTCACATGCTGGCCGCGGTACTTGACGCTGACTGTGTGGACACCCATCTCTTGGGGCACAAACCGGACACAGTGCGAGTTCTTCCCCATGGGCACAATCTCTGCCTCGGTCACACGGCCGGAGGGGCTGGTGACGTGGGCCGACATGTCACTGCTATCGATTTCTGAAAGGGAGCAGGAGATTGGGGGGGGTTAAAGCAAGGGCCAGAGGCAGAACAGGACATGCAGGGCAAGCAGCAGAGGGCAAGGCGGTTGCAGCTCGGGGGTGTGGGGTGCTTGGGCTGGACTTGTCTCCCTCAAGTCCCTGGGCAGCTGTGGCCAGCACAGAGAGAGCCAGGACCCTTGAGCCACCCAGTGCAGAGAACACACTCTAAGGGCACTGACACTTCTTGCTGCACTGAGTACTTTCATAGTCTTCCTGGATGGATCTGAGTTAATGCCACACATTAGTTTCAAACCAGAGCCTGAGCTGATAGTTAAAGCACATAAATAAAAACTACAATAGTGCAGATATTTCTGAGCCAAAATGTGACATGTGGGCCATCCATCATGCTTATAGGGGCTCTTTCCATAGGCAGGTAAAGGCAGAAAACACCAGAGTTGTCATTCCTTACTGTCAAGAAGCCTTGGCATTTCTTTTAGGTAACATGACAAAATGCATTTAGAAAAAAGGTGAATGTGTTGGTCCCAACAGCAAAAGGGAAACCATGCGGGAGCAAAGCTTTGAGCAAACCGAAGACCAGAGGCCACACTTTCAGAAAAGTGATGCTTCGGGTCGCCAACACCGGGAAGCAGACCACGTCTGCTCCACCCGAGGTGCTCATGCCATGCCAAGGACTGTGCCTGCACTGATGTGGTGGAGACAGGCACGCCACATGCTGGGTGACCAAATAATGCCATCACCTAGAGCCACATGAAACTGCACCCTCCAGCCCTACAGGATCTGGGCTGAGCAGCGCATGACTTTGAGTCCTGAGGACAGAGAAAGGAAGGGAGGTTGAGGAGAGGGTCACTCCACATGGCCCGGGTCCAAGGATATCTGGAAGCTGGTGAGCCATCTTCCATTCTTACTGACAAGAGAGGATCATTTCAGTAACGAGGGGAAAAAAAGTGAGTCTTACCGAGTCATCTGGTACTAAGTAACTGAAAACGGTAAAAAGGAGTCAAGTGCCAGAAAAGACTGAAGATAAAGGGTAACTGTCCAAGTCACACAAATACGCAAAGGAACAGATAATTTGCAAAATGAGAAATGTAAAGGAAATAAAAACAGTCCCTGTCACTAGTGACCAGAGAAATGAAATTGAATATTGCTACCATTATTTTCCCATCAGATCGGTCAGAGTGAGAGCAAAAGATAATGCCTAGTTCTGGTGAGAAAACTGAGAAACAAGCACCAACTCATTTTCCGGAGGGCAGGCTGCCAAGGCCCAGCAGTGCTTGAAACTTACCAGCCCAGCAGCCGCACTCTGATGTGATAAGAGCTTGAGCAAATGATGGCGGATGCCACAGAGCACTGATTATAGGAGTTGAGGGATGGAAATGAGTGTAGGTGAAATGAGAAAACCCAATGAAGGGTGGTGCATTTGACATGAAATGCCGTCTTATATAGTCATTAGAAAGATGATGTGGGAGTTTATTTTCTGATGTGCAAAGAGGCTTGCAATACACTGAGAAGTGCACCAGTATGATCTGAAACTGTGCCCACATGTCCACGAGGCTGCAGGCATCTGGGGTCCAGCTCTGTGCCTCAGACATGAACCACAATTTCCCTGGATGCTGGGATATGAGGCGACACATACCTCCCTCATTTTTGACCACATAAACTTTTTATGATCACAATCCATACATCTTTTTAAATGATTCTATCTGGACACTATAGCAATGAGGCTTTTACCACATTCACATGTGACTAATGTTGCGTCTACATAGGAAGAACCCATCAAATACTACTCAGAGGGCAAACAGATAAGCAATATATCAGGAAAGACAGGAGATACAGTGTAAGGAAAGAGCCCCCTCTCTGGATCAGAACATGACTGTCATCTGAAGATTATTTAGATTTTCCATCTCCACAGAATATGTGCAACTCCACAGTGCATGCCAGCTTCTGGGCAGCGGAGCCTCAAAACTTTCACTTTCACAGTCACCTCTCTTTGGGAGGATTCTTCATACAAAGAACCTGGATGACATTTCAGGAAGACTATGGCCATTTACTGGCTAATTTGGCCCCATGTGGAACCATTCACAGCCAAAAGGGCTAGATGTACCCACCCAGCCAGCCTGCAGCACAGCCCTCATTCTAATTTTAGTCATAAAAAGTAGACTGGGCTGACACTGCTTAAGTATTTCCAGATACTGGCATCAGCAAGGCCAATTCTCTCACTGACATTATACTCTTAGACAAATACTAAATTAAAATCTAAACGCATATCCATTTTCCCCCCATGTGATACGATAAAGCTATTTTCATTTGGAAGAAGAAAAATGTCGCAGGTAAACAGATTTATTTTTCCTGGATGAGCCTCTGTGAAAATAAGTATTAAAAAGGTAAATTAATAAATTGAAATTTAAAAAAGAGTCCCATAGTGAACTTGGTAGTGCCGTCTGAGTTATGCCTGGACTTTATTTCCAGTGGAGCCCATTGCCCTGACCCATGAGCCCCTCATGCTCACCTGGAATTTTCAGGTTCAGGTCACAGATGCTCCCGACAGTGGCCACAGACGGGGCCCGACTGGTACGGGTAATGCTCTCCTTGACTCTCCCCTCCCCGCTGATCTTCACGGTAAATGGGCTCCCTGCAAGAACCGAGAAGGCCCAGGTGTGCAGCCCAGAGCCCAGGCACAGAATTTACAGAAAACCCAAGCACTGGGAGGGGAGGGGAGAGGGGACCGCCACGTACCGGGCACATGCTCATCAGCGAATTTGGTGGAGACAATGTAAACCCCAGGCACGGTGGGGAAGTAGGAGACCTTGCAGGTGCCATCTTCCAGGTCCTCCGTCTGGATGTCCACTTTGCTGGGGCCTTCCACGGCCAAAGATATGCCACCATAACCTGCAACACAGTAGTCCGGGGCTGTTGTGACAGCAACTCATCAGGAAAAAAGAGCTCGGTGCATGCGGAAAAGACATCTCACCCTGGAAATTCAAACTGCTATTTCCAGAGAGCAAAAAGAAAGTAACTGTGGCCCCTGATGGAGAGTCCCAGAGAGAGGAGCAAGTTAAAGGCTCTGAGAAATCCCACAGTGAAGTAACGTGCTGAATGTGGCTTTGACCACAGAATTCATTTCTCAAGGATATCTACTACTATCCCACGGGGCACCTGTCCTGCAGAACCCATGGGGGAGGGCAATGCCCACATGCCTCCAAGAACAGCATGCATTGACTCGTGGGTTTATTGCCAGCCACAGGCCTAAAAATTTCCATTTTTAAGCTGCCTTGGATATCTAGCCAGAGACCACTAAGACAGCAGATCTGAAGGTTCAACAACATGAGGAATCAACAGGGAACATCAGCCCATCAGGACTAGAAATTCGCCAGCACTCTCCCCTGGGAATATGACGTTGTCTAAAAGTCACCAATATTACAGCCGTCACTCAAGAAGGCAAAAGATGAAGACACTGGGATGTGGAGTAATTTGGAGAGGCCCAACCTAATTCAAACCATCTCAAAGAGGAAACAGGAAGAGATTCCTCTTCTCCATGAAAGTACCATGAGCGGAACACAATCTTGGCCAGCTGGCCCAACATTATTTGTTTGGGATGAGTCCAGGAGACCCTGGGAAGCTGAGAACAATGGCGGGAGAACATAAAGAAAGAGAGATCTATGAGTTGTAGTGGCTCAGGGTTCAAACGCCAGAAGCAGATGGGATGTTAACCCCTCAATTCCTTCATCTAGAAAACAGATGATACCTACTTTACCAGTGGTCATAGGATTTAAATGATAACGCAGGTATAAGGACTGACAGCTTGAAGGACACTCAGAAACAAAAGGGAGTTAGTAGGACGAAAGGATGAAGCAGCTTGAGCAGAAAGCAGCCAGTTCCCGCAAGTTCTGAGCCTGTCCCCTGGGACCACCCCTACATACCTGCATCCCTCGTGTCCACAATGAATTCAGACATCTCGAAAGTCCGGCCTTCTGACAGGCCGCGGCCATAGACTTTGGCTCTGCGGGCATCGCCAATCTCAGACTGGACCACCATGATGGACACAGGGCTGTTGGCCACGTGGTTGCCGTTCTTCTTGATGCTGACCAGGTGTTTGCCTACCTCCCGGGGGATGAAGGAGATACCTGGACCAGGACACAGATTGGGGTTTATAAGGTGGGGGGAAAGGGGATGAAGGCGAGGCACTGGGAGGGACACGCACTCACAAGAATGGAAATACGACTTCTTTTCTGACTTTCTGGCAACTCAGTGTCCATGAGGGTGGTCAACCTCACAACACAGAAATGCACTTGGACTTTTTTTTCACACATGTAACCCAGCAGGTTTATCGTATCACACTCCAATGTGTTACCAGTTTCCCAGGAAAAGACTGAAGGAATCCCCATCTCCTACCCAAGATGTCCCAGCTCCAGCCAGGAAGGCAGCCTTAGACTCACCAATGTGATTGTTGGGCAGCCTCTTCAGAAGACAGGGCTCGTCACGGCCAGACGGAGCCTTAATGCTAGCCGTCAGGGTGCTGAGGTCCGTCTCGCTGATGTCAAGCAGGAAGTCAGCAGCAGAGCCCAACTTTACCTGAGAGCACCGCCTGCTGTCGTCTAGGAAACACCCCCCAACACAGCTCCCATTACATGAGGTCACCCAGCTACCCGGGGCCCTCACTCCACATGCCATTTAGAGATGAACAGGAGAGAATTAATTACCCCAAATTAAGTGAAAAAAACATGCCTCAGACAGTGAGTGGACCTAATAAACAATGAATGATTTCTACTTATGCCTGGTTACAGGGAAGTCTAGTTGCTGGCAGGAACTGGAGCCTTGAGTCCTCACGAACCACTTTTTAAAGGAATCTTTGCCAGTGGAAGGCACCTGCCTGCCATCCCCTTAGGCATTTCTCAGGTAAACATTCATCACGTTCCACGTAGGACTACCAGCTGCTTCAGACAGGTCTAAACACTTTAAAGGCAAGAACCTTGTCTTGTGTATCTTCTTTATAACCCACTGAGAGCACGATCCGAACACAGCAAGCACAACAGAGGTTAACAGCGGGGTTTTGAATCGGATAACCTCATTCTGAATCTCAGAATACCCAGATGTGAACTTGGCTAAGCCACTATCTCTTCAAGCTTCAGTTTTCCCATCTGTAAAACGGAGAGAAAAGCTATCTAGTGGTGATACTGAAGGGCATCTTTGAGCTCATGTATTCAAGCAATAAGTATCATCTGAATACCTCTATCTGAAGGCCTGCTATTTGCATGGTGGAGTCAGGCTGACACAAAATAAGTGCACTCCAAATGGTATGCTTGCTTTTTCCCTGCATTACCAGCCAAGGGAGGAATTTAGTCCATCCAGAGTTGGTCTTGCACCCCCGGTTCCTCCCTCGAGGGTCTCTGTGAAACCTAAACTCAAATAGATGCCTAGCCTGCTGCCCTGATCTCATTGGGAGAGAGGCTGTTGGGACAGCCATACATGCCACTGAGAAGCCCCCACAAGCCAGGTAACCCTACCGGTGATCTTGGCTGTGAAGGGGCTGCCAGGGATGTGCTTGTCATTGTACTTGACCAGAATGCTGTAGTCGCCTGGCAGCGTAGGCAGGTAGGTCACTGTGCAGGTCCCATCTTTGTTGTCAATGCAGCTGATTTCAGCCTTTGAGGGCCCCTCAATAGCCAAGTCCAGGCCACCTGTGAATGGAAGCAGGGAAGGAGGGCCTTCAGGGAGAGTGTTTCCTCATTTCCACAGGGACAACAATTCACCAGGGCAGCCCTGAGTCCGGGAACATCAATTTGACACAGCCACGTCAGCTGCGGGCAAGGGGCATAGGCCAAAACAAAGCAATTTACAAGGTGAAAGGCCCACTAGGAAGGCACTCCACCACCCAAATTCTTCACTATAAGTAACCTTGATGTCCTCTCTACTCTTCTAGATGTGTGGGACGAGAAAGAAATGGAGCCCTGTATGCCAACCACACATGCGGGAGAGAGTAACACAGACTATCACTGCTAGTCAGATGCTGGATGCCATTGGTGGAAATCACATCAGAACCACACGTTAAAGTATCTCCACGAAGACAATGGGTATGCACGCAGAGCTTTATCTAGAATGGGCCACTAAATAGCACATGCGGTCCTGTAGATGTGCGTACATGTGCAAAAACAAAACCAAAAATGTCATTAACTAAAACACTTAAATTTTAAGCAAGTCACATAAAACATTTCACAACATGAATCTGATTTCAATCAGAACCAAAAAGATTTCAAAAATTCTCGTTTTTGGTAGAAGACAAAGCAACAGCTGTACATAAGACGTTCATATTTCATCAAAAGCTAAGACAAATACTACCATCCGACAGCCTTATTTTTAAAAGCTGACCTGGAATTGTGTCCACTTGGCTCTCCAATGGAAAGAAGAAAGCACATATAACCACATAAATGACATGGTACCTTCTCCTGCATCCTCGGTGACAATGGTGAAGGTGGCAGTTTTGTTGGCTACTCCATACACCAGGCCTGGGCCATATGCAGAAACACTCCCACTGTTGGGGTAGTTCACGTAGAACTGGAGCGGGCTCTCTGGGTTTGCAAAGAACACAAATAAAATTGAGTGTCACTGATGAGGGGAGTGCATACCTCAAACAGCCAGTGTCTTCACATTCCTCTAACAGTGCAGGTGTGGTGTCTCCTATGGAGAGGCAGAGGGCAAAATGAGACTCTGGTGAAGCTCACTATCCTGGGACACACAATGGGGCCTATTCACTATTGTCTTTCAATGTTATACAAGAAACAATCCTGAGGCTGCTCCAGACTTAGGGTGCTAAAGCAGAGGAGTCCAGCTCAACTTGACTATTAAGGAGGAAACAGCTTGCCGTGTGAAGAAATGACTCACTCTAAGAGGGAACACAACTGGAGAGTTCTTTTGGGGAGGCCATTTGCCCATGCCCCATAAGCCTGCCCCACACTGTGGGATTTATCCCACAGTGGTCCTCCCTACCCATTCCCACTCCCAGCCCTATGCAAGTGCTTCCATTTCCACAGTGGTCAGATGCAAATCAGGAAAAGACTCCAGTGTCCAACAATAGGGGATTGGTTAAATAAACATTGTTCTATTCTTGAGTCATTAAAAAGAATGAGGGAGATCTGTATATACTAACTTGAGAGATTATCCACAATGTGTTGCATTAAAAAGAGAAAAGGGCGAGTTGCTATATAATACTAACACCATTATCCCATTCCTTTTAAAAGAAAACAGAACCAAATTGTATGCATGAGAAAGAAATATCTGAAAAGATACACACACAAGCAGGGGAAGTAGGAGTGAAATGAGTGAAAGACATTTTTTACTCTCTCTTACACCTTCATCTTTAGAATATTTAAATAGAAGCAGACAATACATTTTTGCTTTGAACAAAGATCATACACACATGTACACATAAACTAAAGCAAACATCAAACTCAGAGAAATATTTGCAACTTCTATCATAAAGGGCAAGGCTAACGTCTCCAGTACTCATATTGTTCTCAGAAACTAATATAAGGCCAATAACCAAATAGAAAAACTGGGCCAAACTGGATACAAACGTTCAGTTCACAGAAAAAGGAACACAAATAGTACTTACACATAGAGAAAGTTGTCCAATCTCACTCATAAGAAAAATACAAATAAAGCAACATTGAGATACTGTTTTTCTAACTATCAGTTTGGCAAAGATCCAAGAATTTGATAGTATATCCACTGGCAAATCTGTGAAAAAGCAGGTGCTCTCCTACATTGCCAGTGTGTGTGTGAATTGGAAGAGCCTGATGAAGTACAGTTTGGTGTGTGTGTGAATTGGAAGAGCCTGATAAAGTACAATTTGTCACAATATAACAAAATAGATGCCTGTACCTGTGCCCAGCAATTCCTCCCCGGGAACTAAATCTCACAGATAATGCCTTCGTAAGTGTGATATGATGGATCTGAAAGACTATCTGCTGCAGCACAATTAGTGATAGCAAAAAGGGGGGAAGAACCTAGATGTTCTCTAATGGGGGCAATGGCTAAATATGAATGGTTCACCCAAATGGTAGAACACCCCAAAGATGCTCTATTATTCAGATGTGCAAGGTTCTCCTGCATGTACTGTTACAATAAAAAGGACAAGGACAGAATAACATGTAGAGTATGCTACTATTTATGTAAAATGTAGGTCAGAATTAAAAATTTGTATTCCCATTTGCTTGTAGAGTCTTCAAAATATTCTGCAGTCCAACATAAAAAATCAACAGTAAGGTTCAAGGACAGGACAGATGGCGGTTATGGGTGTGAAGAAAACCTTTCTCCACATCATTTTTAAACTGTGTATGTTGCCTACTCATATATTAAAATAAAGAACCATTTAAACAATTTTTAAAAAAGAACAGGAACAACACTGTACTAGTTGATGGAAATGAAACATGAGCTGGCTTTCCTTGTCAAGGGCAGTGCTACAATAAGGCAGCCTCTTCTTACAACCTCTTCTCCCGCCTCAAACCCCCAAGGCCACACAGGGTTCTGTGGGCCAGGCTGGAAAGTCCCTCAATGTGCCTCATATTTTCCCCCTAGCTCACCCTTTGGCCGCACTCAGCATAGTGACAAAGACAAACAATCACAGACTTTAGGGCTTGCATTGTGACCCAGGACGCTTAGCTGCATCATCCCTTCTGGAAATCAGCTGGCTCTGCTGGGGTCACAGGCTGTTTGATGTCAGAGGGACGCCAACAATGCATTCCCAAACCTGCCACGAGAACTGTCTCCCACACGGCAGTTAACTAAACGTCTGTAAACCACCCAGAAGTTCAGGTTCCTGGACCTTGGAGTCCTGTGGGGTGTGCCGACCAAGGCTCCAAGCCCAACTCACCTGGGATGTGGCTGCCCATGTACTTGATGTGCATCTCATGGAGCCCGACCTCAGTGGGGGCGTATCTGACAGTGACTGTGCCATCCTTGTTGTCTACAATCTCAGGTGTGGCTGTCTTCCCAGAAGGCATGTGGACCTCTCCTATTAGAGCACAGGGAGACAGGGCAATGAGCCCACCAGCAACTTTTCCCAGAGAAGCTGAGCCCACCAGCAACTTTTCCCAGAGAAGCTGAGCCCAAAGACACAGGTGGCTGTCAAGATAAAGGTTTTCAGATCCAAGAACACTTACTGCTGCCTAAAACATCCAAGTTCCACAACAACAACAAAAAAATAGACATGTATTTGCCTTTATTTTGTACCCTTTTCCTCCCACAAAATGCAGCAGGCCAACAATGAAAACCCTTTTAAGTAAAGGGTTTTCTACTTTGTACTGACAAATTAGAAGCTAAAGAAGGACTCGAGAAGATTACAAGAGGAGAATTAGCAGAGCATCAACTCAAAGAGAAGCAGGCATTAAAAGGAGGTGGTGGAGAAAGTAATTTTTATACTATAGACCTCAGTGTCAATACCATATCTGGTAATGTGGACGAATAAGAGAAGGCAGGAAAAAAACGGGGAACAGGAATCTTATCGTTGAGAGGTATTCGAAAAACAGTAGTTCTTAGCTGGGAGAGAACATCCAGTTCTCTCCAGGAGGTAATGCAAGTGATAAACGAAACACCTCTTCAAAGACACATAGATACACAGAACATTCTGCAGTCTCAGGGGCTCATGGACGGGTCCCCTAGAGCAAGAACCAGGGATGCTAGGATCAGGACCACAGGTCTCTTGGGGACAGGTAGAACCACCTCCCAGGCACCGTTGTGGAGAGCTAATGTGAGCAATTGAGAATGAGATGGCTTTCATGACAGGGCTTACCAGTGATTTCTCCTTTCCTGACTGCGAACGGAATGACCAAGTCGAAAGGTTTAAACCCCAGGCCGTTCATGTCGCTCACTGGGACATAGGCCTCTTCGGTGACCTAAAAACAGGAAGCAGTGGTCACTGGGTAAAGAGGACAACAGCATGGGCTAGTGAAGCTATAGCAGGCAGAGCAACTGGGAATTTTGTAAGCCAATGCAGCCAAGATTTGGGGATGTGGCTGCCTGTGTGGTACGAGTTTTATATAACTGGCTCTGAGGCCAGAGCAGAACCTGAGGGATTGAAGAAGTCATGCTGACCAATTGCTAAAAATCACTAGGCAGTTTGCTTGTAAAATTCCCAGCAGTGCCCACGGGAAAGTGAAAAAGTGAGACACAGAAATATCTGTGAGTCCCAAGAGGCTCCATCTGGAAAGGTTTAGTTGCTTGTGGCCTGGAAAAGAAGGTGTGTTTTAAGTGGCAGAGAGTAGCAGCGGGTGGCTTTCCCCTTGAACAGAAACCAAATGTGCAAAAGTAGTGGCTTTGAGGGTCAGGAGGAGGGCTGAAGACAGCTGTCCATCTTCCTCTTTAAATGCAGAGACAAACTATACGGAGCATGATCACAGACATGACGGCCGGCAATTCGTGGAGCGTGTATGATGACATGGGTGGGTCTCATTACAGAGAAAGCAGGGATCATTGTGATGGATTGATCAGTGAGAGACAAACCAATGACCAGGACACCCAGAAGGCTTAAGCAATCCCCAGAAGCAGGCTGTAGCTTTTCTGAAATGAAAGCTGAGTAAACACAGAAATGCAAAAAGGGAAAACAAAAACAAAAACAAAACAAAAAACCAAAAAGTGTACCCAGGGCCTGAATCCAGGGGAACATGCATTTACCGGTGCCTTCTCCACAGCCGTGACTTCCCCATCTGTGGCCTGGTTGGTGGCAAATGGAGATTAGTAGGGAATCACATTGGAGGGACATTGCTTCTTAGCAGATTCTACAACCTGAAAGCTGCTTCCTCCCCGTCTGCTCCATCTTTCACAGCAGAGATTCACTTGCTCTACAGTGAGCTTACTTTCTTCCTACCCTTGGGGTGAGCAAATTGGCGGCCTCTCTTCGAATGTCAAACTCACATGCCCTTTGAACCCACAACCCCACTAACAGGGAAGTCCATAGATATGTGACGCATGCAAGGGTTTTACTGGAGCTGTTTGTAGTCATGAAAACCTGAAGCAACCTAAATGTCCACCTGTGAGGGAGTCAGCTAAGTAAATTATGTTGGTCTACATAGTCAAACACTGTGCAGCCATTCTGAAGAAGCAGTCAGGCCTCATGAATTAATATGGAAGGCTACCCATGGCGTAGTGAGGGAAGAAAGCAAGTTGCAAAGCAATGCGTATGGTGTGATCCCAGGCACAAAACTGCTGTGTTTGTTGTACAAATGGAAAAGCTAATACTACTTACCCCTGCAGCATGAAACTGGGAAAGAGGTCTCTTGTGACTTGATAAGTATCTATAGTAGTTAATGTTTTAAAAGTTTTTATAAATTCATTTCTTTTTAAATCATAGACTTCATGTTCCTAATCCAACTGCTCCCTCTTCTACCATAATAAGCAACAAGAATCAAAAGGCTTCTCCTTTGGAGGAAGGCTCATGTGCTCACGTTTACTCCATCTTGTGTATTTCATCATCTGCAGAAAGGGGGCTTCACTTACAAAGGCAACTTTGTGAGCTTCGACATTTGGAACAGCACCCCCTGCCCACCATCTAGGGCCCCCTCAGGACACGCTGACTGGGGAGGAAGACCTTTCAATGGCTGTGCTACTAAGACTTCTCAACAGTGACAAGCAGATAAACTGCTAGCTAGACCCGTGACTTCATGTGCATGTCTTCTGTATGATGTATTTAATTGAATTAGCCTGCTGGGTATCCTAAAGACATTTGCTGCAAAGGCAGTACTGAGTGTTTGTGTCCTTTTGGCCTCAAGACTGTAGAGGGAGGCAGGGAATCTACCTATAAGAAGCCAATGAACAGAAAGTCAGTCCACCTAGGTAAGGCTGGAGAAAGCTTAGGACAGGAGAATAAAGACCCAAACCTGGTACTGTGGGTGATCCTCCCTTCTGCCGTCAGCAGTGGTTAGGGGGCAGTGTGCCTACACAAAGTATCCTTGTTCTGTGTACATTCTTGGGTCAAGAGGACATTTATTCCTAATGAGTTTGGTGGCTCCCACTTCAGGTAGCTGACTTGTCTGCTAAAATGATCTGTGATATTTTCACACAGATTTTCTCACTGAGATCCTCCTAATGTGGTCTGTTATCGCCAGCTCATCGCACCTGCAAGGGCTGTGACCTCTGCTCTTCTAGCCTATATAATTCTAAACAACCAGATAAAACCCACTATGGGCCAAGGAGATTCTTTAAAAAAAAATCACAACTGGGATCCTTCTCCATAAATGAAAAGAACATCAACTTTCTAGCTGTACTTTTTTCTGCCCTGAAGGAGAAAAACACTCCTAAATGAACAGTATCAAAAGTTGACAGTGTTTGTAATCCCTGAGACATAAAAGAGCCTCCAGACCTCTGACACATTTAAAGATAAACAAATGTCTATGGAAGCAGGGCGGCGGGGGGAGGGGATGCTGCGGGGGCGAGGAAGCTACAATAGATTATAGACTGTTTAGAAGACAGACCTGGGCTTCTGTTTGGAATGGAATCTTCATGCCCTTCTCCATTGTTGCGTAAAGTATAATCATTAGAAAGGGCTTTGAAGGCTGTGTTAAGGCCTATGAACTTTGCGGTCAAATGTGGCCACTGCCTGTGGCATCAAAGGACACCAGGTGAAGGGGACCGCACGGTGCTCAGTGGCTGTCTAGAGTGGGCACTTTGGCTCAGCAGGCTTGAGTCTGATCCCTGCTCCTATACTTCATTTGCAAAAGGCCCAACGGTGCTTGTTTTGAGGGTTAAATGAGGGAATGCTCATAAGGTTTCTAAACCTTTTCCTGGTTGAAGAATCTTAATAATTAGAAGATCTCCAAGTCACTTCAGATTGAAAATTAAAGGGCCAAGTCATGCTCTGGCCAAGAGGTGTGCATAATGGTTGCTCTTTTTTTCCAGAGATGTTTCTAGCTTCAAAAGACAAGCTATTTCCCCTTATAGCCAAAACGCAACTGGAGGTACATCTAGTCCTGGGATATCAGAGTCAGGTCTCCAGAGAAAGCAGCATTAGGAACCTCTCTTCTCCAGGCCATGGAGATGGGGGAGGAGGAGGGAGGAAGAACTAGCAAGAAAAAAAAAAAATTGTAATGTTTTACTTACAAACATTTTTTGTCAAAGTGTATCTTTCTGAACAATGCTTAGGCTAGGACATTGCCTAAGACCCTTAGCATGATGGATCTTTGGTGACCAATAAGATTCCCTAAAAACTCTTAGAGCCAAAGGGTCCTGGGATTCTAGAGTGTCCTCTAGGACCCTACAAGGTCATGACCGCTGAAGAAAAAAATTTTTAAAAAAAAGTGTAGAAGGGGATGTGCTAGCCAGAGTTTAATAAATGGCAGCTGTTATTGTTTCTGCTAATAGTAGCATGCTCTAGAGAAGAAATTTTCCTTACCATGACAGTGAAGGGGCTGTTGGGAATATCAACACCACCAAAGCGCACATAGATTACATAGGTGCCTGGCTTGGCAGCTGTGTAGAAAATGTCATAGGTGCCATCCTCATTCTCGATGACATCAGCCTCAGCCTCAGTGCCATCTGGGGTCAGAACTGTGCAGGTCACTTTCCCCTTCCCAGCAGTCTTGGCATCAACCACAAAGCCCACTTCCTCCCCTGTTTTCACTGTGGAGGCAATTCCGGGACCTGGAAAAAAGTTCAGGAAAAAGAATGGAAGCTTCAGCTGTGGACGATCACACTGGAGGCCCCAAAATAAATCACATCCATTCATGTTGTCTATATCTATAAATGTTACACCTTCGGTGCCGCCACACAGAGTTGTCCTAGAGATCACCTGGGGAAGGTGATGCTTAAGGGAGCATTTCATCCATTACTTATCAAGAATCTGCAAGCTCTGAGTGTCAACCAAATGTTGGATCTGGTTTGCCAGAATTCAAGGGTATGGGGATGAAAGTTAACTTTCATCAACAAACATACTGGGCATTTTCTTAAGTGTCAGGTACACACAGAGGTGAGCTAAACCCAGTCTCTGCTCTTGAGATGCTCATAATCTAACAGCGCAGATGGACGTAGGCCAGGCATTGAGAATGACAACTCAACCTGCTAAAGAAATGCTGAGACGGAGCTAAGTTACAGGGGAAAAAAAAAAAATCAATCTTCAGAGAAATGTCCTGCAGCACATCTATGTAAAAGTTCTAAGAATGTATATCTGAGGGCTTTCTGAGAAAAGAGGAAATGGCTGAATTCTGTAGAATGGGTGCTTTTGGCTAGGGGAGGCTTACAACCTCTGTCCCTAAACAATGACCAGTCTCTCTCTCTCTGACTTGTGGGCGCCCCTTTACACAGAAGCCACACAACATCAGGGCTTGCAGAAAAGTGTAAACTAAAGCACACTGGTAAACAAAAAACCAAAACGATACCACTAACAACAAAAAACAAAATGTACAGAAGCAACAGGGAGTGATAAGAACATGTTCAGACAGGAGTGGTAGAAAAGAATCTGAAGCTAGTCGTTGCAAGGCCTTGAATGATAGACCCAGAGGTGTGGCCTATATAAACCCCCAGTCTGAGCAGAGATTTACTCAAGATTCTGCCTGACCTAGGGGAAGGGAACAGAGACTGAAAAGCAAGGAGGAAGTCCCCACCCAATAGGTTAGCTAAGGCAATCTAGTTGTCTCTGGCACGGCGTAGACCTAGAAGGTGGCAGATTCACCAGTGTTTCAAAATTTCTCAAATTTTGTAGTGAGCGAGCCAAAAAGGGCCAAAGTGAGAAATCTAAAAGCTTTCTCTGAAAGCTAAAATATTGTCTTCGTTCAGAACAAACCAAGATATGAGAGAAGTAGAACACATCCAGGGTGGACTATATTTGATTTTACTTAAAGGAAAGCAATTGTTTCATTTTGGAGATGAGGATTCATGTTTTGACATCTGCTTGAAGCTTCGTCAGAGTTTTAAGAGCTATACCCAGAAATTGAAGGGCTCATGATATTCAAATAGTTGTGTCCTAGAAATGGAAGGAACTGTAATGCTCAAGTATTCCTGAAGAATTCCTGAGAGATTTAGACATAAGTCCCAAGAGTTGAGGAAAAACCTAGATCCTTGAATGTGTTTCTCTCATGCTGGCCTGAAGTGATATTGAATAACTGAACCATCTACTCATGAAAGGCATAGATTTGCTGCTTTTCATGGAAACTGCCATCACAGCTGAGATCTCAATACATGCACTCACTTCAAAAGTAATACAATAATAGCTTCCATGTATCTGGCCCTGTGCTAGGCATTTTTCATATCTGATCCCATCTAATCTTTGCAATAATCCTGTGAAACAGTCTCTGATCCTTAGAAGAGCTCCTTGAATTTACACGTTCTCAGAAAAATCTTCAATCTAAGTCTGACTGAAGCTCAGAGTGGTTAAGCATCTTGCCTTGATCACACAGCTATTAAGTAGCAGAGAAGGACTAGACTGTGGCTTTCTGACTCCAAAGCCCACATTCCTGACCTTGACCTGCACTCACCTGTGGCCAGGCACTTGCTGGCATCACCCGTCTGTGTGGCCCGGATGCGGTAGGGAGAAAATGGGATATCATCCCCTCCGTAGGTGACCCCAATCATATAGCGCCCAGTCTTGTCGGGGATGTAGGTGACGGCATATGTGCCATCTTTATTGTCCTGGACAATGGCTCTTTTGGGTTTTCCCTCTTGGTCCTGTGGATCCCAAAGAAATGCTGTTTAGGATGCTGTCATCAAGAAATAGAAACCATTCACGGAAAACCTTTACACGTTTTGCCCATTAATTAGTGCCTCTAGTGGGAGGAAACAGAATTACTAGCTTAATACAATTTGGGCTTGTTTTGTTTTTTGTTTTTTGGGTTTTTTTGGTGGGGAGAGGAGAGGGTTGCAGATCCCTTTAACACCATGATGGACATGGTCAATTTTTGGTAATTTTTCTGTCAAGCAAAATTCACTGATATATAGGGAGGCAAGGGGGCAGAGGCTTTTGTTTGCACAGCACTACATTCTCTCTCCCTTCTCTCTTCAGTAACAGGACCTAATTCTGAGCTAGGTGCACTGCTCTCAGAATACAAGACTCCACTTCCTAGCATCCTTTACCACTAGGTATGGCCACACAACTTGTGACAAATTTCTGGCAAAGGAAAAGGGAATGGAAGTTTTGGGAGGGACGTATGATAGGACAATTGAAGAAAGATGATTGAGGTGATTTCTTCCTTCCTCTGGCCTGCCATACAAATCAGATGGCCAGAGCACCAGCAGCCTCATGGTCCAAGAGGAGGCCTTAAGGATGGATGCCACACGCAAGGACAAAGGAGCAGGGAAACAGAGCCTGCTTCCTTGATGAGCCACACAGCACTCCTGGGTGCCTTGCCTCTGGGCTTCTTTAACAAGAGAGGATAAGTCCATGTGTTTAAGCCACTCTTAATTTTGGGTTTACAGCAATATATAGAACTTAGTCCTAACTAATCCAATGAGTAGTATAAAACATTTTAAAATAAAAACACAGGAATAGATATAACAGAAAGCAAAATACATAAGAGTCACTAAAAACGTGGTACTTGGAACTATTCCCTCAAATCTCTCAGGCAAGCATATTTGTTTTCTTGCACAATTACTGATTCTCCGGTGGGAAAAATCTGTCAAACATTGGCATCAGGTCATAAATTGGTTGTTAATACCCTTGTTATTACCCCTGGAGAGGAAATTAAGTCTTATTAATGAAGTCTGACTTCAGAAAATAATTCAAAGTTACCGTTATCTGAACAGCAAGCAGGCCTTCTCCAGCATCTCTGGCATCGATTGCAAACTCCACAGGTAGACTGGCAGGCACACCATAGGAACTGAGGCCAGGGCCACTGGCAGTCACTTTGCTGGCATCATATGTGGGAAGGACCTTAACCTTAAATGGACTTGATAGACACACATATACCCCAAATCAGTATGGATACATGTCAACCTCACTACCTTTGACCTGTCTTACACAAGGAAAATAGATTGCAAAGGAGATTTCTACACAGATAAAATGGTGAGTTTTGTCAATGTCTTAAGTCTAGCAGAAATTTACAGTTATGAAGTAGGAATTATCATACAGCAAACTGGCTTTCCCTGATTGCATTCCAGGGGATACAAACTAGTTCTAAAATTAGTTTGGGAAACGGGGTCAAATACATTTTATCTACTTATATCATGCTAAAACAATGGTCACCAAAATGTTAACAGAATACTGTAACTTCAATTTTAATATTTTATTTCATCCTCTTTTCTATTTTTAGTATTCTTTAGTGTGCTATTAGTAAAGTAATACATAAATATAATTTATAAATCATATTTCCACATAGCTAAAGCTATGTACATATCTTTGTGTAATGCTTACTTCAGCAGCACATATACTAAAATTGGAATATACCTTTATGTAAAATATGTATATTGGGGGTATAGGTGAAACTTTTGAATATTAAATATGATTTAAAAAAATCTTTGAAGGCTGTTCAGAGACATGAAGAGCTTATGCAATATTTTTTGTATTAATATGAATGAGGAACAAGGTTTCTATCCAACACCTGAGAATGTTATTGTTAACCAAATCCTCAAGTAAAGAAGTAAAAATCTGTGCCCTAATCAGAAAACTACTTGCAGGTCAGCAGAACTAAGACTTTGATAAACTAATGCATTCTTTGTTTTTTCAAAGATTCCCAACTCCTTAATTTCAGCTTGTCTTTAAGTTAATAATGGATGAAAGAAACAAGGGTGGGCAGAGTGTGCAAGAGAGCAGGAGCTACAAACATCAGGACTAGTATGTTCTAACACCTGTGCGGAGCACTCAGGTTCTCAGTGACACCTGCTGATTGGATGGATGGATGGATGGATGGATGGATGGATGGATGGATGGATGGATGGATAGAGTAGGCCACCAGAACAATGCTGGCAAACTTGCAGAGGAGTGGGCATGAGTCCGGTACGGACCTCTTCCCTAAGTGTCAGGAGCTTACCTACGAGGGATCTCTTCATCAGCATATTTAACAGAGACCATGTACGGCCCTTCCTGGGATGGGGTGTAGGTTACTGTGTGTGTGCCGTCCCCATTGTCCACCACATTCACTGGCTCCACCAGGCCTAAGGGCAGAGATGAGAGGTCTTAGGAACTTCCTGGCCTCCTCTACACTTCACCCTGGGCTGAGTTCAGAAAGGATTACATTCATCCCCAAGAGCTATTGGTTTCCACTGATGAGTAACATCAAGGCAAGCAAGTCAAATCAAAGGCCTAAGAAATCACAGGAGACAGGATCCCCAATTCACGGTTGCAGTAATGACCCCAAGAGACACTTTTAGCTTGTTATTTGCTGAAGTACACTCAGTTCGCCCTAGAGTAGAATTAAGGAGACTGCCCGCACTTGTTCCTGGAGGGAGTATGGTGAAGATGCATGTTGCAGACATGCTATATCTTTTCAAGCTGGTTAGGCATGCTTTGAATGTAGAAAATTTTACCCAATAGCTGAGAAAGGGCCAAAGAGTCCAGAACTCTGAACAGCAAAAAGATTAACCAATCGGCTGGCCTGTCAAGACTTGGGGCTACCTTTGAGCAAAGACCAAAGGTGCCAGCATGCCGGGTGTAAGTGCAGGGCAGGTGAGAGTGCCAATATCATGGGGTGAGGGGACTATCAATGGGATGCCTGCAGGGGATGACTGGAGATTATTCTAAAGCATAATCAGGGCATGCATTGGGTTGGTAGATTCAAGATCCCAGTTTTCTAAACGTGAGCATCAAGGATGGATCAACTGCAGGGTAGGTTAACCAAAGCATAGCATACTCATTAAGCAAAGCAGAGGAAGTAGGTATAAGACAATTTCAGGGGTGAAGGTAGCAAGAGGCATTCGGGTTACATAAATTAGAGCAGCAGCCAATAGGAAAATGCAAACCTGTCTCCATAAAGTCACCCTTCGGGTCACCTTTAAAGAACTCTGAAATGGCTTTCAAGGGGCTGCGCCATGACTGGGAATCTGTCTCATCAGCTAAAATTAAAAGGCTGTTACTTAAGAATCCTCCATAATAAAGGTACATATCTAAGTAAAGCTTCTCTCTCTCTCTCTCTCACGCACACGCACACGCACACGCACACACACAGGTCTTGAAGCTCAGTAACTTTTTAGAATCGGATTCCAGTCCCATGATCTCATTTCCCCCAAATCGCTTCTACCTTGCGTTTTAAGAAGCATAACCTCCTGCTGAACTAACTCCATCAAGGAGAAAGTTCTTCTTCAAAAAAGGAAGCTCCCCTATCTGCTACTTCTGTGAAGCCAAGAACACATCACTAGGGACAAATTCAGATAATTTAAGAAAATCAGCAAAGAATAGCACATTGTAAATGCTAGAAGAGGAAATGTGGTTGCACCAAAAAAGGTGAATTTTAACGTACTTCAGGGCCTTGTTCTAAAACGGCCTGCTCACCATACCAGACCCCAATTCTGGGCTGCCAAAGGGTAGACCAAACTGCCAACAAAACCTGTCCCCAAAGAGACCTCTCTCTAGGGAGTTGGAACAATAACAAAGCCATGTGTCATGTAAACAGAGTATCTGTCATTTCCAGAAAGTCAAGGTATGTTCTATGTCAGCACCGAGGCATCTTAAACAGGGGTATCACCTTCAAACCCACCACCCGCCTGAATTCAGACCAATCCCAGTCACCTCACCAATGCTGAGACATGTACTGGAACAGCTGCATAATTATTATATGTGAGAGCCCAAACACTACCTGCTTCACACCTCACTACCTTTAAAAAAATGAAATCAGACATTTAAAGCCATATTATTAAATGGGGGGAATAAGAGACCACTAGAGGAATAACGAGCCTGTCTACCTTTTAAGCAGGAACTTCTACTGTTTAGCTAGAATATGGAGCAATAAAATAATTTAAGAAATTTAATTTTAAGTTCATGTCCAAACTCAAAACCACAGTGCCTGCTCTGGGTCACACTGCCTCTGCCCTAGACAGATGACTGTCAGCCGGAAGGCAGGATGCATACTCACCTCGTGGGCCCAGGACCCTTACTTCCAGTGGGGCCAGGCCAGCCTTGCTGCTGTCCACTGTAAAGGACTGCAGTACACGTGCTCGAACGCCAGAGCCCAGCCCAGGGCCCGCAATCTTGACTTTGCTGGGGTCCACAACATCTTTCACAGGAACCCTGAAGGGGCTGCCTGGAAAAGAGGTCACAGGATTCTGAGCCGCCATTGACGTTATCTGGACTTAGCATGAGAGCAGCCAAGAGTAAGATAACTTTTAAGTCCAAGATGATAGATATCAAGCATTCTCTGCAACTCTCATGTTCCATGTCCCAAGCAGACATCATCAATCAATCGCGGCAGGCTTTCCTCCGGATGTACTCATCCCAGTTGATCCAGTGGTTTCAGCAGCAACCACCAACAGACCACCAGAGGAAACCATTATGTCATTGCGGGTAAGACAGGACACCGTGTTAAAAATAACCCCACTACGGGTTTGTACCAGGCCAGGAAAAACTGGGCTAATGTTTAACAACCAGAATTCCCATGAAAGTAAATGAGAAGCTAGCAGGTAGCTGGATGTTTCACAGCTGTACCTCACAAGTTACCTTAGCTATGAAATCTGACACTAAGACAACCAACCAACACTTCACTAAATGACTCTGCCTGGAAAAATTCTGAGGTCCAGGAGAGGCTGACATTTGGCTCTGAGAGGCAACAGAGAATTTGAAACACAAAAAGGCACCATCTATATCTGATGGGAAAACTTGCAAATGGGCCTCATTCTGCTGGTATGCTCAAAGATGGCCGTTTGCTTCAAGCTCATAGGTCAGCCAAACTCTTACCCCCTTCTACAAGGGGAATTCCAAAGCTGATGGCATCCACTAGATTTTCCCGATAAAGTTTAAATAGCTTTGTTGCCTCCACAACCAGAAAATGCTCATTTCCACTGCCTGCTGCCTGGTTGGAGCCCAAGTCATCTCTCTGGCAAAAGCCTTCCACCCACTTTCCAAGCTCTAAAACTCCAGAAGGTACCCATGGCTCTGCATCTTGTCACTGAGTCCTGCTCTCTTTCTTCACAGCAGTTACCACGAATTTTAGTCACATAGACACTACACAGGAAGTTTCTGGAAGGCAGGAGCTTTGACTGGTCTCCTTGGCTAGGAATTTAAAAATCTATACTGAAAGTTTCAGGAGAAATATCATTTCAAATGAGTTAAGGCTTAAATGAACATGAGTGCAATGACCCTGAACTGAATGTCAATGCTTTCTGATCAATGTAAGAGAAAAAGTGTGAGTGTGTGCGCACAGCTGCACACGATAAAAGGAAAGAGCAGACAGAATGAAGAAAGTGTCTGGTTAGGGAACAACTCAGCTTCTTGAGAAGTCAGTCCAGAAACCCAAAAATAGGACCCTCAGCCTGCTCATCTCCCTCGGTCTCACTCTGGCTTATGGCCTTCAGGACAAAAACAGCACTGATCCACCCGAGGCTCCTCCTGCCCTGGGCTTCTTGGGATGGGACTCTGTCCTTTCTCACCACACCTGAGACAAGGCATAAGCTGACTCAGGAACAGCCTTAGCGGCCTTGGACTTGCATCCACAACACACCACACACTCACCTACCCTTCTAGATGTGTGTTGGGTGGCAACTGTTTCACTAAACAAACACAATTACAACCTATGGAAATTCCCCTCCTGGATCATGAATGTTGGAGAGCCCTTCACTACTTAAGTCATGTATTTTTTTATTGTTTGAATTATTTATAGCAGTAGTTCTCAACTAGGGGTGATTTTTGTTCCCCACTGGACATTTGGCATCTAGAGACATTTTCAGTTTCACAAAATGGGCCACTGAATACCCTACAATGGACAAGACAGTCCCCACAACAAAGAAGTATTCTGTCCAAAATATCAACAGTGCCGAGGATGACAAACCCTCTTACACAGTAAGTATATATACAACATCGTATATAGGAGAAAAGATAAGATAAGATAAATATAAATAAGAACCAGTCACAAAATAAAGTGGAGATTTCCAACTTTGTGCGGGGAGTGGGGGAACAGCTTTCCTTTAAATTCAGAACTAGGTCCTCCAACACATGAACAACCATTTCCGGTCAAAACTCCAAGCTAATGCTTTTTGGCCATATTACCAGTCCTACTGAGAGGTGGGATATTCTTGGAGATGCAGCTCTAAGGAAAATTCTCCCTCTGCAGAGACTACAAATATCAGACTACTTTTCTTATTCAGAGAGGTAAGCAATACCAAATCCGCTTTCATGGAAAATCAACTATTTTGGTGGTTCCTTTCTGAGGAATAGCTTACCAGGGATGTGGGCTCCTCCATATGTAATATTAACGTCATAATCCCCTGGAGCAAAGGGGGTGTACTCAGCACTGCAGCTGCCATCTTTGTTGTCTCTGCAGTTTATCTTCGACTCTGACGGTCCTTCAACAGTTATGCCAAGCCCGCCAATTCCAGCCCCTCTGGGAAGTGTGAAAAAGAAAGCAAAGTAGTACTAGTGGTTTATGTCAGTTTGCTTACTGCCAAAATTTATTTCAGCTCCCTCTACAAACTTCCCACTTAGCCAATCCAACTCAACTAATGTGGCCCCTCTCACACAGGGAATTCATCAATGGGGTAATATAAATAGAGAGAGCTTTGACTCCTCCTTTCCAATGTGTATCCTTCATTTGTTTTTCTTATCTAATTGCATTGGCTAGGACTGCAAGTAGAACTCAGTAGGTGCCTTGTGACTGGTTTTAATAGGAATTCTTCTAATATTTCACTTAAATATGAGATTGGCTGTATATTTCTACATTATCAAGTTAAGGAGCTTCCACTTAGTCCTGGTTTGCTCAGCAGTTTTATGACTGTTATCAAGTGCTTTCTGGTTCCTTTTCTGGTACACTTTCTCTGTAACATAAGTCTCTACAGAAGAAAATGCCTCCAATATAATGAAAAAAAAAAGTGCCTCTCAAAAGTTGGGAGATCATGACACACATGTAGGAAACATCTCATAAAACTTTTTTAAAGCAGTTAAACTACCTAGGACTACTCCTTTTAGAAAGTCGACACACAAACCCCAGGGCCTTGCTTACCTGGTAACCACAGTGAAGACATTGGGTTTGTTGGTAAAGGCCTCTTTCAATCCGGGTCCTTGGGCTTGAACTCGAGATGGCTGGCAGCCTTCGGTTACAGCGACTTTGAAGGGACTATTTGGGATGGGCACATCATCATATGTCACCTCCACTACATGGAGGCCTGTTCAAAACAATCAACAGAAATATATGTATAGGAGTAATCTAATTTGTGGAAACTGACACTACCCCGGGGTTTTATCTAGCATTCATGTCTACTTGCTTTACCATGTTATTTGAAAAGAACAGGTAAAAGAAACATTAATATTGGTATGATCTGATCTTTTTTAAATACAAACTATGCTTTCTGTTTACTTGGCATTCACATAACCCCCCTACACGCATCTATCTATACCTACGCACCACACGCACACACACACACACACACAACCTCTCCTCCAAGCAAATATCACTAATTCTACACTTAAGTCAGTCATCTTAGACATACTACCCTGATTTGGAAAAACTCTATCCAGTGATTAACTAGAAGACAAAGAAAACCCCATAAAATAGAATATATATATATCTATAAGGAAAGATTAGAAATATCTACACCAGAATATTTATAGAGATCATATAATCTGGTAATAAGGACATATGGTGCTTTTACGATTTATCAAAATTGTTTATGATTCTTAATATTCAAGAAAATAATGTGTTAAAATAATTGCACAAATGATCAATATTCGTGACCTCACCCCCATACCCTGCTCTGATGAGGCTTAAGCTAAATTCAGCCTAACTGTCGCACAACTAGGCCAGCATGCCAGGCACTGAGTGGACAGGTGGCTCTGTTGGGAAGTGAAGTTTTCACATTCCTCGGTCACTTTGCAAGTGCCTCTTCTGAGATGGCCTGAGCACACGAGGCAGAAATCAGCATCAGCCACCAGGAGGAAATGGCCAAGCAAGTTCTGAACAGGGCCATGTCCAAAGAGCAGTCAACTCACCTTTCTCGAAGGGTGTGTACTCCACCTGGTAGGTCCCATCAGCATTGTCTGTGACAAAGCACTCGGTGGAGGCCCCTGAGGGGTTGGCAATGTGAGCCTTGATGTGGTCGCCCCCCACCTTCGTCAGGGGCCGTGAGTCTACTGTGAAGTCGGTGGTAGCTTCACGAAAAACATCTGTAGAGCAATCACACAGATAAGAATGTCACCAATACCTTGAACCCAGGAGAAAACCCAAGAACCAAGGTTCTTGGCACTTTGAAAAACATTAAATGACAGCAGACAACTGGTTTCTCTCTCAAAATCAAAAATTAATGTGCACTCCCACCAAAAAAAGGTGGCCCTTCCCGGGTAGCCTCAGCCAAGTGACAGCATGACCACTTGTACACATTATGGGACAAAGATGGGGGATCTAGAGAGGCTGCAGCCTCTCTCTCTTTTTTAAAAATAAAACCCACCTTTTCCTTCTATTCCTGGTCCAAAGACTTTGACCTTGCTGGTGTCCACAGCGGGCTCCACCTTGACCCTGGCAGGGAAGTGGGGCACAAGCTCACCGCCATACTTCATGGTCAGTGTGTACATGCCGGCAGTCAGGGGCACATAGGTCACAGCATAAGTGCCATCTTTGTTGTTCTCAATAGAGACTTCAGCTTTCGCCCCCGAGTCCGAGACAGCTTCCAGGCCCAGGGCCCCAGGCCCCGCTTCTGAACAGTCAACGCTGACCAGCCCAGCTTCACCCACTTTCCCATGCTCGAGACCTGGTCCAGACGCCACGACTTTAGAGGGGTCAAATGGCATTTCAATGTCAGCTTTGAAAGGAGAACCAGGTATGTGGACTTCCTCGAAGAGAATGTTGACAAAATATTCTCCGGGCTTTGTGGGAAGGTAAGAGACAGAGCAGGTCCCATCCCCATTGTCGGAGCATTCAATTTTAGCCTCGCATGGGCCTTCCACGGTTAGGCCCAAACCTCCAGTTCCAGCTCCCTTGGTGTCGATGGTGAACTCAGCGGGCTTGCCCACAAGACCACCTTCTAGGCCAGGACCATGGGCCTTCACCTATTTGAAGAAAGAATAAAAGTCAAACTCAGGATGAGGCTGGTATCACTTCTCAGCCAGCACTGCCTTCAATACACAAACTTTGTAATCAGTACTGAATTGCATCTCAGTTAAGTAGGCCTCCCTGGGGCTTAACTTGTGTCATACACTCACCCACACCATTGAGTTACAGCCACAATGCAGTCAATGCTGCAAATGGCTAAGAAAGGGAGATATGGCTGTGAGCTAGCTAATCAACACTGAAAGCCAATGAAGCACAGAGCATGACTTCCCTCTCTCCTGCCATGCCTGGTTCTCAGGAACCATGGGCGTACAGCTGAAGATCTAACACAAGCAGGTTTCCTGAGTTGAGTGCTCACAGAACAGCTTTCATGGACCTCACTGTTGCTCTGGCTGCCCCCTCTACAAATTCTGCATAATAAAAAATTAACTGTAATGGAGGATACATGTCATTATACAAACGCACAGACTGTACAACACCAAGCGTAAACCCTAATGTATACTACGGACTTTGGTAATGATGTCAATGCAGCTTCATCGGTTATAACAGTGCACCACTCTGCTGGGAGATGGTGACAACGGGGAGGTAAGGCGTGCATGCGGGCAGGGGGAAATGGGAAATCTCTGTACCTTCCTCTCAATCTTACTATGAACCTAAAGCTGCTCTAAAAAATAGTCTAATAAAATTTTAAAACAAAAAAAAATTCTTAAAAGAGGGAAAAGAAAGGATGATGCTTTCATCTCTGATTCAACAATTTATACAATTTATAGGATTCATGCCATTCAGACTACCAGAAATACTCTAATACCCTTGATTCAGGACTATTAGAAAGAAATAGTAATGAGAATAATCTAGTTTTATTGCATTATTATAGCATCTGTAGGGTGAGCTCACTCTGTGTACTGGAGGCCAAGCCGAAGTCTCCACTCTCACATATCCCCCCTATACTTAGAGGCTCACTTCAAAGTCAGTATTGTTATTACACTAACAAATGAAAGAACAGAACTCAGGGATGGGGAGTCCTTCACAGCCAGAGAGTAAGAGGAGGAGCAGGAGTGGGACCCAACTGCCTACAGGATCCTACACACCGAATTATGAGAACTACTGACAGCCATTGAGGACTGACTTTCATTACAACACGATTTTCTAAAGGTGTTTGCCAGGATCAGAGAAATATGATGTTATATTAGACAACAAGGGGCATGTTCTGGAACAAAAACAAAAGCTGACCTTGGTGGGATCAGGAGGCAGCGAGGCCTCCACCGCATAGGGGCTCCCTGGCACAGGGTGTCCGTCGTAGGTCACGTCTACAGCATAGAGCCCCTCCTCCCGAGGGATGAACTTGGCAGTGCTGCTCTCCCGGCCTGCCACGGGTGCCACCAGACATGGCACAACCTTCCTCGAGGGGCTCAGGATCGTCACGTCCAGCTTCCCCTGGCCTCCCGCCCCCCTGGTGTCAACGGTGAACTCCTGATCCTTCCCAACTTCGACTCCTGGAAAATGGAAATAAGCCAAAGTGATGAGCTGACCCTTTTCAGCAGCAAGAACTAAGACCAGAGAAATGATGGTTACTTGGATATGGGGGGTGGGAGAGGGGGATGGTCACCTCAGCCACTACAATAAGCAACAGCTGGTACAGTGAACAAGAAGCAAGACTGAGTAAGAATTATCAGCATTTTGGCCTCGATAACAATCGGTATAAAAATAATTATTAATTAATGATGATGATAATAGCTATCATTTACTGAATGCACTTTGTATGCCAGGTCTGGTACAGCATATCATCTCCTTTAATTTTTACCACAATTCTATGCCGTATTTACTAGTAACCAATGGCTATAACAGATAAGGAAACTGAGGCTAAGAAAGGTTAATTAACTAATCCAGCGGTACATA